>NW_006431915.1:5591800-5699992 GCF_000325575.1 Pteropus alecto | reverse complement strand
GAAGTTCGTAAACATGCAAGTTCTCTTGAGCCAATGATTCTTTCTATGTACTGAGTCTTAGACATTGTGCTGGGTTTTGTGATGTGGAACTGAGGAAGATCACTCAATATTTTTGAGTTTCACCTATTTAAAAAAAGGTGTCAAAAGGAAACGGAATCAAATACAGTATTATAAAATTTTAAAATCTGATGAAGTTAGGTGGTGGGTACTTGGAGTATTTGCTGTACTGCTCTCCCTATTAAGTATATGTTTGAAACCATAATTAAGGAAAAAAACCTTTAAAAATAGGATGGTTAATAACCAAGTTTAGGCCCATCTAGTTCTCCCTCCCTGACACAAAGTCACTAGAGTTAGAGTCATCAAGATATGGCAACAGATTGGATATGGGAGGCAAATGGGAGGAGAAGTTCTTGTTCACTCTACGGATTGGTGTCCTGATGACTAAGGGGGTGGTTGTACCTAATGGAATGCTAGGTTTGGGAAGGAAGCTAGTAAATTCATTTGTTAATAATGTTGGGGGAATGCTCAAGGAAATATTCAAAGACCAAAGGAAGTTAGTTCCTTATGGAATTAGGGTTTCACAAGGTGCAGTGGTGGGGGTGAGGGAGGCTGGCCGACAGAAGACACAGGTGGAAAGAAGAGGTAGATTGGCTAGGGAGGAATGAAAAGAGAGGCTGGGGGCCTTGGCTTATAATATTTAATAGTGAAGAAGGAGGTTTGGGTGGAAGCCTAGACTGAGGGTGTGGCAGGATAACAGCTGAATTCGTTGAATTACCCAGCCAGAGTGTTCCTTGTGGAATGTTGACTTGTTGGCCTTTGCAGAGTTTTTTCCCTCCTAGGTGCGGGGCACAGTTGCTCAGAGCAGCTCCTGCAGGGGAGGTCAAAGGGCTGGGCAGAAAGGAGGTCAGAGGAGAGAGCTGGCGATATCAGCCTCTGCGAAATGCACTTATTTTTCTTGGTATTTGACAGGTGGACTAGATGAAATCTAGCAGAGAGCCAAGCCAGTCAACAGATTCCCTCAACTGTTTTCACCACCCCCATGAGTCACACCCTTGTTTGAGGCATGTCTTCTTCACATTTTTTTCCCCTTGGTGGACATTTCGTTTCAGTGTTTATTTGCTAAATGAAAATTTAAAGAAGTAAGAATAATAACTCAACCAACTCTAGTGGTTTTTCGAAAATGAAAATTCAGTTTACTTAATCAAAGAAAACTTGATGCTATTATGAATTACAGATATTTAACATTTTTTTATTTTTAGGGCTTGATGGTGCTTACTCATTAACTGAATTAGAAAAAGATGTTTTTTTGATGTCTAAGATTAGGAAGTAAATTTTTAATTTTGTCTGCATAAAGGAAAATTTCTAATGCAATGATTGCAGATTGGTTTAAAAAAATCATAACTCCACTTAATAACATGCTCATAACAAACAAATACTATATTACCGTGGATTCCAAGCAAAATTAATATCATGTCCCAAATAAGTACCAGCTGTTTAGAATATCATAGAGGAGGATGGGAGAATTCAAACTTAATTAATCATTTCCTTGGTTAGAAAACAAAATCTTCAAACAAAGAGAACATTGTATATATAAGGCACTAGCATTTCTAAGATTCCACTCACAGTAAGGCCAGTGAACATAAAGCCAAGCCTTTCACTGGATTTTGAATTCCTCGTATAAACTTGGAAAATTACAACAGAGAGTAATTGAGAGATTGTTTCTAGATAGCTGAAGTCAGAAGGCTAGTCTGCTTCTTTTTCAATGTCACCCTTCTTCCCCACAAGAGCATACCAACCAGGGTTCTTGTCTTATATTCCTTTGAATCCAGGTTGTCATCAAATTCTTTCTTAAAAGTACTGTCCATTTCTTACGATTTTCAACATCAGTTGTAATCACACTTCAAAACGTTTAGTAAGTAATAGGCTGAGTAGTTTAACAGTAAGAGTTGAACTTATTTCCTGTTGTATATGTACATGAGACTCTTTAGAAGCAGACTTATCAGGTCATAGTGTATGCCTATGTTCAAATAAATAGGTAAAACTAATCGAATTTCCAAAGTGGTAATATTGAATCTTACTACCAGTGTCTGACTTTTCTTACTGCTTCATTTCCTAACCAACACATTATAGTGTCAGACTTGCATGTTTGCCAATGAAATGGTTCTGAAATTATAACTTTTGGTATTTTAAATTTACATTTTTCAGCTACCAGTGAAATTTAAAATCTTTTCATGTTTATTATCTATTTAGAGTTCCTTTTTTTGTGAAAAGCCTATTTGGAACTTCTGCCAATTTTTCAGTAGGTTGTCTGTCTTTTCCTGATTGATTTATACAGTTCTTTATGTATTCAGGATTCTAATACTTTCCTAGTTATACTGTTGCAAATATTGTTGCGATATGAAAAATGTTCTTAATTTTAATATAGTTGGATTTTTCCTTTAGGGTTGATTTTGTTTATGTTTAAGAGATCCTTACCTACCCTGATTCATAAAGATATTTTCCAGTATTTTAAAAACTTCATAGTTTTGCCTTTCAATTTAGGTTTCAAATCACATGGAACTAATTAAAAAATTAAAAAATTTTTAAAATTACGGTTGACATACAATATTATATTAGTTTCAGGAGTATAACATAGTGATTAGACATTTATATAACTTTCTAAGCAATTGCCCTCATAAGTCTAATACCCCTCTCACACCATACACAGTTATTACAGTATTATCTACTATATTTCCTATGCTGTACTTTACTTTCCCGAGACTGTCTTTATAACTGGAAATTTGTACATTTTAATCCTTTCCCCTTTTCACCCATCTTCCCACCCCCCTCCCATCTGACAACTATTCGTTTGTTCTCTGTATCTGTGAGTCTATTTCTGTTTTGTTTGTGTGTTTATTTATTTATTTTAGATTCCACTTATAGGTGAACTCTTGGTATTTATCTTTCTTTGTCTGACTTATATCACTTAGCAAAATACCCTCTGGGTCCATCCATGTTGTTGCAAATGGAAAGATTTCTTTTTTTTTTTTTTTATGGCCGAATAATATTCCATTGTATATGTGTACCACCTCTTCTTTATCCATTCGTCTATCAATGGACACTTAGTTTGCTTTCATATCTTGGCTATTGTAAATAATGCTGCAATGAACATAGAGGTGCCTATGCCTTTTCAAATTAGTGTTTTGGATTTTTTTTTTGGATAAATACCCGACAGTGGAATTGCTGGGTCATATAGTAATTCTATTGTTAATGTTTTGAGGAGACTCCTACTGTTTTTCATAGTGGTTGCACAAATTTTACAATCCTACCAACAATGCACAAGTTTTCCCTTTTCTTCACATCC
Source organism: Pteropus alecto (assembly GCF_000325575.1). Classification (NCBI taxonomy): domain Eukaryota; kingdom Metazoa; phylum Chordata; class Mammalia; order Chiroptera; family Pteropodidae; genus Pteropus; species Pteropus alecto. The sequence goes on along the minus strand of NW_006431915.1, from coordinate 5,696,649 downwards.
TCGCCAACACTTGTGTGTTGATTTATTGATGATAGCCATTCCAACAGGTGTGAGGTGATATCTCATTATAGTTTTAATATGTATTTTTCTAATGATTTTCTAATGTCACTAATCATTAGAAAACATTAGCAATAGAACTACTATATGACTCAGCAATTCCACTCGGGTTATTTATCCAAAAAAATCTATATGAGCATCTTTTCATATGTCTATTGGCCATCTGTATGTCCACTTTAGAGAAATGTATAGTCAGTTTCTCTACACATTTTTTAATTTGATTATTTGTTTTTCTGATGTTAAGTTGTGTAACTTATATTTTGTATATTAACCCCTTATCGTATGTATGATGGGCAAAGGCATTCTTCCATTCGGTAGGTTGTCTTTCCATTTTGTTCATGGTTCCCTTCACTGTGCAGAAACCTTTTAGTTTGATGTAGTCTAATTTGTTTTTTCCTTTTGTTTCCCTTGACTAAAGAGATATATCTAAAAAAATGTACTCTTTAAGAGTTTATTAAATTTAAAATATTAAATTCAAAGTTTACTGCCTATGTTTTCTTCTACGAGTTTTATGGTTTTGGGTCTTACATTTATTTTTTTATTATTATTTTTTGGGGGGTCTTACATGTAAGTCTTTAATCTATTTTGAGTTTATTCTTGCATATGGTGTAAGAAAGTAATCCAGTTTCATTCTTTTGTATGTGGCTGTCCAGTTTTCCCAACACCATTTATTAAAGAGACCATCTTTACTCCATTGTATATTCCTGTTTCTTTTGTCACAGATTAATTGATCATATAGGTATGGGTTTATTTCTGGGCCCTCTATTCTGTTCCATTGAACTATGTGTCTGTTTTTTATGCCAGTATCATGCTCTTTTGGTCACTATAGACTTGTAGTGTAGTTTGATATCAGGTAGCGTGATACCTCCAACTTTATTTTTCTCTCTCAAGATTGGTTTAGCTATATGGGGTCTTTTGTGGTTCCCTATAAATTTTAGAATTATTTGTTCTAGTTCTGTGAAAAATACCTCTGGGTATTATGGACATTTTAATGATGTTTATTCTTCTTATCCAAGAGCACAGAGTATCCTTCTACTTTTTTGTATCTTCTTTAACTTCTTTCTTCAGTGTTTTATAGTTTTCCGAGTACAGGTTTATAACTTCTTTGGTTAAATTTATTCTAAATATTTTATTCTTTTTCATGAAATTGTAAATGGGATTGTTTTCTTAATTTCTCTTTCTGATAGTTTGTTATTGGTGTATAAAGATGCAATCAATTTATGAATATTAACTTAGTATCCTGCTACTTTACTGAATTCATTTATTAGTTCTAGTAGTTTTTTGGCGGATTCTTTAGGGTTGCCTATATATAGTATAATGTCATCTGTAAATAATGTCAGTTTTACTTCTTCCTTTCCTGTTTGGATGCCTTTTATTTCTTTTTCTTATCTGATTGCTGTGACTAGGACTTCCAATACTATGTTGAATAAGAGTGGAAAAAGTCTTATTCCTGATCTTAAAAGGCTTTCAGCTTTTCACCATTCACTATAATGTTAGCTGTGGGTTTGTCATATATGACCTTTATTATGTTGAGGTATATTCTCTCTATTCCCACTTTGTTGAGAATTTTTATCATAAATGGGTGTTGGGTTTTGTCGAATGTGTTTTCTGCATCTATTGATATGATTTTTATCCTTCATTTTGTTTATGCAGTGTATTGCATTAATTGATTTGCAGATATTGAACCAGCCTTGTGTCCCAGGAATAAATCCCACTTGACACATGGAACTAATTTTTTTTCTTTGCTTCTTTTTGTCTCTTTCTTTATTTATTTTTTATTTCACATGGAACTAATTTTTGTGTACATACATTGGAGAGAAAAGCCCAATTTCATTTTTCCCCATTTAGATACCCAATGGTCTTAGCACCGTTTTAAAAATAAATCCGTTCTTTTCCCTCTGATCTACAATGTTATTCTGTCATATATCAAGTATCTATGCATGAGTCTGTTCTGATTTCTCTGTTCTGTTGCACTGGTCTACTTGTCTATCTCTGAGCTAATGCCACATTATCTTAATTATTATAGGTTCATAATAAGTCTTGATATCTGGTGAAGCAAGTCTTCACAACTTTTTAAAGAATATTTTGCGTATTCTTATGTCTTTGCAATTCCATAAAGTCAACTTATCAAATATTAAACAAAGAAATTTGTTATATTTTAATTGGGATTGCAATGAGTCTGTCAATCAATTTGGGAGTAATTTGTATCTTTACAATTTTGAGTTTCCATTTTAAAAAGATTTACATTAATGATTTTTTAAAAAGTTGTATATGTTTCTCTGTATAGGTTTTGAATGTCTTTTATACTAATTACATGAAGTATTATCTGTTTAAATTTTTTGATAAATTTCCTTCATTTACATGAAGTATTATCTGTTTAAATTTTTTGATAAATTTATTTTCTAATGAAATAAGATTGATATGAGGCTAATATAACCATAGTACTGCCACTTGACAGGGTTATTTAAAAAATAAAAAATTACAGATAATCTCACTCATAACCATGGATACAAAAATTCTAAAAAATTTAGCTAATCAGATTCAACACTATATAAAACAATTAATTTATCATTACCCAGTTGGAGTCATTTCAAGAATGCCAGGTTGGTCTGATGATTCTAATATTAGAAACTTCATTTACTATAATTCACCGTACTGACAAGTAGAGGAAGAAAAGTATGATAGTACAGAAAAAAATAATTTTTATAAAATTGAACATTTATTCATTATTTGCAAACTAATAATAGAAGAAAACTACCTTAATCTAAAAAAAGTTAACTTCAGGAAGCATTGGGTAAGCATAATCTTAATGATTAACATAGAAAACATCTCCTTTAAGATTAAGATGATTTCAAGGATGACTTCTGTATAACATTGAAATGGAAATCCTTGCCACATCAATACAGTAAAGAAAAAATAAAAGCATAATGATTTGAAGAGAAGAAACAAAACTATCATTATTTACAAATAATAGTATATCCATTGACATTGAGAAGAATTTATAGATAAATTTGAATTAGCAAAGGAACTTAGCAAGTTTGTTTGATACGAAAATCAATATATACAAGTTGACTGTATTGTTGTATACCAGCAACCAAGTTAATTTAATCATAGAAACACATACCATTTGAAATTGTGTAAAACCATGAATTACCTAGGAATAAATGTAATAAAATTTTACAAATTTTTAAGGAAAAATTAGAACATTTTATTAAAATAATATTAAAATTCATACAATGTTCATGGATTGGAAGTCTCAAAATCATAAAAATTGTAATATTTCACCAAATGACATATAGATTTGATGTAATTTAAATAAAAACATCAAGTTTTTTACTTGGGGGGAACTTGCCAATCTGTATATAGAACTTGTATAGAAAAACAAAAATTAATAGCTTATTTCTGAAGAAGAGCAGTGGAGGTGGATTTGCCTGACAAGGTAGTAAGAATTATTATAAAGCTAGAGTATAGTAGTTTGATATCTACAAACATAGAAAAGAATAATTATTGTTTTTATAATATACATTTTTATTAATGTAATTCTAGCAATATAAAGTACTAATCAAAAAACTAAAAATAAAAAGCCCCATCAAAGGATGTCACCACCCAGAAACACACATTAAGTGATAATCATTCCACAGTATTCTTTATGCACGTATACAGAAAGGATAGATACATAGGGGAAATAAAAGAATTGTCTCTGTCATGTAGTGTGTATTATGAACTACCCCAAATCTTAGTGTTTTATAACAACAAAAAGTAGTTATTTATTAATGATTCTGCAACTGACCAGAGCTTGGTGAGATGGTTATCTTGATTCAGCATGTTGGCTGGAGTTACTCATGTTGTTGCATTCAGCTGGAAACCTGGGTGGGATTGGAACATCTAAGATCACTGCCATGTTAAAAACCTCTGTTAGGATAGCTGGGACAGCTCGGGGCCTACTAACTGGGCTTCTCTTTTTGCTATGGGTTCTTATCATTTCATGAATCCAAAGGAGAAAGCAGAGGCTACATGTCTTTTAAAATTTGGGAGCGTAAGTCTCAGAATATCGCTTCCATGCATTCTTCTGGTCAAAGCAAGTCATAAGGCCAACTCAGACTCAAGGAGGAAGGAAACAGACTCCACTTCTTAATGTGCACAGAGACGTTTGCCTATAAGCATGAGAGAAATCATTAGAGGCTGTTGGAAAATGATCTACCACTGTGATAGTAACATACATGCTTTTTCATAGTCTATTGGCAACAAGCTGGTTTTATATGGTTCTTAGAAAAACTTCACTTGACATTATTATTGAATATCTACTATGTTCTAGGGACTGTTTTAACCACTCTAAGAGCAATGAAACAAGAGACAAACACTACTGTCCTCATGGAGCTGACATTTGAATGATTCAGGCAGTCATTCAGGCCACATGCTATTTTATATAAAAAATCAATAAAATTTAGCTGAAGAGAGAAAGTTTGGTTAATTTAAATAAAAGAATAAGAACGAGTAATAGCTACTGACCTTACTCCGTGGTCTGCTGGAGTTCATATGGAAAAGAAGTAGCCAGAACTATGAATTTTCTTGAGAGTCCATTCAAATGGATTCGGCGAATACCTACTTTATACAAAAGTCTTTGCTGGCCTACTGGAATGGGAGACTATTTTGGAAGCATTTGATTTAGTTCAATTTAATAAGGATTTATTGGATATGTGTATGAGGTGCCAAAGGAGATACAAAAGATTAAAAACTCAGGATTCATGTCCTCATGGTGGCGACAATGTTAAATACTCATAACTATTATATCAGAGAGGTAAGGTAAGTATCATAAGTTGATATCAATGAAGTTCTTGGGGGTTAACAGCCAATCTCATTCATTTGTGGGAATCATTGAGTCTTCATGAAGGGGGTAGTATTTGAGCTGGTTCTTGAAGACTGACAAAATTTTAGTTTGGGACAGTGCTAGGGGGCTTGTAGAATGGACAGAACTTGATGTACCCTCTTACCATCAGCTCAGATAGTAGGTGCACATTTCTGCCTTGTTTCCAGATGATGCAAGCTGATATAGACATTAATAGGACTTTAGTGATTTCCATTTTCTACTTGAATTCCTTGTTTAAACGACCTATTTACATTACTACTCTGGGTGACACCTATGCCTAGAGATGTCTGCTAGTTGAAAAAGAACAAATAGCAGCTAGATATTTCTTATCTCTAATGGATGTTCTGCAAATCCCTTAGCTTTAGCATTTTGTGTGCAATGAATTTTTCAAAAATGAATAAAAGGAATAGAAAATGATGGACACACACATCTGGGTGCTTTGTGCAAACATCATGTTATTCTGTCAAGGTAACTCTAAGCATAGGATATGCAGTTTGAATATGGTTGACACAGAACTGTCTGTCCATTCTCATTTACTTGTTCTACTCTTTATGAAAATTGAACTTGTGTTTGAGGTTAAACTTGTTAACCTCTGCTATATTGATATTCTTAAAGTATCATTTCATCAGGACAGTCCTCTATACAAAAAGGCTAAAATGAATCTGAACTGTCTACGTTAGCCATGTTTTCTTTTTTGGTGCTCTGCATTCTCAGAATAATATCTGTGTTGGGACACAAACATCTTTCTCTTTTTTCCCCTCTCTCCAACAAATATTTATTAATACATTTATTAAGCAATTATTATATACCAGCCACTATTTTATGGACTTGAGATGTGTTTATTAAGAAAACAGACAAAATCCATACTCGATTGGAGCTTATTATCTAGCAGGAGGGAACAGAAAATAAATAATAAACTCAATAAACAAGGAAATTATATAGTATGTTAAAAGGTAATAAGTATTTGGGGAAAAAAATAGAGTAGGGCAAGGGGGTTGAGGATGAGTGTGTGAGTTATAACTAAGTAGATTTGTTCAATGGGCCTTATTTACAAGTTAGGCTCTGGTCACCTTGTGTGAGGGACTTTTGGGCAGAGGCAGCCACCAGTGCTCAGGCTCTAAGGTGGGAGTTTGTCCAGGATTTTCCAGGAACAGCCTAATAGGTTAGTGTGATTGGGGCACAGTAAGTGAGGGGGAGAATTATAGGAGCGGAGTGAGAGAGATAACAGGTACAGATGGCATGGGGACTCGTAGGCCTTTGTAAGGACTGGCTTTACTTTTACCGAAATGGGAGGCCACTGGAGGTTCTTCAGGAGAGAAGTAACTCTCTCCCTTTCTTTGTGCTATCGTTGTCATATGATTTATCCCTACAAATGCCATTAGTTTTGCTTTAAACATCGGTTGACTTTTGGGGGATTACTTTTAGATTAATGTTTGCATGATATATCTTTTTCTATCCTTTTATTTTTGACATATCTATGTTCTTATATTTGTAGTTGAGTTTCTTGTAGACAACATATTAATGGATCATGCTTTTTTTAATCTACTATGCCAATCTCAGTCTTAATTGGTATATTTAGATTTTAAGATAAAGATATGTTAGGGCTTAAACGTACATTTTTGTTATTTATTTTGTTTGTTTCCTCTATTTCTCATTCCTCTGTTTCTCTTTCTTTTTCACCTTCCTGTGGGTTACATTTTTTAGAATTCCATCTTGATTTATTTATTATCAAGTTTTTGTGCATATCACTTGGTATAGTTTTCCTAGTGGTTACTTAAGAGTAACTTTTATTTCGATATAATTTTAAACTAAAAGAAAAGTTGCAAGAGTAGTATCAAGAACTACCTTATCTTCTTTATGAGATTCACCAATGTTTTGCATATTGCCCTACTTGCTTAGCATTCGCTTTGTGGAATATGTGTGTATATGTGTGTGTATGCAGGTAAATATTTCTGAGCCACTTGAGAGTAAGTTGGAGATGTCATATTTCTTTAACTCTATATACTTCAGTATATATTTCCCAAGAGTGAGGACATTCTTTTATAGAACAGTTGTCAAAATTAGGAAATTTAATATCGATACAATACTGTTCTCTAGCTAATACACTCTTCATATTCAAAGTTTGTTAATGGTTCCAATTATGTCTTCTGTGGCCAGTCTCTTTATTTTCCTCCCATATGAAGCACTTTTTAATTTTTTCCTTATGTTTCTTGGCCTTGTTTTTTTTTTTTTTTTGAGTAAAGGCAATTATTTTCTAGAATGTCCTTCAATTTGGGTTTGTCTGATGTTTCTTAAGGAAATAGTCACATTACTTATTTATAATGGAGGAAATTGAAACAATATAAATGCGGTATTTTAGGGGTTTGTTTAAATAAATTAAAATATACCTACATTATGAGATATTATTCAGTCATCAAAATGATGGTATAGATATTTAAATATTAACATAAAAAGTTGTTCTAAGTATATTAAGAGCAAAAGGCGGGGCACAAAGCAGTCTAAAAGTGATACATTTTTTGTAAGCAAATATGTAGTTACTGACCTTTTTTAAATAGATAGAATATTGAAATTTTTTCGTATGTAGTTATTGGCAAATTTTCATAGAAAATAGTCTGGAAGGAAATATACCAAGCTATTATTTCTAGGTGTTATTATCTCTGGATGATAACCCAGAGGTTTCCACCCCCCTTTTTTTCCTTTTCAAGTTTTCCTCTTGTTTTTCTACAATGAAGGTCTATTATCCGTACATTTACAAAAAAGAGAAAATTTGCAGGTGTGATTAAGTTAATGATCTTGAGCTAAGATTATCCTGAATGATCCAAATAGACCCAACAACCTTTTCCATTTTAAAAATAGGAGCGTCTTGATTTTTCCAGAAAAGTGAAAGAAAAAAAAAAAGGGAGTTAGATGAAGAGGTATTATGATGTAATGGAAAATACATTGAACTGAGATCAAGGGCCAAATATCACCATTTACTATCTATAAGATCTTGGTCAGAAGTTTCAGGATTTTTGAGCCTCAGTTTCCTCATTTTAAAAATGAGGACCACAGTTTAACCTTCTTGTCTGCTTCATAGAGTTGTTTTAAGAATTGAATGGAATAATGTATGTTGTTGCTCTTTGTAATCTTTAAAAACCAATACCAATAAAAACCATTCTTATTTTATTTCATAGAAAATATTTCCTGATCATTGCATACCAGAGATGAATTTTCCTAAAATTATTTACAGTAAAAAAAGAAAAACTCAAATTACCTGGCATTTGAACTTCATCTTTGAAAGTTTCCAGTGTTACTAATCTTTTCATCCAGTGCAATAGACAGAGCAGTAAGAGGAATTAGCAGATCTACCACTGTAACATTTATAGCTTATCCATGTCCTCAGCTCAATTTGTTTTTCCATTTCTGCTTCAGTGTTTTTTTTTTTTTCACTTTTTATGTGATCAGTTATTTCTTAGCTTTGAGAGAATGTGGAAAGTTCTTTTTTCCTCTTTAGAGACTCCTGATATGCCACGTCCTAGGAAATAGAAATAAGAAAAATCTGTTAATGAACATGTGGTTACACCCAGATGCTTCTGGGGTCTCAGTGTTTCTGATGAAAGCACAACCCATTTCTGTGATGTGAATACCTTGCTGTCTTTTGCTGCAGACCAATGGGAGTAGCAGGGGCTAGGAGAGGCAGCAGCTGCGGCTGAGTAAGACAACCTGTAAGGAGGTACTTTGGCTAGAGAGACTTCTGGAGCCATCCGGGAATTTTATTGGAAACCAAAAGAACTGGGGAAGAGGAGGTTTTTTTTGAATGAGGCTATGGCAGCAAGTCTTATAAGGCCACAGACATAGGACATTGGTTTTGGTTGTTCTTATTTATCTAGATCCAATGGTTGTTCCTATCTTAGCTTGGTGGTCTGTCATGCCACACAATCATGCATATTGTGAATGTTAAATATTTAAGAAATAATGGTTGTTCACGTATGAAGTTTGGAGGCCAAGTTGGCCTCTTATATCCTATATATGGATATTCATTACGTTGCACAGAGTTCAATGGAAAAAATTTCATAGTGGCAATGCAAAAGAATTATAAGCCCACAATATACAGAATCAGGGGTTCATGGAGTTGCTGGAATAGATGGTTCAGCTGTTGTTGTTTTTTTAAATGACAGCTTAAAATGTGTCCCAAAAGCAATCCAAACAGTTCAGACATTATCAAAAACCACTTTGTCAAGCAATATATTATAAAAACAAATATTTTTTTCCCCCTTAAATATGAAGGCTGCTGGAAAATTAAATCTTCAAGGCTTTTTAAAAAAAGATATTTTTTTTCTTGTAAACTTAATACTGAAGAAGGAAGTAGATAATCAAGTCAAGCAATTAGCTTCTTTATTAAAAACAGGAGGAGACTTACCTTCATCAGAGTCCAAGAGCCCTTTTATGCTGATTGCCTTTTAATTAGCTAAGACATTGGTGTCTGCTCTAATCCTAGGACACTGTCATAATTTTGATGATTTCAGTGGTGTATGGAGAGGGTCCATACTCAGCATACAAATTTGAGAGATGAGTCAGGCTCAGTTCAAGTACACTTTTAGCTCTCTCTCTCTTTTTTTTACATCTATTTTCCTTTGGTGAGTAATTCTTCATATTCTGATATCATGAGATAATTTTTGATGGAATTAAATGCAAACAGCTGAAGTCGATACAGTAATTGTACCTTACATAGAATTTGTATGAAGAAATTAATTAAATGACAATATCAGTGGCAGATTTGCTCCAGGAAAATGATGAATGAGGTTACAAAAGAAGCATTATGACATTTTAAAGGCAATAATAGGGAACCCAAAAGAGCATCTCTATTCTTCTTCTATTGCCACAAAAGATCATTGGGTTAGAAAAAACAGAATTATCTATGAAAAAAGCTATCGACAGAGTCAGTTCAGGATAGAGACATAGGGAACTGCAGCATCATGTGGCCTCAACCTGCATGGTACAGTGAAATTTGGAGGGAAGCAAAGTCTTCTTTAAGCACCAAATAAGTGCAGAGATAATCAGTAAGAATTAGCAATATATGCCATGAAATGAGAAGAAAATATCCCAGCACAGAACAAGTGGAACAATGTCCGAAGGGGGACATACCACATACCAAGGAAGAAAGGAACAGTTAAACAAACTGGTTAAGATAATTTAAAGGAACAGTTGCTTGGCATACCTCATTGAGAGGAGGGGTCAATATCCCTTTCCCCTTGAATCTCAGTTTACCTTAGTGACTCACTTGTAATTAACAGAATGCAGCAGAAGTGATGTCAAGATCAGAAAAGGCCATGTGCCTTTCATATTTATCTCTTGGGATAAAGAAGCCATGTTCTATCATGGGGAAGAAGAAGCCATGTAAGAAGTTTGACAACCCTAATTGCACCATGATGGAGAATGTGCATAGTTAGATGAACTCCCAGCAGAAGGTTAGCAGCACTTGCCAGCTACATGATTGAGCCATCTTGGATATCTAGCTAGGCAAGACTTCAGATGACACTGCAGCCTCAGTGGACCTCTGAATGCAACTGCATGAGAGACCCTGAGTGAGAGCTATTTAGCAAAGCTTGTCCCAGATTCCTGACCCTCAAAATTGTGAGCAAAACAAATAATTGTAGTTTATACCACTAAATTGTGGGATAATTTTTATATAGCAAGAGTGACTGGAAAAATCGTGTGGCCTCATATATTTTAAGGAAATGTAAAAGCAAAGGTTTCAAGTGTCATTATTCTGCTATGAGAACCCAGAGCAAGCACTCCCTTGCCAGAATTCAGTCTTCCATTTCACACATCACTCCCCCTGCCATGCTTTCCCTTGGTTACGCCCTACAGCCCTGCCCCAACCCTAAATCTTAGCAAGCCAGCGTGGTTCAGGTTTTTCCTAGACTTGCTCATTATTCCAGTAGTTTCCAGCTCCATAAAGTCTGTGTAAGGAATTATTGTCCAAAACTAGCATGAGAAAAGAATATGTGTTTTGCTCAATGCCACTGATTGGATTTTGAATTATTGTGCTTCTCTCTGACATTCCAAGAACAAGATGCTTATTTTTGCAAGATTCTTTCCTGCTGCATAACAGACTACAAATCATGGCGTAGCAGACTTTTAACTGTTCACGTGGGCTCAACATTCTTCTTTCCTTCCCTCTCTGATTTTCCTTAGACCTACCTTCCTCAGGTTACCATGGAGGCGGGAGGAACACGTAAGAAGTAAAATTTTTCTTTACAAATATATAGACTTTTTCACATTTTGCCCCCATTTTTTTGGAATTGGCCAAAATTTAAGGGAAATCTAATTCATTAATACATGATTTAGTGAACAATTTATGGACCAATATCAGAGAACTTTCACAAATCAATAGCTATTTGAGGAGAGGCAGTGCTCTTTCTTTCCCTCCCTCCCTTCTTTCTGTCTTCCTTTCTTTAGTTATTGCTTTCTTGATACAAGAGAAAATTTACCACTTCTGGCATTTTCCTTTTCCTTTTTTTTTTTTTTTGCCCTAGAAATAAAAGCCATTTTTTAAAAAAATTCACTTATTCATTCAACAAACATTTATTGAGCACCTACCATGTGCTTCCCACTGTTCTAGTTATGGGAATACATGAGTGAACAAAACAAAGCCCTGGCCTAATGGAGATTGCATAAATTAATGGGTATAAAGTGTTATGCAGAAGAATAAAGTACAGAGAGAAGGACAGGTGTAGGAATGGAGCAGAAGCTCTTCCTATTTATTTTATTTTATTTAGGTATATCATAAACTTTTTAACATAACATTTTGCCAAGATCTGAAGGAAGTTCTATAGACAGAATAATGTCTTCCTTCGAAGATTTCTGTGTCTGAATCTTTGAAACCTGTGCATATGTTAACTCACATGTAAAAGAGACTTTGCAGGTGTGATTAAGTTAATGATCTTGAGATCAGATTATCCTGAATTATCCAGATAAACCCAATGTAATCACAGGGGTTGTCAAAAGAGAGAGGCAGGAAGGTCAGTCAGAGATGTGTTATAAGAAGCAGAGTCAGAGGTTTGAAGATAGTATGCTGCTAGCTTGAAGATGGAGAGAGGGACCATAAACCAAAGAATGCAGACAGCCTCTAGAAGCTGAAAAAAGCATGGGAATGGAGTCTTTTCTAGAGCCTCCCGAAGGAATGGCACCTTGATTTTAGAACTTCTGGCTTCCAAGACTGTAAGATAATTAATTTGTGTTGTCTTAAGCCATTAAGTTTGTGGTCATTTGTTACAGCAGCAATAGGAAACTAAATATAGCAATACAGAAACAAGATATACAGGTAACTGGGGAAAGAGAAAACCCAGAGGAAAGCATAACAAGTGCTAAGGCCTTGAGGTGGAAGCATGTAGGATGGGTTGAAGAGCAGAAGGAAGTCCATGTGTCTGTGGGTCAAGTGAGTTCGGGAGCAGAGTGTGAGAGTGGTAGGTGATGAGGCCAGAGAACTGGAGGATAAATAGAGTTGGACCTTTTCTCTGACTGAACTGGGAACCTCCTAAAATCTAAAACATTCATTACAACTGAAAATATATTGCCTAGTTTGTTGTTTGTTCTTTGTTTTCCCTAATAGCCAAAGTTTTTAATTTTTATGTCATCAAATCTGTTAAGATTTTCCTCCATTGTTTATATGCTTAGAAATTCCTTTCACACCTCAAGAACGATTAAATACCAGTTGTCATTACTTCTAAGTTTTAATGGTTATAAATCTCCATTAAATTTTTAGATCTGGTTTATTAATTTTTATACATAGTATTAGGTGAGGCTTTCACTTTATTATTTGAGTCTTTTTTTTTTCCCCAATGGAAGCCAATGTTTCTGAACAGTTAGATAGTTCATTATGTGTGATATATAAAATATTAAATTTTTATACATACTAAAATCTGCCTTCCGGCTACATATTCTCTTCCATTGATCTGTTTGTCTATTCTGGACCAGGCCCTTTCAGTCTCTAGCAAAGTGCCTAGAAATATAGATCAATAAATAATTTTGGAACTTGCTAAAGGTTTGGAGGTAAGAGCGAGTTTGACTCATTTGGGAAACTGAAGTGAAGTGCTCATATTGTTGGAGCATAAGGGGACAGAGGGGAGGAGATAATGGGGAGGGGGAAGTATCTGGAAATGAGGCTGTAGGCATAGGCAGGACTTGTAATTCAAGCTGAGTAATTTATACTTTATTGCAAGGGCAATGGAAAATTATTTATTAAAACATTTTAAGCAGAAATATGACAAGATCAAATACAGCATGCCAAGGCAATCATATGCAAAATGAACTCAGTGATGAGCTAGAGCTCAAAGCCAGAGGTAATCATAGGAATTTAAATCCTTTTGGAATGTGCAAGATCTTGGGGGAAGGTATTGGACCTCACCAATGCCCTTTCAAGGGTGAGCTCAGCTGACATTTGGGTCACATTGAGGGATTGGTAAAATAAATGGCGGCACATCCATAATTTATTATTTTCAATATTGAAATAAACTCTAACCCCTAATCCCAACATTACAAATGATGCTGTAGGATAATTTTAAATGAGATGGACAATAATTTGTGACCTACTGCTAAATGAAACTGTAAGGTCATCTCTAGATGGTAGATTTATGGGCAAGTCTAACCGTTTCCATTGCTTATTTGATTTTTTAAAAAAATAATAAATTTGTTACACATTTTGTAATTAAAAAGGGAAAATTTAGTCTAAGAAAAAAAGGTACTTGGATTTTGTGTTTTCTGGGTTTTTGTGTATTTGGAATGATTATTTTTTCTTTCACACAGGGATAAGTACTCATGTAGAAATAATATTCTTGTGTCGTGACTTTATCCCCCCAAAATCCTATAGCCATTTCTCTATTTTCTTTTGGCATATTTTATTGGGGAGAATTTTGAGGCTAGTACAGTGCCTGTTTGTGGGTTGTTGGGTTTTTATGATGGTTGTTGTTATATTTTATTTTTTAATTTTCAAAATTTCCTTTGTGGGCAACATCCTTCTGACCCTGCAAATTTGTAAGATATTTTCTTTATCTTTGTAATTCAGAAATTTTGGTATGTGTCTATTTTTGGTAATTTTACTTAGAACATGTTAATTGCTCTTGATATGAATGTTCTAATCTTCATGTTTTTACACACAGAAAAGTTATGACATAGATTTGTTTCTATTTTGTTGGTTGACCATCACTAATTCTTTGATTAGATTTTCATCCACGTCCTCTATATTTATAGCATCTAAAATAATTTTCAGCTCCTTATCTTTTACAGCTACATTTTTGGGAAGGTTCCTCAAGTTATTTTCTGCATTTGCTTTATTTTCCATCGTTTCTTCTCTTTAATGTCTCCATGGCAGATTTTAATTCTGCTGTTTCTCCAGTTATTGCCTTTGCATCTCACTTTGTTGCACTGTCTTACTTGTTCCTGTTCTCGCTTTTATATTTGCTCCATCCTCTAACACTCTCTAAGGGATGCCAAGTTTCCTAAAATTTTCCTTTGATTCTCTCCAAATATCATTTTCAAAGATATGTAAGTCTCTTTTAGGTCATTAGAGTGATATTATTTTTCTTTGTAATGCATACCTTTTTTCATAGGGCCCATTTATGCTTTTTCTTCTTCAGTTTTTTAAAAATTTAAAATTTAAATTCTTACACAAATTTAAATGAAAACATTTTAAATATTTTGAAAATTGAAAACATTTTAAATAAAATTTCTTCTTTTTTGTTTTTTAAAAAATAAGACCTAGTCAGACTTGGTCTTTATGTCATCAGTCAAGATGAGTGGATTATCCTTGAGTCTTTCTATCATCTCATTGGGTGCCTTTTAGCCAAAGTTTTGCTGTGTTCCATACATTTATAGAGTGCATTTTGCTGTTATGAGGCATGCTTTTTTCTTAACTTCCCTCTCTGAACGAAAGAGCATGTGAAACAAAACAGCCTGCATTGTACATTCTTATCAGGCTCTTCCCATTTCTGCCTTTGCTGTGAAAGATAGAAGGGAGATGAAGTGTCTCTACTAGTGTCTTTCAATTCAGTAGAGCCCTTTCTTTCTTCACATGACGGAGCTTGAGAATTCCTGAATTATTTTTTCTCAACCCAGCTTCATTGACATTTTAGTTAGTGGAAATTCCTTTCCTTCCACATATTTCCATTATAGTGTCTATTAATTGTATTGCCGGTTGCATAGTTTTCTGAACCTTCATCAGAATGTTAGTGTGTTTTTAAGAAAGTTTGCTGCAGAAGTTGATAAGCGGGTACCATTTTTTACCAAAGCTTTATATTTCCCTCTATTTGGTAGAAGTATCTAAGTCTTCTGTTCATTTGAAATATTTCTTCTTAATGTAGTTTTCTAATATAATTATTTATGCTACCACATCCTTCCAATGTCTCAATCTTTCTTTTCCTTTTATGTTTCTTAAAATCTTTTGGAGGAATTTGGAAGGACATAAATAATAAATAAAAACATGAATTTTTATTTTAACAAAAGTAGCCAAATTACTAAGATTAAAATAATATATAACTTCAAAAATTATCAATACTCAGAATTTCCAAGCCAGATTGCAAACACTGACTACTTCCTGTATGTTGTTAATTGTTCGCTCAGCAAACTGGGTAAACACTGTCAATATTCATCTCTGTGCCAAGATTAAATGCACTGTGACCCATAGAAGAATTAATAATTTGATGTTTACACTGCACTCTTGTTTTGAAGCAGCTCATGGCCATTTAGAGATTTTTCATTCATTTTGAAATAGTCCCTGAGAAAGGAGGGAAATGTTTCTATCTCTGTAGATAATGCGTTGTCAAGGGTTTACAGATGGACTTGCAGGCATTCTTGACTATATGTTTTCTAGCCCAGATCTATGTTCAGATTCTCTGTGTTTTCTCTGTGTCATGCTGGCTCAGCATTACCAAATAGTTCAGTCACAATAATAAAGATGATCTCTCTATACTACAGTCTGCAGAGATACTGTATACTGTAATAACTGTATTCAATCGTAAACATTTTGGGTGCTGTCATAGTTTCCATGAAATTTTATTCTGTCCAGATTTTCAAAAGTGTAACATATGTCCAGAGAACATTTCAAGACTAAGGGAGGTTCCCAGACAGTTCTCTAACTGTGTAAAATAATCTCATTTTTTTTCAGAGTTGTTCAAGAATGTGAAAAGGATATAGATTATTTCTTAAGGCATATGTACTCCACATACCATTAGTCACTCTCTATCCTAAAAAATAAACAAGGGTAGTGAATAATTTTTATGCTTTTATAAATATATAACCTGTTATTTACAAATAACAGATTAGGTTGGTGAAAGTTGATGTGTCTGTTATAACTCTTAGTGAAAATTGTTCAAGAAGTTGATGTTTTAGGTTCATATATTACTAGAATGTATCTAGCAAATGGAGTTAAACTTTGCTGTCAAGCATATTTTGGGTTCTATTTTGCTTAATAAGTGTGTGCATATGGTATAGCCTGGGTCTTCTTCATGTTTCTGATTTCTGTCTTTTATATACTACATAGTATTATGTTCTTTTCATTAAATATCAGAACATTTCTGATTAAAGACAAGCTCCTTTGACCATTCCCATTCCTGTTCCTCTTTATACCTTCTTACATGTAAAATTATTTCAAGTTTAGAGTGACTTTCTAGATACATTTTTCTACATATAAAACCAATAAAAATCATGGAAAATAGAAAGCTGCTCTATATGTTCTGGGTATAAGGATTTAATATCGGTTTTAGGGACTTAACCCTTTGGGCCATAAGAAGTATTGGAGGAATGAAGAACATGTTACTTCTGAAAGGCTTTAGCAGTTACAGGGATTAGTGGTATGCAACAGAAATGGACTCTTGGCTGATTAAAGTAGAAAAATATTTTATTAAAATTGTTCAGAATGTTTTAAGTAATAGGAGGATCTTCTAGGTATCCTTTACTGAGCAAAGGACTGTTCAGAAATGTACACTTACCAGCTCAGGCCTTAGGAAGTCCATCTACATCAGAGAAATAGTGTGTCCCTCTGCCTCAGACACATTACCTGCTCATCCTGGGAAACAGAGATGTGCTACCTCTGTCTCTACAGCGTCATGGTGGGGTTGCCAATCCTACCACCTGTGGACTCCAGGTGCCTTTTTCCATGTAAATCCAACCCATTTTTTACTACTCCTCATTCATTCATTCCACCAAAAACTCATTCTCCATTTAGCATTCCTGTGATAGAGAATGAAAAAAAGACATAAGGGAAACCCTGAATCACAGTGATGCATAAAGATGAATGCAGGGATTGACAGGACAGCCTGGAGACTTTAGGAATACTGTATAATTAATATTTCTTGTAATATGTTTCTTGTAATATTTCCTATCTTAAGAACGCTTCACCTTCACATCTTCTTGACTGGCTACAAAAGATCCATAAATAAAGCCACAATTTGTCATGATTTTACTAGCAATATCTTGGTTTGTAGTAGCTTTCACAGTGCAATTACCAATAGTGTCCTAGTTTGAATGATAAATTATATTTAATCAGCCTATTTATAAAAGTATCCCTCCCTCTGGATTTCATTATCCTAGTAAATCTCTATAGATTTTTAAATCCCTAACTAGTTTAACCCATATTCCTTAATGTTTGGGGCAGATGTTTTCTGATTTTTTGTTGTTGTTTTCCACTCATGCCTTCTGAAATGATACTTTGGGTTTCCCATTGCCTCTCAGGTATGGCCTCATCTGGGATGCTGAGTTTGGTTACCTTTTCCTCTATGAACATATTAGCAGTTAGGCGCTATGTTCTTTTTATTCTCTATTCCATGATTAGAATCCCCAATTGGCTCATACTCAAACTTACAAGCCTGGCACATTGTGGAAATTTGTAATGGCTAGGGGAAAAGTCATGATGTAATGTTAAGTAAAAGAAGGCTATAAAACTAGTTCCATGTGAGGTACTAATTATGATTTTTAAAAAATATCTATGACTGGAAGCATAGCAATTTGAACTGGTAACAGTTCTTATCACTTCATGAGAATATTATGAATCAAATGTTTTTTGTTCATACGAATTGTTTTTATTCCACAGTTTATACAAAGTCATGTCATATTTTATAATCAGAAAAAGAATGTAAAAATAATGCAGTGGTGTTACTTGTCCCTTTGCCTTAAGGAGCTCAGTGTCCAGAAAGTTCTAGAGATGCCCCATCAATCCTTTAGTAGATGGATTTTAGATTAGTGATAAACTCCTCCTTATTTAAGTTTGAAAAGAGACTCTGAAAGATTTTCAAGTCTCCTCTATAACTTCCAGAGAAAGTAGAGCCAAGAGTTTCCTTTGTTATTCAGAAAACCTCTCATTAGAGGCATTCGGGAACTCCTAAATTTGTCATTGAACCCAAGGAAATGTGACTAGGGTCTTGTACATCACTGGAATAGATGGCTGGTTCTAGGCTCATCTGATATTTCCTCTTCATATTCCAAACACGGGCTTTATTATCTAATCCAGCTGTAAAACAATCAGTTAAGCATTGTGGATGATCTCTGAGGAACTTGATCTACCAGTATATCTTTGTGAGGATTCTCACCTTCTCAGAAGTAGCCCAACATGATGTTGTAAAAAGAACATGACTTTCCAAGTCAGGTTGACCTGGGCTTGAATCTTTTATCTACCACTTAACTAGCTTTGTGTTTTTAGATAACCCCCCGCCCCCTTTTTTTTCAACCGTTGCAACTCTGTTGCCTTAGAATAATCTCAGCCTCTAGTAGATTATTGGGAATATTTTTGAAGTTTCTTCTGTAGTGCAGGATTTGTAACAGGTACTTATAATTGTTAGGCAAATGATCTGCTGTCGCCTCTGGGATACAAGGATTGGCAAGTGTCTTAATTTTCAATTAATTTTCCATGAATATAAGGGCAAACCCAGTTCAGAGGGTGTCAATCTTACTTCCAAATGCCAGGTGGAGAGAGGGGACTGGCAAATTGAATCAGTCCATTGGTGCTAGTTTTGGCTTCTGCTGCATGTCATTGCTGTGTAAGGCTGGTCCTGCTGAGCCGGATGGGTTCCTGTCTGCTGTTGAGGAATACTCTTGGTGGTCTGGATTCCTGCCAGCCCTGCAGTGATTCCTGGCTGGGCTACCACATTCAGTGCTTGGCCGCTGTTCTTTAGACAGCTCAACACTATGCCAGAGAGACCAACTCTTTAGGGCTTCCTATCTCAGCCACCTGCTACCTTTATCCCTAAAACCTAGGCTTGTTTTGAGACTCTACCACATACACAAGAAAAACTAACCTTTTTCTCCCCCTTGATCATTTTTCCTTTTGTGTACTTATTGTCACTGTCTTCCAGCATCTCTTGCTCAGTGGTACCCTGGTTCATCCCAGATTTCTATGGCCTTGAATTTGGGGAATGGAGGCTGCAGTCTCCATTCTTTCCTCTTTGAAGATGCTGAGCTTCTTATGTGAGTTGATATCTTCTCTATCTAGAGCTTTCGGGGAGGAAGGGCAGCCTTTCTTCAGGTGAAAATATAAAAGCTGGCCTTATATTTGCATAATCAAGAGCAGCCACAAAGGTGAAATTTCACAGAATATAGACCAGCTCCCAGGAGACTTCTTACTAGGTCTCTTCTTAAACCAAGATGTCACTCCAGAGTAAAAACAAAACAAAGCAAAACAAAGCAAATAAAGTCCCCATGTCTCATTAGTCACCCCCATTAGAGTTATTATAATTTGCAAATTCTAAGGCAACACTGACAGTGGATACAGCATTATTTTATGTTCCACTAAGGAAAATACAAGCAAGCAAACAAACAAACAAAAAACTTTATCAATTAAACTATGAAGCATTATGGATTGTTAAGACCCATCCCAATTTCAGAGATATTAAAATATGAAAACCAAGCTAAATCAAACCAAACCAAAACTGAGAAACCAAACCTGAGTCTTAGAGTTGATGAAAAATGATAGATAACTTTCCCATTACTAGGAATTAAAGAACCTCCTCTCTGCTTGTGGTTGGGAGACTAACCAGGCCAGATGGGATCCTGCAGATTTAGAGAGAGGTTAAAAGGTTTGGGATAAGGAGCATAGGAGGAAGGAATAATGAGGCAGCTTTACTTGGTCTGTGTTAAATGCAAGCACATTAAATTCATGAGTGAGGCACCTCCTGCTTTAAGTCTTTGTTTCAAACTTGGAATATATAAATATATATTTCTCTCTTCTTTCCATCTGGACTTTGTTGAAAACCTCAGGTCAAGCCAAGTTGAAAAAAAAAATACAGTGGAGCTACCTTTTACAGTATGACATCATGTCTCCTCTGTTTCTCATTATAAAATTGAGTTTCAGATGTTAAAATCATATCCTCCTCACCCTTCTTTGCTTTCTTCTTCCCCTCCCCTTTAACACTCCCATCTTGATGGAGTTCCATTGTTTTTACAGTTGAACTACAGTGCCAGACACTCAAAATTATTAACAGTGGGAACAGTGGCAGTGGGAAAATACATCTTATGACTAAGAATTCAGCTTTTATAAGTTTTAATTCTAGATTTTTTAGTGTATTGCTTCACGAGTTACAGGTCTACATCTCATTTTTAACTCTCCAGTTTTGCCCTATATACAAAAGGTTATATTTTATAAAATGAAAAACTTTGGATTTGCTAAGCACGATATAATTTCTTAGGGTCATATGTGAAACTTTAACATAATTTATATAATTTATGCAATTTTATTTAAAAATTTCATAAAGATGAATAGTGACATAATGAAAATAACTTAAAAAATAATGGAAACATGCCACAATAAGGAACGATGCTTGTTTTTCCACCAGAAAATATAGAAGGGCTATATAAAATTTTTGGCTACAATGTAGAGTAGTTTCTAAATTCTTAATCTAAAAACAACCAAATTATATAATTGAAATTTAATTAAAATTTTTTTGGAACAGAATTTATAGTGAAACTTCAACCTGAAATATAGTCCAGTTATTTATTAATATTACTTGAGTAATTATAGCTCCTAAAAGAGGTACATTTGTGCAAGGTACTTATTAATGTCAGTGAAAATAACAAATAACCATTTCTAAGATAAGTTACATTTTATAGAATTATATCAGTGTGATATGTGAAGCTGCCATCTCCCACCACTCTATAATCTCTAAGGATCTATTTAGAGAGAAGTTGTAGAAAACTAGCAGAAGTGTTGATGGTGGGAGGAATGTAATCGACAGATAAAGTACTTTAGCTAAGAATAGATAGGAAAAATCAGAAGAGCTGATTTATAAATAGGCATAAAACTTTGTACCCTATAAAGAAAATGCATTCTTTTTCAATATCTATGGATATTTAAAATGTATATAATTATGTATTAAGGTATAAAAATTATCAATAAATTAAAAAAAAACCCTAGCAATAGCTCAAATCCCATTGTTTGATCCACTGAAAAAATACTAGAAATTGAAAATAAACAAATTAGCTCAGTGGAAATAGTTTTAAAACTCTGTGGTATATACTTGTTTCCTATTTATCTCTTTTTCTATTTTACATGGTAATGAATTTTTAATTAGGCACCCGTCTGACCAGAGAAAGACTACATTTCCCATAATCCTTTATTTACGGTTACAGCCATGTGACTAAATTCTAATCACTGGACGGCAGTAATATGTGCAATTTATACTTTACAAATCATTTCCTTTCTTCTTATGCTGCTTCTATGGGAACTGCCAGAGTGGTCTGAAATCATGATATAGAAGCTACTTACTGTGGAAACTGGTGGTATAGCAAGGTAGGAAAAGACTGAGCTGCCCTTAGCCCTAGTCTGCCTGCACGGACATTTATCTTATTTCAGCACTGTCAATAAGGGCCTCTCACAGCAGCCAAACCTGATTGCTAATTAATGTGTCTCTTTTCTTGAGTTAAATAGGAAAAAGCTTTAAGCTGAGATTATTGAAAATGACGATGAGAACACTGGGTATAAGATCTTATATAGTGGAAACTAAAAATATATCCAGAATGCGTTCTTTCAGTGCATTTCTATTAAATCAGAAAAAATAAAAATAAGCTAACAGTCATCAAAAAGTTGGAAAATAATTAAATTAAGGAAAGCGAGAGAAAAGAATTAAAGGTAAAAGCAGAAATTAATCAAGACATAAAGCAGATACTGTCAATAAAGTTCACCATGTACAAAACACACTGTTATGAATTAAAATGGGATCTAACTCTAAATAGTAGCTATAAAAATCTACACGAGAATGTGATACTTAATGCTAAAGAGTATGAAACTTAGCAGTTTTGTAGGAAAATATGTATTGCTCAAATTGAGTCAAGATACAGAAAAATTTAACAGGTCAATTACCTTTGAATTAACTGAAAATGTTGCAAAAAGAATTATTTTCAAGATAGATAAAGACTTGAATCATTAAGTTTTTACTTACCAGTTACCTTAAGATACCAGTTACCTTCAGATAACTGGTAATTACCACAGTAAATGAAATATCCTAGAATATGTAAAAGGAAACTTTCCCAATTCATTGTACATTGCTAGTTAAACACTGGTACTAAAATTTGACAAAATATATAGACAAAATTAAAACTCTACATATGTGATCACTGAGGCAAAACTTCCTAAAACCCTAATCACAGGAAAAAAACTTTTGACATTTACAGTTACAGAGGCAAAAAAAATTTCCTAAAATGCATATGAAAGACAAGAATAAAACTATATATTTACAATTATGTAGAAAAAAACTCTCTAAGTTCTTTTCAAATCAAATGTAGAACGTGATCAAAAGAAATATGAGTTCAAGGACTAGGGAATAATTTAATACTAGAAACTGTTAACATAATATACCATGGCATCATTAAACCAAAGATAGGAAACCATCTGAACATTTTTCTAAATTCTTGAGATTAATTTTCTATACCTGGACATGTAAAATTTTTGTGTCCATTCATGACAAAATTCAGGGTTAACTACAGATAGAAGGACAATATCTTAATATAATAGTAATATCTCTCTCAAACTAACACCAACATCATACTAAACAGTAAATGCTAAAGACATTTTATCAAGACTCCAGAGAAGACAGGAATACTATCTTTCATCACTTTTTTCTTTCATTTTTTTTTTTTCAGATATAACTGACATATAGTACTGTGTAGGTTTTTTCATCACATTTTAAAAATAGTTTTTTGGCAGTTTGAGCTAAGAACAAAGCAATAGTATTATTAGTGATGGTCTCACAGAAAACAAACAAACAAAAATGACAATAATAAAAAGTCTGAAAGAGAAAAAAATGGAAACGAAGTTCAGTTAAAATAATTATACTATTATTTTCCTATATCTCACAGCAGCCAAACCTGATTGCTAATTAATGTGGAAAACAGACCATTGGTAAATATGATGGAAAATATATAATTAAAATTTCAACGAGATAGTTTTTAAATTAATTAAGGAAAAAAATTAAAACAATGCGAGAGGGTATTGAAATAAAAATAGATAAATGGAGACATAACGTGTTTCTGATAGGATGACTCAATATATTATATTCAGGTTAATTTTCTATTTATTTATTTGTTTATTTAAAAAATTTTTTTATTGTGGTGACATTTGTTAAGGAAATCCAGCAAGTTTCAGGTGTACAATTTAGCTATATATATATATATATATAGCAATATAGCAATATAGCGATATATATATATATATTGCATTGTGTGTTCACCGCCCATAGTTAGATTTCTTTCTGCCACCACATATTTGACCCCTTTACCCCATCTACCTCCCTCCCCTCAATCTCCCACTACCCTCTGGTAACCACTAGTCTATTGTTCTTGTCTATGAGTCTCTGCTTGTTTGTTCCTCAAGTTACATACAATTAAAAACAATATGAAAAAAAAGAAAGAAATGCTTTTAAGTCATACAGTCTATTGTATTCTTGTTATAGCAGCCCCATAGACTAAGACAATTAGGAAAATTAATTTTCATATTTAATTTGACTTCTAGCAAATTCCAACATAGGTATTTTGAGCCTATCAATTATTATTTTTTTGGTGTATGGAAGTACGTGAAGTCAAGTATATGCCATACATATGCAACAAACAGTTTTTAACATTGTTTTTATTGAGGTTTAATTAATGCAGTAAAATGTGCAAATCTTGATTTTATAATTTAATGAATTTCTACAAATGTATTTACCCGTCATGATCACCAAAAAGCATGTAGAATGTTTTCATATCACTTGAAAAGTCCTTTTACGCTTCCTCACAGTTGACAGCCCTAACCCACAGGTAATTACATTATGATTTCTATCATCACAGATTAATTTTGCTTGGTATTGAATTGCATAAAAATGGAATCCTACAGTAGGTACCCTTTTATATCTCTTTTGACATTCATCTATGTAGTTATCTATATCAGTCACTTATTCTTTCTTATTGTTCTATAACAGTCCATTGTGTGACTGTAGCACAACTTGTTTATCCATTCTTCTATTGATGGACATTTGGATTATTTTGTCTATCAGGAATAAAGCTACTATAAGCATTCTTGATCAAATCTTTTTGCGGCTATATACATTTATTTCTCTTAGGTATACACATATGAATAGAATTGCTGGATCATAGAGTAGATAAATGTTTGACTTGATTAGAAACTGACAAACATCTTTCCAAAGTGATTTTTACCATTTTTCACTCCCATCAGCATTGTATGTGAAACTCAATTGCTCCACATTCTTATTGGCATTGTCAGTCTTCTAACTCTAGCCACCTTGGTGGTATGAAATGGTATCTCACTGTTTTAATTTTTATTTTCCTAATTGTCTTAGTCTATGGGGCTGCTATAACAAGAATACAATAGACTGTATGACTTAAAAGCATTTCTTTCTTTTTTTTCATATTGTTTTTAATTGTATGAGTCCATTTATGTGGAATGTCTAGAAGAAGCAAATCTATACAGGCAAAAATCAGATTAATGGTTGCCAAAGGCTGAGAAAAACAGGAAATAGGCAGTGACTACTGATAGGTACAAGGTTTTTGGTTGGGATGATGAAAATGTTTTGGAATTAGATAGTGGTGATGGTTGCATGACCTCATGAATGTACAAACCACACAGAATTGTACACTCCTTAAAATGGTGACTGTTGTCATATTTTCTCAATGAAGTAAAAGGAAAAAAGAAACAGAACCAAACAGAACAGAAAAAAAAAAAAACAACACTAGTTCTCTTGTTTCCTTTACTTTTCCCTTTGCTTTCCTATTCTTCAGAATCATTCTGAACCAATGATTCTTTACCCTTATAACTCTTGTTGACTGGGGTGTGGGTGGGGAATGTCACAGTCCTAGTGTGCCAAGAGTCAGTTCAGAGGCTTTTAACCCCTCAATGGGAATCTCTCATTTCCACATTTCTATTGATTGGGAACATTGAGAACCACATTTAAGTACAGTGATGTGGATAATAAATACTTCATGGAGAAATTCCTGCACCAGACAACTATCAAACATGCTTAAAGACTCTGTAGTATGGAGAGTGTAAGGATCAGGGGTGGATAAAAATGAAGTTTTGTGAATATGTACCTAAGAGGCAGGAGGCCTGGCTTCCAGTTCTGGCTAAGATGCCCCTTCCTCAGTGATTTTTGGCAAATTTCTTTCACTCCTTTAGATTCAGTTCCCCAACCCCAGTCCCACCATTCCTCACAGCACTAAGGACCCAATCTCAGCTCTGCCAATAGTTTGCTGTCTGACCTTGGATAAATAGATATTATTCT
Source organism: Pteropus alecto (assembly GCF_000325575.1). NCBI lineage: Eukaryota > Metazoa > Chordata > Mammalia > Chiroptera > Pteropodidae > Pteropus > Pteropus alecto. The sequence continues at coordinate 5,670,993 of NW_006431915.1, read as the reverse complement.
AAGAGTCTCAATTGATCATTTACCCATAGAGAAGATTAGACCTCTCACGTGAACTTTTCCACGCCAGAAGGTTTTATTTTTATGTCCTGACTCCTCTATCTGTAGGCCTGATTTTTGATTAGTTATGGAGTATTCTTCGTTCATGTTATTTCATCTTCCTTGGATCCCCTAAGCTGGATCTACAGCAGTAGTCCTTCAACTGTCCTGTATATGTGTAAAAATTATTAATTACAGATATTATCTCATTTCTTTTATTGTCTGCTTTTAAAAAACATTCTTTTTTCCTCCATGTTTAAATTTATTTCTATCGACTTGTCTTCAAGTTCATTAACTCTTTCTTCTGTTATATCTAGAGTGATATTAAGCCCATCCAGTACATTTCTAATTTTAAATATTTTAGAATCCCTCTTTTATTGCTATTAGTGATTTCATTCCTCTGTTGAAATTCTCTGTCTTCATCCATTAGGTCCATTTTTGCTCTAACTTTAAAAATATTTCTCATAGCAATTTTGTAGTTATTTTCAGCTAGTCTCACGTTTGGGTCATCTGTAGCTCTCCTTCAATTGATTATATGTGTTCTTCAAATAAAAGTCACAGTTTCTTGATCTTTCCATGAATTGAAACTTTTTATTGAGACGGAATAAAAAACATAGAGACGGAAGTAAATATGACTTTCCTTCAGAGGGTCATATCTTTTCTTCTTATTAGGCAGCTCGAAGGGGATTGGGAAGGCTTCTTGCTTTAATCCTATCAAGAATTTAACAGGATTCAGTTTGGTTTGTAGCTAAGTTAGTTTCAGGTTGCATTTGTCTTCAAATTTCTTGAGAGCAAACTCTTATCTGTGTATTAACAGTCTCTTCCTTCTAGTGGACTTTGGGATCTATATATGCTTTCCAGCCTTGCTCCCAGATTCCCAGATGTTTCTGTCAGACACTGAACAGAAGTCTAATGGGGAGAATTGCTGGAAGAAAGGATTAGCTCTGTATTTGGGGTTCATAAGGTGCTATTCCATCACATAAGCACACATGGCATATTCATTATGCCAGTTAAAAGTTTAACTGGTTTCTCCTTACCCCAGCAGATTCTTTCTGTATAAACTCAGCAAGTGATCCTGGGAGAAAAGCATTCTAGGGTCTGCACTCACCTTACTAGGGCCTGTTCTTAACTGGAAGGCTTTCGATTCTTTTCATTCATAGGTCTCCAACGTGTGAAAGCATAGGAATTTTTAAGTTATTCACATTTTTCTAATTGTTCTAGTCAGAACAATGGTGTATCACAGCCTTCTACACCTTAACCTGAAGTACAACTCTGCTATAAAATTATGAAAAACAAAGAATTATGAGGTGACATTTACATCACAGAATTTTAGAACATACTATAATTTAACATTGCGGTATTGGCACAAGAGTAAACCAATGTAGTTTAGTAAAACAGAATATAAAGTCAAGAAACAGACAAGGTTTTAGCTTGTGATGAAGAAAAAACTGGGATTTCCCAACATTTTGCAGGGTAATATCAATTCAGTATAAGGAAAAAACTACCTATTTGTAAAAAATAGTTACAACCTTTTCTGACCCATTAATCCAACGTTATTGCAGAGTTAATTTGAAACAAGGAATTACAAAAGAAAAATCTTAAAAGATGCAGTGGAATAGATTCTACTTATAGGTTAATAAAATATTTCTAAGCATAAAATTCAAGAAAAAATAATAAATGAGAATAAAAATTAAAAAATTTCTAACCTCAAAATTATGATAAACGAATTTAAAAGTCCTACCCTAAAAGAGGTAAAATATATTTGTCAAATAAATGACACAGTATTATCATCCTTAAAATATAAAGAGCTCTCATAAATTAAGAAAAAGGCAAATAAGAAAATGTCTTAACAGATAATTCACAAATAAAAACTTACAAGTGGCTTACAAATACATAAAAATATTTACATCATTAGTAGTTGAAGCTCTCTCATATTAGTTTTTTCAACCCCCAGAAGGAGAAAATAACCTTAATATTCTAATAGGTTTTTAAATGAAAATTTAAAAAGGAATTAAAAAATTAGTCAAGGAGTGAATTGCTTAAAACACAGTTAACATGAAATATTTAGAAACCTACTTTGCTTCTATTCAGTCTACTTCACTAATTTTTTGTGTCCATTTTGTGGTACTAATTTTAATATGTTTTTTTTTGTGTATAAATTGATGTCCCCAGAATTCACCAGACCAGAGGTCTGGATAAGGTCACTGTTATAAATTCCATTGGCACTTGCCCAAGGCTGACAAAGGATGTCGAGCCCTTTCAAGTCTTACCTGGTTATTTCTCTGGTGTCTTGCTTTAGCTCATATTCTTCCACCATGTGTACCCTTTTGAATGGCTGAAATTTATAGGACTTCATGAGAATCATCAGTGCTGGTGGTTTCCACCACGATAACGTTGATGACATTGCCAAAAATTGTTTCCCAAGTCCTCAGGCCCTTGGGGTGCCTGAGGACTTGGGAAACAATTTTTGGCAATGAAATTGACACTGAAATTCCTTAATTCCTCACCACACCAAAGCTATGCTGTATGTAGGCATAAGGAAGGAGCCTGTATCCTTCTTGACTCTATGTCACATTTTGTCACTTGCATAACACTGCTCTTTTTTCTTCCTCAGGGAAACAACTCCTTTACCTCTTTGCTATAATCCTTCTGTCTATTCCGAGGTGCCTGGCCAGCACCAAGACCAAGTTATATTTTTTTATTCCATCCCAGTTAGAGAGTGGTCCCCCAAGTAAAGTTCATCTGGACTTTCTCTATACACAAATGAATGCAGATAAATGGACACCTAGGCTACCTTGTCCACCCCTTATCTGTTATGTCCAGATATGAATGAACTCTTTTAGCATCATCTACAATACAGAGAAACATATTTAGAAGTTAGAAATGAATGATGCTTCATTTCTTTATCTATTTTTGATTTTTCTTCACACATGGTAGGAACTACTTTAAACTGACTGTACTGCTAACACTTGTTTGACCTCAGCTAACCCATTTTGCTTGCTGGCCCTCATTTTCTTTCTCTATATGGTAAGTCAATATTTTTACCTATATTCCAGAGGCATGGTAAAGCAGAAGTGATTGACTGCAGTGAAACAAATGGCAGAGCAGCCCAAGACAGGCATAGTGAAAACCTGAAAACTAAACCAATGAATCAACTAAAGAGGCAGAAACCTCTATAAGAAAGAAGACTGGCCTTCTGAGCTTTTGTCCCTCTGGGAATATTAGTTTTACCTTTCCTGCTAAAGTGATGGCAACCAGGTTGGGAACTTTGGATAGATTATTTATTCTATGTGACAGCCCCTCCTCCTCTTTCTGTCTCTCCAACCCTTTACCCATGACCTTTTCAGACTCTAAGATTTTTTTTTAAAAGAACTTCATCAAAGAGTCAGAATTAGGTGAATAGGCATTGAATACCTGAGTTACCTTTGCTTCTCTTTGTCTCAGAAAAAAGTTTAAACATTTTTCAGATGGTCTTTTTTCTTGGGATATATTTGACATATAACATATTAGTTTCAGGTGTACAATATAATGATTCAATATTTGTATATATTGCAAAATGATCATAATAAGTCTAGTTAACATCCATCACCACACAGAGTTACAAATTTTAATTTCTTCACACTGAGAATGTTTAAGATTTACTCTCTTTCCAAATGATCTTTACTTATGGAAATTAATGGGAGCAACAGCAGCCTTTTCAAAATGTTAAATTTTCTCACTGGTGCTCAGAAAGAAACAAAAGTTCTGTAGTTCCAACTGCTTGTGTGGTAGAAAGAAAAATGAATTCTTGAAAAAGGCCTGTTGATTACAGCTTTCTCATGTTAAAAGAGAGATTGCTCAATGGGAAATGGAGGATCACAAATCTTCTGCTGTTGGAACCAAAAGATAGAGTTATAATACCCTAACAAAAATAAAGCCTCCTCCTTCAGCGAGCTACTCAAACACTGCACTGCTTGAATAATGTGCTAAGTTAAGTAGGGAGGCCTGTGATGCAGTAATTACTTTTAAGGAAAGTACATTCCAGACACCTAATCATTTACAATTGAGTTTAATGAGGTAATAATTTACAGCTTTGGGGGTGGAAGTATGGAAAGTTCCCTGCTAGGAATTGGGCAGACTCTTTAAAATCCTGGAGTTTTAACGAAGGCATTGGAGGGTGGACTCATACGGCCGAACTTGTGTAATTTCATCTGTTCAGTGCTTGGACAGGAAGTGAATGACAGGGCACTTGGGACCTACATCTGGAAACAACATGTTTCAAAGGATTTTATAAATCCTGCAGTAAAAGAAGAAGAAGAAAGAAGAAAAAAAAAAACGGAGGCGAAAGGGCATAATTATGGGGAGATGGGGAAGCACAACAGGGAAGGGCCATTGCAGGTTCTTTTTAGTTTGAATAAATAACATTTTATAATGTCAAAGTAAGTCACTGATAATAATTGCCAAAACAGGCTTGTCCAGCCCAACATGAAAACAAGGGACTAAAGTTTTCTTTCTGGATAGGACTTGAGTGAAAGCCACAGAGTAGTTCAGGAGCCATTGAATTTACCTGAACACTTCTTCTCAGTCTTCCAGGAATGTTACCTATTTGATAGTCATCATTTCTTGGTTCATAACATACTGGGTTAATTTTACTTTTTGATCACTGGTACTTTTTAAATATAGTTAGCACATGAAAGGAGTCTGTCTTAAAGAGATGGAAAAGGCTCAAGGCAGAATTATGGAGTGTGGGGCAAAAAGTAGCTACCAGATTGATCTTTCATCATGTCCTATTGATGATTGACACATACATAAATCAGAATTTCTTTTGTTCTCACTTGGGCTGAATGTCCTTCATATTTTATGTCCCTGTTTCAACTCTCCCGAGTAAACTTTGTGCTCCTCAGTTTCCAAATCCTCAAAAAACATTCTCCTATTGTAACCAGGTTTCCTCATGCTTTCCTTCTCTAGTTGTTTCCGAGAGTTGGGAAGAAAGTTGAAGGAACAATGAGGGTAGATCAAATGGAACAGAGAGGAGCCATTGCATTTCTTGACTTTCAAGAGCATGGATCCCGGTTAAAACTCATCCCATCATCAGACTGTTGCTAAATATTTAAGAAGGAAATATTACATGACTTGTGTGCCAGGCAGACAAGTGGTGCGAGAAGGGAAATCAGACTCATTCACAGAAAGCTGTGTTTTTATTGCAATCACAGTCACATTCATAGTCGTAGTCTCTGATAACAGTGCTTGACCATTTACTCTGTGCTAGGTGGTTTAAATGTGTTATTTCATTATTTTTCCCAGTAACCCTAAAAGTGTGAAATGGGTCATACTTTTATCCCATTTTGCAGATGAGAAAACAGGCTTCTAAAAGTTAATAGCTTAAGGTCACTAGGACAGGTAGAATGGAAAATTCAAACTCAAGTGTGTCTGATTTGAGAGTCTATAGTCTTAATTCCTATGTTATGTTGCCTTGAATTTTATATGTTTAGATATCAGATTGTAGGGACTTTAAAACGATTTGGCTAGCGGGTAGAGTGGTGGTCCTAATGAAAACCATTCCATTCCCCCAAAAGCAAAAAGTTCTATCTTTAAAATATTTCCTGTGAGATTTGGACTACTGAATACAGGAGAAAAAAAGAGTGCTTTTTCTCATGTAATATCTTTTTACCATAGATTTTAGAAGCTGGCTAAAAGAAAAGGGGAAATTGTTTTTCAAAAGCTTTATTTTCCTGTATTCTAGAGAAATGAGTTGTTTTCCATGTTTAAACCTTGAACACAGTCTTTTGTTGATTAAAAATCCCAAACAAGTTTTTTAGTGTTTCAAGATCTATGGTCTGTCTACCTTTTGAAAGTCTGGGCAAAATCTGTACACTGGAATAATAATTATTCTTTGGAAAGCTATGTATGCCTATCCACAATAAGAAACATGTGACAAGGTATTTAGTTATGGTTTCAATCCACGTGAACTGGGAAGGACTTTCGAGTTAAATAAATCTTCAGTGTGTGACAAAAACAAGCTTCGATACACTAATGCCAGCAGTGAAATCTGAAACCAGAAGTGCTAATAAGGGTGGAAAATTTTTGAAAACTTTAATATTAAGCCCTTATTTCTCTCTCCTTCTGGTCTGCAGAGTTAACAGCCTGATTATTGGGATTTCCTTTGGTACTGCTAGTTTATTTCCAGTTTTAAGAATGTTATATTGCTAATCTTAGAAAAACCAATCTCTTAACTTGAAAAAAGTATACTTAGTTACCCACAGACTATTTTCTCTCTTTAGAAGATCAGAGAACTACTCATTTCTTACTCAAGTAAGAAATCTCCCATTCCTTGGATCGGTGAATACCAATTTGTGTTGGATTGTTGAAATCAGATGTTACTTCTATAATGCCAGAGTTGTGATATATATATTACCTCTCAAATACCTTTGGCATGAGTCAAACACAAATTGAAAATAAAAATCAAGTACACTTACTGGTTCGTTTTTTGTCCTTTGGAGAAGTATGCTAATGTCCCATTTATTCAGCCTGATTGGGGGGTTGAGTTCTTCTATTAAACAAAAATTTCCCCCAGATATTTTACTTCTTCAAACGCTGACTTTAAAAACTTGCAACTAGATTCTATGACTATATTTCCAAAATATACGATTCATCTTCCTGCCTTCTTAAAAAGTAGATACTGAATACAACTCAGTGTTCTCTTCCCTACCTCAGATTATTGATCCAAATAATTATTGTTGTATACTACCCTGTATTGGTCTGCTTTATAGGAGAATCACCGCTGGGCTATGAAGTGTGAAGGGCTATTGAGGTGTGGAGGGCTGTGCTAAGGCTGAATGAAACTACAGTAAGTCATTTAAGTTCTTGCAAAAGTCTTCTAGAAATTGTGTGTGTATATGTGTAGAGGTGCTCTCCTTCTAGTATCATCCTCAGAGTTGGTTGTTTTTAAGCTTCTGTGGCTGGACTACCTAACCCTAAATTTGTGGCTCTGAGGGAACCTGCTAAGCTCCTTATGTATGAGCCTGGGCTTTGTGACATCTGCTTAGGTCATTTATAGGCTATGGTTGTTCCATTTCTCGTTCTGGATTGTGTAGCAGATATCTGAGACTGCCAGATTACTTGCCTCTGAGTAAGCAGGTGATGTCTCTAACGTTATGCTTATTTTGCAAACTATTAAGTGATTTCACAAGTTTCCAGCTCAAATCTTCCTTCCGTTATAGACACTATTTCACTAATGCTACTGCCATCTATTCCAGTCACCCCTGTCAGAGGTCCAGGTGGTAGCATGAAACTGGGGTGCATGATTTTAAAGTCGGGTACATCTGGATTTGACTCTGCTGCCCAAATTGATAATTGCATAATCTTAAGCATAGTAATTTTTTAAAAAAATCTTATCCATCCATTTAACAAATATTTATTGAATACCTGTTATGTGTCAGGCAATGTTCTGGGCCCTTAGGATATAGGTCTTGGAGACCACAGCCTAGTTGGGAGAGATAGGCAACAAACTAGCAAGTGAATACATGATATGTCAAAAGGCAGTGGTGCAAGGGATGTGGAAGGTAAAGAGTTTGAGTGATGGAAGTAGGTAGGTTAGGGATGTTTATGAAGCTGTTTCCGTGGAGTGGTTGGGAGGAAAGCCTGATCGGAATGCATTCAAAAGAGAATTGGAAGAGTGAGATTTGGGATACCACATATAGTCAACCTTTTACAGAACTTTTATGGTAGGGCAGGCAGAGACGTGTTATGGTAGCTGGGAGGAAATGTGGGATCAAGCGAGGATTTTAAGATCTCATTTTTGTATGCCAGTAGAGAGGGAAATCGAAGATGCAGGGGATAGAGGAAACAACTGTTGAAGTAGTGTTCTTAAGCTGGCAAGAGGGGTGAGATCTCCCACACAAGTGAAGGGCTTGGCCTCAGCCAGGAGGCCAGGAGTTTATCCATTAGCTACAAGAAGGACGATGGAGAGTAAAGGCACACATACCAGTCTTTCTTTTTCAATTGCTTCTGTTTTCTCAATGAAAAGAAAGCAGGTTCATCGTCTGAGAGAGAAAACAACGGGGAGGAAGTGCTGGAGATTTGAGGAGAGAGAAAAATGTACAAACTGGTCATCTTAGAGAATAGATGAGTGGATGAGATACGAAAATATAGTTGAATTGAGTGGATTGAGGTTAGTGATCATCAGAGTAAAGCTAGGTCAGTTATTTTCTTTTTAAACAACATATTTCCTCTGTTTTTCTACTTCTTTCTTCTTGTTAAGGCTATAATACTATCCTTGCCTCTGAGAAGCACTGGATAGTTCTGCTTCCATCCTCCCCTTCACATGTTTCCTTTATGATTTCTCTCCCTTGTTCTTTTACCTTTAGGAAAGTAAGTTAGTGGTTTTCTCTTTTGAATTTCCAGAACAGCTTACACACATCTTTATTATAGCACTCTGCAATAAACTGCAATAATTTCTTTGCATTTCTGCCTCTATCTTTACCCCTCCTATGCATGAATTTCTACTCCCAGCCCCTAGTTACAATACCTTCATATTATAGATTTACTGAATGGAGGAAGGAAGAAAAATAAAACTTCTGCCTCTTATTTCCATATTTACAGTCCTTATAAATGTCCTATTTCTGGTATTCAAAGATTAAAAAGCAAATAATCCTTTATGTATCAAGAGATGGATTAACAGTGATTTTTCTTTGGATTTATTTTGGAGATTTCATTTATTTACTGAATATTTGTTATTTTCTTCTGGTATGTCTTAACGATGAAGAATATTTCTTGGCACCCCTTTACCAAGACAAAGTCAAAAAATATTTATTTTTGAACAACTGTTTCCCTTCCAGATAATGGCAAATTACATAAAACATTTCTAGGTCAACCAAGGCAACTGAGAAATTTTGACTTTGACCACAGCTGAGGCAATTTGCTGTGGAGATGGCTGGAGGCACACAGAGGTTCCTGAAGCCAGTTGGGGGGCTGTAATTGATTTCAGATGTGCTCTGAATAACACTGAAGATAAACGTCCCAGAGGTAGATTATTGGAGAGCTCTTTAGCTGTTTCTAATAAATTTTTCTTAAAAATTCCAAGATATTTTTTTTTACAGATGCATATAATAATTCTAGCATGAAGTAGAGGGGCTGAATAAAAACTACACGTTTGTTAATAATTTTCCATTTCCCCCTAATTATGAAAGGAATTTATGGTCTTGGGAGAAAAATTGAAAATTACAGACGAACTACACAGAACAAAATAGAATCACTAGATATTTACATGCATATATTTATCTAGTTGAGATCATACAAAATGAAGTTTTGTATATTAATTCATATGTGATATCGTATCTCGAGCTTTGCTCATCATTACAGATTTTTCAAAGAATGAATACAATAGTTTTATAATATTTTATAGCAATGTTTTCTTTTTCCCCTACAGTTTTTCACATAGTCTTGGGGATTCATAGAGCTGTCTTGGTGGCTACCACAGGGCTGGGAAGAAGCAGGAATTGGGAGGGAGGCCATTGATTCTGTCAGGCCCTAGGCTTCCATTGTACTTTTCAAACAGAGTGGCTCCATGTTTTACTAACTTATGACTTATATATTGGGCTTCTGCACAAAATTCTCCTTGAAGAAGTGTTCTCAAAAATATCAAAATTTGAAATCAGTTACTGGTGAGTCATAATTTAGTTAACCATTTTATATTTGTTGCATATTGAGTTTTTTTATAGTTTAATATCATGGATAACTTTGTGCCTATGTTATATATATGTAATTGTATAATAAAATATAAAATAGAATTATATAAAAATATAAATTAACGTATATTTTACTTTTATGAAGTATACAAAGAAATAATTATTTCTCTGGGCTATATAAATAGATACAGACCCAGATGCAGTGTCAAGTATAGATACTGTTATATCACGCTATATAAATATAGCCTGGTGCAGCGTCAGGTCCTCACAGCAGTGTATGAAAGGACCTGTCTCACAGCATAACCAATTACCTTTTCTTGGTGTTATTTTTCATCTGTTGGTTGAAAAGTTAACACATCACTGTTATTTTAATAGGTAATTATTTTATTACGGTGAGGCTAAACTTCTATTCAGTGAATTTTCTTTGCTCATATTTCTATTGGAACATTAGTGTTTTTTCAATGGAGTTTAAGATTTATAAATATGCTTTGTACATTAGGGTATTGACCTTTTTCTTATTTGTGGCTCTTTTTCCAGTTTATCACTTAAGCATCACAATTTTTTTTATATCATGTTTATGGAATCTAATAATATGTTTTACGGAATCTAATTTATCAGTTATTTGTTTTATGACTCTTTCCATAGCTTTTGCACTTGGAAAATCTCTTTTGACTTAGACATTCACCTATAATTTCTGCTAGTCCAATATTTCATTTAAAAATTAACATAAATTCACAAGAGTTTATTTTGAGGTTAAGACATGTTTTCTTTAAAATTTATAATAGCTAATTTTTATGTTATTTCGAATAATCCATGACAGCCTTGTTGGATTATTAATGTTTGAGAATGCAACTGATTTTATATATTCACCTTTTACACAACTTAAACTATATTGTTTGCTCTGATAGTTTCTTGGAGTTTCTAAATGGAAAAAATATCATCAGGAAATAATTATTGTTTTGTTTCTTCCTCTCCAACCTGTATACCAGTTACCTTTTCCTCTTTCCTTACCCTCTGGCTAGGGCATCTGGTACAGTGTTGAATACAAGTAGTGACTGTGAGTATCCTTATTACGGTCTGGTCTTCTAAAGGAATGCTCCAACTTCTCACCATTGGGTGATCATTGTCGGCTTTCAGTAGATTCTGTTTATCAGGTTAAGGAAGTTCACTTTTATTTTTATTTGCTAAGAGTTCTTTAAAATCATGAATTATTTTTGAATTAAAAAATTACCCTCATGTGTTAAAATGTTCATTTCTTTCTTCATTTATTATGGTAAAGGTAATCATATTACACTCATTAAGTTTTCAGATGTGAACCCATCTAAAACTGGACACTATGCATTATTTATTTTACGTATTGCTGGATTCTATTTGATAATATTTAAGTAGTTTTTGATTTACATTTTCAAATAACACTGGCTTATTTTCCTTTCTTGCAGTATGCTTTTAGAATCGAGGTTATGTAAGAATTATAAAATGAGTTGGGAAACATTTCTTATTTTTCTATTATCTAGAAGAGAACGTTTGGTATAATTAGTCTGAAAAACCAACTGGGGTGTGTGTGCGTGCATATGTGTATCATAATAATAACAAACTTTATTCTGGGAGGTTGTCTACAGAATCGGACATGAGCAATGGGATGAAAAGATCCCGACCCTGTAAACACATGTAACTCCTCCAGTCAAGAGTTAGAGTCTATTTACCTTCTTTTGAGTCTGGGCTGGAGTGCCTTGCATTGGCTAATAGAATGCAGCTACAGTTGTGCTGTGCTAGTTAGTTGTGGGCTTTAAAAGACTTGGCAACTTCTGTTTTGGTTCTCTTCACATCAGTCACCATTTAAAGAAATTTGTGCTAGATTACTGACAAAGAGGTGAGAGAGAGAGAGAAAGAGAGAAAGAGAGAGAGAAGCAGGTAGGGAGGGGGAGAAAGATATGTTGTCCAGCTAGTCCAAGTCCAATCCTGCCACCAGACACATGATCAAAGCCATCTTGGAACCACCAGCCCTAGATGAGCTGCTGTAGTAAACACTGTGCACTAGAAATAAGCTATCTGTTCTGAGCCCTATCAAAATTTCAGAATTGTGAAATTGTACTAAATTCTAGTATTATATTTGGGTCTGTTTCTATCTCTTATTTAGTGTGATTGCTATCATTTGGTTTCTTTTCTATTCATATCTCACGTTGTTCTTAATATTGTTTCATCATATATTTTAATTTGGTAGTTCAATTCCCCCTTCTTATTCTTGTTTTTCAAAATATTGCAACTATTCTTATCTTTCTTTCAGGTGAACATCAGAATTTCCTAAACCATTTGGAATTTTCATTATTGCATTAAATTTATGAATTATGTTGGGAAGAATATTTGTATGATTATCTTTAAAACCTAAATCATGAGTGTCTTTTCATATCTTCAGATATTTTTACATTCCTTAGTGATTTTTTATTAGTCTTTACATATTTTATTTAATTCTTCATTCACTTATTCATCCATTCATTACTATCTCAGAGGGCACATTTCTTATTAAGCTCAAAGTTGCAGCCCACTGCTAGCAAGTATACAGGACTTTATAGAATGTGCTTGTATATTAATTCTGTCACCTGATATTATCTTATTCTCTACATCACACTCTTTTTCTATTTATTTTTATTTTATTGTGTTTCTGATGTATTAGGGCCACCTGGAGAAATACTGTGTACATTACTGGCGAAACTTTTATACCCTCAGCTTGCTTGGTCATTGGATGCAGATTGCCCTGAGACAGGTATGACCATGTGCAAAGCAGTTCTAGGTAGATGAGATTGACTCTGAAGTTGCTGTCAGCTGGAGGTTCGTTGATGACACATTCCTCTTAGCTGAGCAGCAAGTTAAACCTTGAAGAAGGACTTGGGTGGTGTATTGCTGTGTTCACCACATCCTGGTTCTGAGAAACTCGGGGAAGTCACGTCCTTAGACCTGCCAAATGGGGGCGGACAAGGTGGTTCTCTGTAATATCTGTTGCTTCGCAGCTGCTCTGAATTCTCTGTGTTTTTCTCAGCCACAGCTTTTCCTCTTTTCCCTGATGGGTGTTTATTTAACTTGCTTTAAAGTCACTGGAGAAGCTTGACTTACAGCTTTGATGTAAAGAGTGACTGCAAGCCCCTCAGCATGTAGCTGTTCACACATAAGCTACAGCCAGGCACAGCCCTGACAGAACCACAGGCCTCATTTCTGGCCCTGGAAGGAGGTCCCAATTAAATTGCATTCATGACTTCACATTTAATTGAAACCTCTTGGTGTGCCACTACCATTGTTTCATCTTTCTACATCATTTTTTGTGGCTTGCAGGTTTGCATGCAGTTTTAACTCCTAGGCTTTCTGTAAGTAAATAGACCTAACATTTCATTAATGCATAGTTGGCTGCCACTTCCACTTCTCTACATCCAAAAAAACGATGTCTCTGATATTTTCAACAAACACTTTTGTCCTTGAAGCAATTAATCAGATTTAGCTAATGCCATCATTTGACAAAAGTCCATAAGCAAAACAAAATTATTTTTCTTCTTTTACATTACCTGTTTCTTCAATCATCTCAATTAAGTTCTTAGGACCAATATCTAATGAAAGGAAGACAAATTTAGAAATGGATATGAGAGTAGTGGAATCCCAAATAGGTTTTTATTAAAAGAAATTATGTAATTAAACAAAGTTCTATACATTGAATTTCCAAAGAACTGTAAACATCTCTTTACAATTAGATACTGTCAGCAAATAATTTAAAACAGTAATCTGTGATCGAGATGTTTTAAATACTCCTAGATAATGGCAACTGTTTATTTTAACAATGCCTACTTAGGTTTAGTGCTACCAAATTCGCTTTAAAAACTCAGTGTGTCATGTGCCCTTTCCCAGTATTCCATTAGGGTATTGCTGGTATGTAAAACTAAATCAGTAAAGATCCTGCAAACTATGGATAATAGGAGACCATATTTCAGAGAACAGAAGAAAATTCCACTAGCTGCAATAACATAGCAGTTGGGTTGAAACTAAAAGATCATGACCTATACATGCTCCCCAGCTAACGCCATAGAGCATGGCAGGCAGGAAAATAAGGCAGAAGGGATTTGGACTCACCTCCACTCTCTGACCTTAGCTCTGAGAGACAGAAGAGTCACTGGCTATAAAAAGGTCAGCCTCCCTCCCCACCTCATATGTATGGATTTTTAAATAAGCATGCCAAATATACTATCCCCCTTCAAATTCTTAGCCTCCATCAGATATCTTCTTTTTTCATTCATGGTGGCAACCTGACAGTTGCACGGATGAAAGGAGAGGAGTACTGGGATGTATTATTTTCCAAGATGTATATTTGCTTCAGCTAAGAGGGTATATGTCTGGGAAGAAATGAAAAGAATGTGGAGTATGCAAGGAAGGCTTTCAGGGTAATATACCTGAACAAAATAATACCTCGGGCTGTATCCAATTTTCTTTTATAGTCAGAGAACTGGAGCCACACGAGAAGGCTCTGCACATCAGTGTGTTTTAGATGGAGATCAGGTCAGGATGCAAATGAATGGAAGAAGACTGAAGATAATCTACCTGTTCTGGTTGTAGGCCAAAGTAAGGTCTGAAGAGATGTTTCCTTGTTTAAGCATGAAAGAGAAAACAAAATAACACAAGACCTATGAAATATTCTCAAATTTACACTTTTCATGCTATTATAACGTAAGCATTTTTTAATGTTATTAGAGACTTACTTTAAACATCATTTAATGGCTTCGTATTACCCTAGACAGATGGGCTAACATTTTCTTAGTTATTCTCTTATTCTCAGATGTTTGTATTATTTTTCACTAATATAAATTAAGATGTAACAACCAAATCTGTGATGAGGATTCTACTATAATAAAAATTTTTTGTTAGAAGAGAATTCTAGAACTAAGATTATTGGTGATTACTAGTTTTTAAATGGCTACACACTAATTACTTTCTAAAATACTAGAGCACTTTTTGCCGCCACCACCGGTGTATGAGAATGCTTATTTTAGTGCCAGCGATGGGCTTCTTGCATTTGTTCTCTTTTAATAACATAATTGGTAAAAAATTATATATCATTGTAACCATTTTCTTAATTAACAGGAAGTTTGAACATTTGCAGTTATTGGAAGCAATGATTATTATATTTTCTCTTTTCATAAAATTTCTGGTCATGTATTTCCATTTATTCTGCCAGTAAGATGTTCCTAGGGAAGATTTTAATGGTCCAATTTTCTATCCAGATAAAGGGGGAAGACAGTTTCGTGGCAGTTTAATGATAGGTTATATCTCTAAATTAAACCATAAAAGCCATGGCAATCTCCATTATTTTTGAAGGCCTATTTTTATAATTTAGATATTAATGGTTGCATATCAATAACCATAGTAATATTTATTATTTTTTCTATGTGTGTTTTAAGTATTAAATTAAAAAAATTATTTAAAGGAAGAACTATATTTTGTTTTGTTAATAGACAGAAAGAGCGATACTTAAATGGACAGAGCTAGAATTCAAATACAACATATCTGACTCTAAAACTCAGCTTCCATTCTTCTGGCGCAGTGCTTTACCACATTCACACGTGCAAGTCCTTTTCAGCTCTGTTTAGCTGTCAACATTATATAAATTTTAACTGGTGTTCTTTTAAAAACAAAACTTCTTTTTTAAGAATGGAAGCAATATTAAAATTAATCACTTTCCTAGGAAAACCTAGTATTTTTGCTGGGTCACTAGTAAAAATAATTATAATGGCAGCAATAGGGAGTATTTGCAAGGTATTTCATTTTTTACAAACTGTTTCACATCCCCATATTTGCAATGTATTGTGAAATGAAAGTGGAGTTTACAAAACAGCATGTATATCTGATTCTACTTTTGTTATAAAATATTTATGTACACAAATATATGCAAATACATGGATAGTCAAAAGATAAGTGTATATTCCAAAATGTATACTTTGAGGTTATGGGTAATTTTAAATTTTTTGGAGGGTCTCTTTATTTAAAAATATAATATTTATGTATTCTTTTTATAATCATTGCACTTAATTCCTTTTTATATTTTTAAATCAGCTTAAAGAGAATTAAAGGTAAACACTAGACTTAAACATTTTTTTAAATGGTTAATATATTTAATATATAAAGAACCTATATTATTTTATCAGAAACACAGGAAACCTATAGTGGAATAGTCAAAAATTATGATATTTCATCCTCATAATTATCTAAAGTAGATAGGACAGATTTTTTTTAACAGATGAAGAAATTCCAATATAGAGAAGTTTGAGGGATTTTTCCCAAAATCAAACAATTAATAATTTATGAAGGCAGAACTATAATTAAAATTTTCTGAACATGAGTAGGCAGCTAAACCAATTGACTCCTAAATCAATTGATATTTCATTTTTAAGGACTAACATAGCCAAATAAAGCAGCTGTAGTCCCTTGTAACCAGAAAAATAAGGAGAAAATACCCTGGAGAAAATGAAGTCAGAACTTGGAAAATCAAGTGGAGATGGGAACCCCCTAGGTCGCTATCTGCCGAAGAGAGTGCTCTTTCAGGACACCCTGGAAAACCAGGAGTGTGGTGCCTATGGAAAGAACGATTCCAGCTGGCCTCCAGCCTCCCCCGCTGGAGGGCCAGTCCTTGCTGGACGCACTCCAAATTACCCTGAGAGGCACCAGCCGCAACCGTGCTAGTGTGTCAGCTTCAGAGCCAGGCGTTCTCCTGACTCACATAAACATGGCCCGAATGTGCAGCTCCAGAGCCAAGTCTCCATTCCCGACTCACAAATTTCTGTTGAAATTGTTAGTTACTTCAAATCCAGTTGCTTAAAATGGCTTACTCTGCTTTGCAGACTTTCATTACTCTCTGTGTTTACGTAGCAGCTCTCTTAAGAAGTCATCATCCCGAGATGAGAGCACGCCTGCTCTAGAGAGAGTGGCACTTGGGTGAATCAGGTTAGCAGCTCCTTGGGCTTCTTCAGGGTCTGATATACTGTATTAGGCAAGCAGCTGGACTTAGTCTTCAATATCTAGAGAAGAGCTTCCCAAACACAAAATAGATTCAAATACTCCAAGTGATCTAGGCTGAGAGACACTCATGTGGGATCCAGGAGATAATGGGTATAAGGAGATTATGTTTCTTTATGAAAGTTTGGATTCTGGGCTGAGAAGAGGAGCAAATTACAACCTAGGAAATTTGGGTGGAGATTTTTAAGATAGTTACAGTTAGAGTTGGTCACAAGAGAGAGGGAAGTTGAAAACAGAGTAGTTTTCGAGTAAATAATACAGGATCTAGGGTCTTATTAAGGGTGACAAAAATATAAGTATTCTGTAGTGTTTGTTTTTTTCTGTTCAGCATTCATTTCAGTTTCTTTTGGTAACAGCACCTGGATTTCCATTTGGAAATGCGATTTCTCCCAATAAATACAGTCTAACGTTCAAGGAAGGCCTTTTGGAAATTCTCTGCCTGGAATTTGAATTGAGTAGAATGATGAAAGGCTGTTAATTATTGGAGTTGACTCATTACAGCATCAGTCCCTGGGGCAACACTATATATTTCCTGCTACTTACACTTTCTGAGCAGTCTAGTTTCTGTATGTTCCGTGCCTGGATTCCAAGTCTTCCTTCAGTCCTGTGAGCTTCCTTATATCCTTCCAATAAATTCCCTATTTGCTTCAAGTAGTCAGTATGTAGTGATCACAACCAAAGGATCTTACATAACACACTAATGCTCCAGATTAGGCGAAGTAATTAAAGATGAGCTTGTGATGTTCACAGTACTGGTACTATACTGAAACAATTGAGGCAATTCTATTTTTTAGAGGAGAATGAAGCTGTAACTAACTCCAAAACATTAAAATGATCAGGAGTGGAGGTCATTGGAGGCAGACACAAAGAAGTAATTATTTATTCCATAATTTATTTAGAACTGGGCCTGAGAATGTGAGTTGATTTTTTACCTTCTGTATTTTGTTATGAAAAAGTTTTCAAGCATGCAATAAAGTTGAAAAAATTTTACAGTGAATGCTCCTATCTATATTCTATTACTAACATTCCACCATACTTGCTTTGCACCTTATCTAGCTATAACTCTAATGATCTATTAATCCATCTTATTTATAACAATGCATTTCAAAGTAAATTGCAGACCTCAATTGACTGACATCAGTATACTGGATTATGTATGCATCATATACACATATATCATGTATAAAATTAATAAGAGTTGACTATTAGTTTATAGTTTTTGATGTAAAACTTACATGCAATGAAATGCAATAGTCTTGAGTGTTAATTTCCTGAGTTTTAACAGATGCATACACTTGTAGTATCCAAATCTCTATTAAGATATAGAATATTACTTTCACCCCTGAAAGTTCCCCTCTGTTTCTTCTTAGGCAATCCGTGCCCCTACTACCTCCTCTCTCCCCCAAAGTCAACCACTCTGATTTTTTAAGTCATAGAGTTGATTTCCTATAATTGGGAAACAGGTGAGCCAACAATACAGCAGCCTGGCTTGTAAGAGTACTAAAACATTAGTGAAAATGTAACTATATGGAAAAAATTGTATTTATCACAAATACTCTTGGGTAGAGTTCTATAGGTGGTTGAAGAGTGTTTTGCCTAAATATGCAGTTGGAGTGGGAGAAATTAGCTTCTAGAAAGCATGCTCTAGTCACAGCCAATGGATCTGTGGTTCCAGGGAGTGCAAGGGAGGCTGAGGACTGCGACCCCAGTCCTCTGACTCAGCACCCATCTGTCTCTCTTTTAAGTAAAGGTTGCACACATACCTAAATAATATGTTTGGAGATACACAAATGATGAGCTACCTGCAGCGTCAGGTTATCTGTATGAGTCTTCAGCCATCTCTGTGCCTGAAATGAAAAGAAAACATGTGCTGAATAAATGTTGGGCAATTCTGTTTATGTCACTTTGATTACTAACAGGGAGAAACTTACTAGGTCTTACTCATTTGCTAAAAAAGTCTTGACTGAGAAGTTTGGAGAGAAGGAAGATGAGAGGATGGAATTTTAAATTCACAGTTGGTAGGCTCTGGACAATGGAAGGGGTGGACTGGAGTTGTGAACACAGAATGTCCTCCCTTTTCTGTATTCTCAGAGAAGGCTCCATGATGGTCTGTGGTTGTCACGAATGGTGAAACTCCAGTTCCTGATGTTTTCTGTCTACTTTTCTGCTACTTTTTTTCTGCTATTATCAGAAGGATGATCTGGATATTTAGCATAATTCAGTTTTGAGCTTGCCCCCACGGGACAGGCAAAGGGTTTTTTCAAAGGGTTGTCTTTACCTGAAAATCACAGTTACTGAGACTTATGTTATTTTCAGTAACACTGTTATATTTTATCATATATTTTATATTGTTTTTACCTTTATTGTTCAATTATAAAAAGTTTCCCAGGTTGCATCTTTTAAAATTAAATTAAAATTTAATTAGAAAATTATTTTCTAAGGGTTCCAAAGCATGTTGCTGAGTTAACTTGTGATGAGATGTTTAATTATTTTCTGACTCCTAGTCAGTTTAGGTTGTCTTCATATATTACTGGTATAAATAACATTTTTTTGCACGTATTATTTCTCTGCTTTAGCATTTATGTAGAAGTATGAAAGGAAGCTACCACTAAGGGCTATTACTGTTTGCTGAGGAAGACGTATGCCATGTGCTCATCAAACATAAGAACAGATAGTGAAGAATGAAGAAAGAAAGAAAATAAATAGTCAAGGTAGCAGTGAGTGTCCACTACCTGTGACGTGTTTGGCTCTTCTCTATTCAACCAGGAACTCTAAGCCATGGGATCCTATTTTGCAGCAAATAACTACTATCCCTTGGAACTTAATATTTTAAATATTTAAAAACTTTTAATTACGTAAAATATTATTTGCTCTTTTTAATTCATGCTGCTGCCTGTTTTACTTCCCTCTCTAATTTTGTATGTGATTTCAAAATTTTTATACTGTGTAAATGGTATAAATAATATATATTTCACCTTATCTTTATTCTTACCGTATATGAAGATGCCACATTTATTGTACCTTCATCTATATTCAGTGTTTTTAAAAACAAAGTTATTAATATCACATATTTTGAAATAGCACTTTAGAATAGCAATCGTAGTACTATGAAGCAGGAAGACACAAAAGCATCTGGAAAAGTAGTTTCTGTCTTGTTGACTGCCTATTAAAAGAATTTATTGGTTTGTAACCCAGAGGTTGCTGACCTCTACAGTTGTCAGAAAGAGCACTTCCCTTTAATTCTCAATGAAAAGATCTAAGCCCTCATTATGTTTGACCACAGGAAAGTTAGGCTTTTCCCATTTTCTCCTCCCCAAGGTCTCTGGGACTCCCTATAGAATACTTGAGTATTTCCCAGATCATTCCTAGATTGCGAGGTTGGGCTAGTGACCTCCTTCTGGCCTGCATCTCTGATCTCTGGGTAATAACTTATTATATCTTAACTGGCTTCCTCAGTTACTTCAGCTCTCCCTGGACAGCTTCAACCCAAATATGGACATAGGCCCATTGATCAACACCCAGGCTGTAACGATCCCCCAAACTCTACTAACAGTACCAGAAAACAAAAGGAGATTCAACAAAGAAAAGAAAATACTGGATATTTGATGTGAGAATTTCCAAAATTTGTAAACTCAAACCTATTCCTCATTCCCAGGACCCTTCAGGGCAACTATCCTGTTACCATCACCCTGTTACCAAGTTTCAGAAACAGGTTCGTATCCTCCAAATGGGGTGCCTGTGACCTTGTGCCCTGCAGGAGAGGCTAGGCCTCTCAATTCCTCCACAATCCAGCAAAGGGAAAAATCTCCTGCTTCCCCACTCTACCACTGAGTTTTAGCCTGACAATCCCAATTACAAAATAAACAAAAATCTGTAAGTGAACTCTTTTATCTATAATGAAGACTTCATAAATTTTAAAGAGCAGATATTAAAAGACATAGAGATTGATTTTTAAAAATACATTGAGCAAAACACTCATGCACAAGGAAATTTAAAAAATACTCTATGAAATAAGTATTGATTCGAAGTCGAAATTCACTACTAAAAGTGAATGCAAGAGTAACGTATCATAAAATATAACAGCGTTATTCAAAGTATCGTAAGTCACAGTCACTGTGATTTGGAGAAAACTCTAAAGAATAAATCTAAAAATTACTAGAATTAATAAGATAGCTATGTAACGGGCCTATATTAAAGAAAAATGTGTCCAGAATTAAATGTTTTTAACTATTTGCCATTATTAAAAGGTAATTAAAAGGTATAATATGGAAATTAAAGGTTTACAAAGAAGAAAATATTTAATAATAAGAAGTGTGGTAATCTAATGAATAAAGTTATCAAATTTACTAAGTTATTAATCTTACTATTTATGCATTTCTTCTTTCATTCCACAATTATCTTTGCAGGTCTGTATTCCAAAGCACATTTAGCACTGGGAGTCATACATCAGTGAACACGACAGATGTAGTCTCTGCCTTCATGGAGATTACCACCTATTATGGGGTATGTACATTTAAAAAATTTGCATACTTAAATAATAACGTGACTAATTAAAACTGAGAATTGCAGGATATGTGATAGGGACTCCTTACACATGTGAAAACCAGGAAGTGGGAGACAGTGGTCTATTCGAGGAATTCAAAGAAGGTCTTGGTGACTGTGGGTAGAGAAGGAACAGGAAAGTGAACTAGGGTTGCAGAAGGAGGGCAGGCCTTGACCATGTGGGGCCTCGTTGACCATATTAAAAATTCTGACTGTTATTCTAAGAGCAATAGGAAACCTTTGAGAGGTTTATGAGGATTTAAAAAAATGTAATGACAGGAAAAAACCTATGTGTCCAGAAGGGAGAAGGCTTTAGAAATTAAAACCAGAGATATGAAATATGTTTTATTCGGAATTTTTAGTGACATAGAAAAATGAAGATAAGTAAAGTAAAATTTAATATTAATCATGATATCAACTATGTTAATATATGTACATGAATAGAAAAAGCTAGCAATGATAATCCATGATTGAGGGTTTCAGTGAACCTTATTTCTTTTACAGTTTTCTGGATTTCTATGTTTTCCATAACAAATATGCATTAATTTTACAAATCTAGGAAAATATTGTAATAGTTTAATTTCCGATCCCTTCTGAATTAGTAGCTTATCAAATAATTTATTTGTGGACCCAATAAAAGTAAACTTGAGAGTAAGACTTTATTCATTTATGTCTTCTTTAACTTTATTTTAGTATGGATGACCTTAACACATATGTGCATGCGATTTCCACATCTGGGAACTTGGTAACTTGTACCTTAAGAGTGAGCATGTGTGTGCAGAAAAGAATTAACATTGCAGGCCTGAGCCTGCTATCACTTGGAAATTCCTGCTTGCAAGGTGGCTTTTTGGTATCTGGGACCTTGGATTTTTAGAAGATTCCTACCATTCCCAGAACTCATAACAGTGGTTCCCTGTACCTAGAGAGTTTGTACAAATAATGTGTTTTTTGCTGAATACCTGCTTTCCTTCTGGTCTGGAATTTTGGAACATACTAGGCAGAGAAGGTGCATGTATGACCAACCCCCAATAAAAACCCTGGGCACTGAGTCTCTAATGAGCTTCCCAGGAAGACATCTCACACATGTCACAACTCGTTGCTGGGGAATTAAGTGTGTTCCATGTGACTCCACTGGGAAAGAACTCTTGGAAGCTTGTGCATGGTTTCTTTCAGCCTTCAGTTTGATATTTTTGCTGTAATAAATCATAGCCATGAGTATGGCTTAATATTGAGTCCTGTGAGTCCTCCAAGCAAATTATCAGACTTGGGGGTGGACTTGGGGACAGGAGACACAGTGAGCCACCTAAACCCTCATGTTGCTGAAACTCTTATTCGAGAATTGTGTTTTTAATTGACTGTTAAAAAGCATTTAAATATAAGAATATATGTGAAGAAATATGCTGATTCCATCATTTTAGTAAAATGTGACAATATATTTAAATTTGCATATGACTACACAGAAATAGTTAAACTTGTGCTCATTCACAGTGAGCATATTACTGACTTTGGGCATTGATGATTCAGCGACAGAACAGTTGCATTTGAAAACAAAAATTTCTAAATAACTTCTTATTGTTCAGGTCATATAAAACCTAGTAGTTTCTACCTTATAATTTACCATATTTTCCTATTTTGCTCAAAAGTTATTTGAATTCAACACAGTATAGAGTTTAAGCGTCAAAATTCATGTGTCATATTTGTTTTCAAAACATGCACTATGGAAACTCTAGAAATATAAAAAGCAGGCAAGGTGTGAAAACATTCATTACCTCACCATGAAGTGACAAACATTGCTAATATTTTTGCATACATATTAGCAATCTATCCTTGCCTCTCTTCCAACTCCTTGTCTTTTATGAGCATATACATAGTACCTTTTTTACAAAATTGGAATATGTATATATGTGTGTATCTATGTGTAGTCCTACTTTGTTTCACTTAATGTTAAATTATGAATGTTTCCATGTCAGAAAATATCCTTCTGGAGCAAAACCTCATTTGCTGCAGTGTTCTATTTTATAGATGTGCTACATAATCAACTAATCTCATCTAATGATACATTTAGGCAGTACCTCGAATTTTAGTATTTAAAAATACTAAATACTAATACTGCTATTACATCTTTGATCCAGATTTTTGAAGGATGATATTTTAAAAGAACTATGGAAATACATAAAAGATAAAAAGTATAAAAATATGAAGTGTATAAAAATATAAAAGATTAAATTCTAAAGATAATATAATTGAATATTTACATAATCTTGGAGGAAGACTTGTAAAAGAGCATAGTTTCAAATAGTGGCAGAAACTATAATTAAAGATTCTTATCTTTGTCTACTTAAGAAATAGAAATATATTTACTATATAAAAAAATCATAAATAGTTTAAAAGATGACAAACTGAGAACAAACAGAAACAAAAGAACTGAGAAAACTATTTGCAACCCATATAACAGATTAAAAATAATGGCCATAATATAAGTTTATTAGAAAAAAATTAACATAACAACCGATAAATGGAAATTAGTAGGGAATTTGCAATGACCGAGAAAAATATGAAAAAGTTTTCGACTTCATTATCAAAGATATAAATGCAAATTAAAATAACACAAATATAACTAGGCTTATTGTTATTTCACATGTCATTTCATAATATATACCAATGTTAAATCATTGTGTTGCCCACCTGAAATATAATGTTATATGTCAATTATATCTCAACTAAAAAATAACACAAATACATTGGTTCTATCTTGTTAGATTAACTACAGTGAAGAATTAGAAGACCTATTGTGAACAGTGGTACAAGGAAAAACTCTTACCACTAGTGGGAGTATAGACTAGCATAACCTTTGGCATACACTAGACCCCCAGATTTTTGTTAATAAAAATGCATGAAAGTAAGCTTCTAGGACTGATTGTTAAAAAAAATGTTTTGTGAGTAAATAGGCAACATTGTTCATAAGAAGGTAACTTGTGTTTTGTGTCCTATCAACCCCATTCTCTTCTCTGACAGGGAGCCAGGCTGGTAGGTAAATTCAATAGACGTTGCATCTTCATCAGGGTATATGACAATATGCTTATAACTAATAGAATTACAGTTTTAGGTAAATCAAAAAAAAAAAAAAAAGAGTTCTGTGGATGTTAGTTGTTGTTGGGCCTCATTCTAGACGTATTGAATCAAAATCTCTAGAGGTGAGTCCAGGGAATTTTCAAGCTACCCAGGTGCCTTTTAAATGCACAAAGGTCTGAGCACCTTTGGGCTAGATGCCAGAAACATGATGTGAGCTAATTAATGCATAAGGAGATGTTCATATTATTTGTAGTCTTTGTCCCTTAAGATGTTCTGATAATTCTCATCAGTGACTTGGACCATGATCTAAGGGTTGTTCCTTACACATTTTCAGATATCACAGAGTTTGCCAAGTTAATGAATACCTTTAATGATTGTATCAAATAAGGATGAGACAACTTGATTGAGATGAAATAATGGAAATAAAGATAAGGTTATATCCTTTATATTAAAAGGGAACTGCACAAGGCACGAGGTGTTAGATACAGTTTGGCTTAGCAAGTACTGATTATGAATAGGTCATAAGGGCTTTACTCATTAGTTTTGACTCAATATGAGTCAACATTGCGAATTAGCTGCCTCAAGGGCTAATACAATTTTAGGATACTTTAATGTAAACAAAGTAACCAGAATAACCACATCCTATGTATTCAGGTTAGGTGCCAAACTCTAGGGAGGCCATTCATAAATTGATCTATATTCAGAGAAAATCAACGGGTTGAAAAAATGACTGGAAATCATGCATCTGAGGATACATTGAAATAAGAGGGATTTTTAGCCTGATATTGAATAAACTAGTATTAGACAAGGGGGTGCATAAAGTATTTAGTTTTTAATTTGCTTTTTTGTTTGATTTATTGTTTTGCCATTATAAAAGCAATTTATATTATTTTAAAAATTAAAAATAAAAAATGCCTCCCTGCATATGCTTTTAAACATTGTAGCATTTCAACCCACATACCTAATTTTATATCCAAGTGCATTAATTCTATACTTCAACCATCTTAAGTTTTATAATATTTTCCAGATTTTTTAAATGATTTATTCATGTTTATTTTCCCAAGTGAAATTTATAATCATTCTGTCAAGTGAAAAAAAGTCTTTTTAATATTTTGATTGGATCTGCACTGGGATTTATGGATTAATTCAGAAAAGGTTGATATCTTCACAGTATGAATTTTCCTGTCCCAAATAAGACAGCCTTTATTTTATGTCTTTCTACAGAGTTAAGTTTTAAAATTGAGATATAGTTCAAATATCATCAAATTTATCTTCATTGAAGCATATAAGTCAGTGGATTTTAATATATTCAGAGAGTTGTATAATTATCACCACTATCTAATACCAGAACATTTTCATCTCCCTAAGAAGAAACTCCCTACCCCTTAGCAGTCACTCCCCAATCCCCCTCCTCCAAGCCCCTGACAAACATTAACCTACTTTCTGCCTCTATGGATTTGCCTATTCTAGACATTTCCTATAAAAAGAAGCATATAATATGTGGCCTTTTGTATCTGGCTTCTTTACTTAGCATAATGTTTTCAAGGTTCATCTATGTGAAGCATATATCAGTACTTCATTCCTTTTTAAGGCCGAATAACATTCTGTTTGTGGATATACCACATTTTGTTTATCCATTAGTCAGTTGATGGACTTTGAATGATTTCCACTTTATGACTATTACAAATAATTCTGCAATGAACACTGTGTACAAGTTATTGTGTGAACATTTATTTTCAATTTCCTTTGTATATAGCTAGAAATAGAATTGCCAGGTCATATGGTTACTCTGTGTTTAACTTTTTGAAGGATGGCCAAACTGTTTTCTAAAGTGACTATGCCATTTTCCAGTCTCATCAGTGATATACAAGGGTTCAGATTTTTTTCACATCTTCACCAAGACTTTTTATTGTCTATTTTATATATATATTATAGCCATTCTGTTGCATGTGAAGTGGTATCTTATTGTGATTTTTGTTTGTATTTCTTGATGGCTAATGATGTTGAGTAGATTTTCACATACTTATGGGCACATATGTGTATTTCTTTTGAGAAATGTCTGTTCAAATCCTTTGCCCATTTTTCAGTTGGGTTATTTGCTGAGTTGTAAGAGTATCCTGGGGACAAGTTTCTTATCAGATATATGATTTGTAATGTTTTCTCCCATCCTGTGGGTTGTCTTTTCACTTGCTAGTGTCTTGAAACACATAAGTTTTTAATTTTTATGAAGTCTAATTTATTCATTTTTTTATTTTGGTGTTTGAACTTTTGGTATCATATCTAAGAAACCATTGTCTAATCCAGGTCATAATATTTACGTTATGGTTTCTCCTAAAAGTTTTATAGTTTTAGCTGTTATATTTAGGTCTTTGATTCATTTTGAGTTAATTTTTGACATGATGTAAAGTAGGGGTCCAAATTCATTCTTTTGCATGTGAATATACAAATGTCTCAGCAGTACTTAGTGAAAAGTCTGTTCTTTGACATTGAATTATATTGGCACTCATCAAAAATCAGTTGACCATAAATATATGAATTTATTTCTAGGCTCAATTCTATTGCATTGATCTGTATGTCTATCCATATTCAAATGTGATACAATCTTGGTTACCGTCACTTTGCAGTAAGTTTTAAAATTGGGAAATGTAGATAGAGTAGCACAGTGGAAGTGTACTGGTCTCATAAAATTGGGAAGCGTGGGTCCTCCAACTTTGTACTTCTTTTATAAGATTGTTTTGGTTATTATGGATTCTTTGCATTTTAGAATCAGCTTGTTGATTTCTATAAAAATAAAGGCAGCTAGAATTTTGATAGGGATGTCAATGAATCTATGGAATGATTATTGGAGAATTTCCCTCTTAACAATATCAAGTCTTGAAATCCATTACCATTTATATAATAAGGTCTTAAAGACCTTATTTCGATGATGTGCTGTAGTTTTCAGTGGTCAAATCTTGAATTTCTTTTTAAAACTTTATTCCTAAGTAATTTATTTTTTGATACTATTGTAAATGGAGGGTTTTTTTTGTAGTTTCATTTATCCTCATCTTTTGTGCTATTGTTATATTCTACATATGATACAAAACTACAACACAATGCCATTATTCTTGCTTAATTTAAATTGTCAGTGTCTTTCACAGAAATTAAGAAAGGAAAAAAGTGCTAATTTTGTATTTGCTCAAATAGTTACTGTTTCCAGTGTTATTTATTTCTTTGTGTTGACACAACTCTTCCACTGATACAGCATTTCCTTCAGCCTGGAGAACTTTTTTTAGTATTTCTTATAGTGCTGGTCTGTTGGATACAAATTCTATTAGCTTTCCTGTATCTGAAAATATCTTTATGTTATTCTCGTCTTTAAAGGATATATTCACGGGTTTAAGAATTTTAAGTAGACTTTTTGTCTGTTTGATTAGCATTTTAAAGATGACATTCTCTTGTCTCCTAGCCTTCACTGTTTATGATAGAAAGTCAGACATCATTTTTATCCTTGTTTTCCTGTATTTAATGTATTTTTTTCTTCTATAATGTCTTTTTAAGTTTTTCTCTTCAGTAGTTTGTAATATACCTAGCTTTGATTTTGATTTTTTTTTTTTAAGTTTATGCTACTTAACGTTTACTGGGCTCTTGGATCTGTAGGTTTTTGAGTAACACCAGTTTTAGAAATTTTCAGCCATTACCTCTTCAAATATTTTTGACCATTGTTCTCCTTATTCTTAGGGTGTAGCTTTTACATGAGGTCAAGGTCCTTGTTCCTAAGACATGACATTTCTAGAGTCTCAACTTAATATTCAGGATTATCAACAAGGCCTGTCAGTACTGGCTGGGCTAGAAATCCAAAATTCTCAGGCCCGGATAACCAGTTGTCTCTTGGTTCTGTATCATCTATTCTTTGCTGGGCCCTGTGGAGTCTCACCCTGTATATATCTATAGCCCAGCTTTTGTCCAGTAACCTACCTGTCATTCTGTTAGACTTCAGGACCCTTCCTGTGTGCAGTTCTTCTCTTGAACCATGATGCACAAATTCCAGCTGCTCCAGTAGCTTCAAACTCTAATCCCTGGCTCATTAGTTCAGTGAAACTACTGTCCTTTGCTTGGACTTCATCCCCCTACTCAATCATCTGGAAATAGCCCCCAAGTAGCAGTCTAGGAAAAATATGAATTTTATCTCATATATTTTTCTTGAGGATCATGATCCTGCATTGCTTGTGGCATAATACCTCAGAGCAGTTGCTGTACGTATTTTGTTGTTTTAGAATTGTTTAGGGTGGTTACTCTGTCATGGCCAGAAATGCAACCTGCCTTTTCCTCTTAAATACTTTAGAGTATGCAAAGTGTAGAGTCAGACACATCTAGCCAGCAAATTTAGATGCCCACAGGAGAAATCTATACGTATTTCTTTTGAAAACATGCAAGCCAAGCAAAGCGTTCAAAGCATGTTTTGACCTGTTATAGTTTATGAGCCACTGGTAGAAATTTGTATTTGAATTCTGGCTTTGACATCTTAGTCTCTCTAAGCTTTAGTTTCCTCATTTGTGAAGTGAGAATTAATAACATTTAATTCACAAGGCTGTTGTAAGATTTAAATGGAATAAATACAAGTAATGCTTGGCACATAATACTGATTTAATAAATGAAGCTCATCTAGTAGTTAGTTTTATCTACAGGTTCTGGATCCATCAACATCTCAAGTCAAGTGAGTTAAGTCTGGCTACTGGGACCGATGACTACCTTCCTCAAAGAGACTCCTAAGCCCAGATCTTGCACGTTTCTTATTCCTTTTCAATTGGTCAAAGCATAAGCGAAGTCCCCCTCATGCTTGCTGCTTCCTTACTCTTGAGCTAGTTGCTTTATATTTACTCACTTCCCAAACTCTCTTGTTCTCTCTAGAACTGCTGCTCCATGGCCAGCGACATCTATCCTCATATTTTGAACCTCTTGCCTGAGTAACCCTTCCTTGCCTTTAGTGAAATCTGACTCTTACCTGTGAAGACCCGAAGCTCTCATAAGTGGCTGTGGCTGTTTACTTTCACAAACTCTTTACGTATACCTTAGGACCAGAAGGTAGGGCTGGTGTCTTCCTAGCTTACCATTGCCACCTTCATTTTTCCATCATCTTGTAAAAACCCTCTTTGAGGCGTTTTACATTAAGCTTTATTACCCTCTACCTTATTGCTTGCTATTGTACACCAACTTTCCCAGTCATTTCCCCTGCCATTCATCTAAAACATAATCTACATTTCATTTCCTCCCATCTTTTTACATTACGTGTGGATGATGATGACATAAATGACCCATTCTTTGCCATTATCTCTGAACTCCTTAATTTCCTAATCAGTCATGATGTCCTCCTCTCTTCTTCTGGCATGCACTCTCATGCTAATTATTAGCACTTATAATTGATCCATTTAAAAAGTCAGTACTACATAATCACTATCTGTAACCACAATCTCCTTTTCTTATAGTTGCTGTTCAACACTTTTACTAGAATTTTATTCAACCTCTCCAAAGCATATAATCCAATAAATCCATCTTCTTTTTTCTTTATTTCTCTATCTCCAGTTTAGAGTTTAAAGCTCATGAGTTCAAAAAGACTCCTTCCTGTAGCCAAAATTCTCTTTTACCTGTTTTGTTCATCACCTTGAGATTTCTGATCCTCGATGAATCCACATATCTGTTCCTTCCATGTCTGCATCAAGTGCTGCAGGAGGAAGTCACATAATAGGTCACAATGGTTCAGCTATAAAATCATAATTTACTCACCCATTCTCCACAACGGCTATGTCAAACTTCCTACTTTCCTTTCTCCCACTCTGAAGTTTTGTACAACTAGAGTGATGAAATCTGGACCTTACATTATACAAGGCATAGATAGGGGCTTCTGCTAATAAACTTGAGCAAATGTGTAGAGATTCTCAGTTCCAGTCCATACATGGGTGACGTATTCCCAGTGCTCAGTTTGACAGAGTGAACCCGGTTCTGGCTCAGCACAGCATTTGAGACATGATTTCAGTTTCCTTCACCATCTGGCACTAGAATCCCAGCCCCAAGGGCCTGCATCTCATTTGGATCTTCTGTATACTTCCTGACTTCAGCTCCCACTAAGTGTTATGGGTTCCCTCCCTGTTTCTCATTCCTAATACCTTTTTCTCTCTCTCTCTTTGGATCTCTGGCTCTGTATTTTTAACATTTTTATTTATAATTTTAATACAGCATTCATATTCATTAGGATGGGAGAGAATTATTTGTAGCGTGTACATTTTTCCGTGTTGACCTAGAAATCTAAACCTCTCTTTCGTAGCAGATGTACTTTATTTGTAACAGATGCAGTTTTTTATTTGTTTGTATGATTATTTGATTTGATTAATGTCTATGTCTTCCATTAGACTCAAAACTTCGTTAGGGCAGAGACATATCTACTTTTGCTTACTGTGTATCCCCAACACAGGTCACAATTCTTGCATTTTATAGGCATTCAGTAGTTGATTAAATGAATAATTTATTTTATTATTACATATGTAACAATGTCTTTTAGCATCCTAGACCGGTGCTTTTCTTAGAACATTCCTCTTACCTCATCAATCTAAAACTTTCCCTCCCTTAAGGCTCATGCTGTTTGGATCAGGTCATTCTCAAATTTTGCTTGTCAGCTTCAGATTTCACTGGATGTTAGTCACTTATAATCGTAAAAATATACTGCAATCATCTGAAACCACGCTTGACCATCATTCAGCGTGCCATTGGTTACAATGCACAGAAAATCCTAGTTTAATTTGCCTTAAAAGATAAGGGAGTTGTAATCCACATAATAAAAGTTAAAACATAAGACAGCTTTAGGCATATCCATCAGGGCTGATTTTGTTTTTCTGTGATTCACTTGGGCTCTGTCCTCCTCTTGGTATTGGCTTCATCCTTAAGCTGGTAGCAAGTTACCAAGACATGATAGCATCTGAAGGAAGAAGAGGGCTGGGTTACCCCCCACACCGATGTCTGTTTCATTACTATTCTATAGTAATGAAAAACATTCTCAGAAGTTCCCCAGCAGACATTCCCTCATAACACCAAGACTAAGTTACAGGCCTAGTCCTCAACCAGTTCTTAGTGGTGAGACTGAGATGACCATGTTTAGCTTAGTCTAATCATTTAGGATAGATAGGAAGTGAAGAGGTGGGCAGCCATTTTGACTTCCATAACTCTACATTTAAAATCTAATTTGGAATTCCAATTCTGATTGCACTTCCTGTTCTTTCCTCTTTCTCACTCCTCGACCTCCATTCAACCTCTTCGTCTTTACTGTATCCTGTAGTCTATCAGTACAACTCGGTTTTACTAATATATCAGCCCTCAACTGGCAGCACTATTTTCCTTTCCTGGTCTGACGTTCATTTCCACAGGACTCTTCGGCACATTCTATTTTTTTTCTTTAGCCACAACAGCCAGATCAGTCCTTCGTCAGTCTTGGATTACTACAATTAGCTTTCTTCATTCTTTGTCTTGAGTTGCCAAGCCTTGCTGGAAAAAATCTGTAGAGTTCCACAAGTTTGTATTATTGTAAATTCATAGATGTTAAACTGAACCTGGTCCTTCCTGTCACACAGCAGTTCCTGGCCTCTTTTTAGTCAATTCCACTTACAGATAGTGGACTGTATCTTGATTCACTAGGATGTATGACTTTGGGCAAGTCACTTAACCTCTCTGAATCTCAGTTACTTAATTTTTGAAGTGAAAACAGCAATACTTACATCAAAAGATTCTTTTAGGACTAACAAGGCAATGTATGTATGTAAAGAAATTTGTGTACTGCTGGGCACGTGGTACTCAGTTAATGCTTACCTGTGTCTTAATGGCAAATCCTTAACTGTGCTCCTCTCTTCATGTTCTCTACCTTGAATCTGCTTTCCTTCCCCATTGCCCTCTACTCAACAATTGTTCTGATTTTTAGAAGTCAACATTTGTGGATTTCTTGGTTTCCTTTCATCTCCTAGAATACCAGGAACTATATTCATTTTTTATACCTGTGGCACATAAACTATCCAGTGTTTGTTCCATTGGATTTAAAGTGTCCTTATTTGTTATGATTCCATGATACAAGGAAAAGATAAGGGGGCAGGAATGACAATGCAGTAGTTTCGAAATTAAGCTAAATATTTACTTGTGATAGTTGCTGAAAAAAATCCTCTGGTATTCAAAATCTGCCTGAAGGAGACTTGGGAATCAGAAGATGTCTAAATGAAAAGACTCATTTAGCTCTGATAATTAGCAACATAAACAAAAAACAGATGAATAAGCTGGCTTTATTTGTAAATAACCATTTATGGTCCAAATAATTTCCCCTCTGTGACAGAGCCTTCCATGCTCAATATTGTAACATTTCTCAAGCATAAACAATAACACCAACTGATTACAGTCAAAGATCAATGTGTTTTATGATAGCAATACGGAGGGAGAATAAGCATTCCTCTACTAACTAAATACAACTGACCTTCTTGGGGACAGAATTAGAGTATAATAAATATGTTTTTCAACATACACCCAAACTGAATTTCTATGGCCAATTCTGATATTAAATTAAATTTATTTTCATGAAATAAGCTTGGATTTAGGAGAGAACATTAGAATGATGTTATTTTCACGAGGATATTTATTCTAATAGATGTATTTTAAGCTATCTTGGTATAGATATTGAGAATTTAGTAAAGGAAGCTTGCGAGTTCAAACTCCTTTGAAAAATCATTTTCTCAATAACCTTTTTACCTCAAGAATATCTTTTTTATTTCTGTTCCCTCAGACGTGAGTATATAGACTTTCGTAAGCCACTGGTCTTCATCGGATTTTAAGAAGGGAAGAGGCCTCTGGTAATTTCTGAAATGTGAGTATATTGGCAAAGTAAAATCAAACTGGTTATGAGCCAGACATCTTACCACTTAAAAAAATCTTCAGTCTACATCCATGCCACCCCGAACAAGCCCGATCCCTTCTGGTCTCGGAAGTTAAGCAGGGTCAGGCCTGATTAGTACTTGAATGGGAGACCACCTAGGAAGACCAGGTGCCGTAGGTGTAAAAATAAAAAAATAAGGAATTATAAGCTGACAAGGTCCTTGCAATCTGTGAGGTCAACCAAGGGTTGCTTTGCGTAGAAAAAAAAAAATCTTCAAGTGATTATCTACCTTCTACACAAAATTTCATGTACACATTACATGAAATCCATTACAGTGATCCATTCTTAGCATTTTATCTTCAAAGAAATGTGTACAAATATGTACAAATTCCCAGCACATATGTGCCTCACCCTGATAGCACTATTCTCTGTGGGTTTATAGATGACTCCATCCATTGTCACCATATGCCATACAACGTTTCTTCTAAGAAATGAAAGAAGTTGTCCAAGGGTCTGCCCAAGAAATACACAAGTATTACCATGTACCTCATCCCTAGAAGTGGTGAAAGACCTCTTGAAGGGAGTTGGGTGATAAAATCCTGCAAATTAAGATATTCTCTTGCAGGATGCAGCATATGCTTTAAATCAGAATTAATCTCTTGTCTTATAATTCTTTAGGCTTTCTAAAACATCTGGTCACTGTTTCTTTCAGAGCTATAAGATTTAGCTTGTTTTAGGTCACCCCTTAAGATGATTTGAGCATTCTTCAGGAACCCTCATTCATGTAGACGCGAAAATCATATATTTAAAGTCCCTCAGATACCAGATGTTGGTCACAATCAATAGCAACAACTTGTTCAAAGTTTTTAGTAGTTTGACCAAAACAATGCTAACATTTCTCAATACTGTTGTGCTATTGTTAGTGTCTAATTTTAAATGTTTCATCAACATGTATGTAAACACTTATGAATGTTATTTATTCATTTTTAAATAGACCCTTTATTAATGTGTATTGCCTTCTTAGACCCAGTTCATGCTTTTTGCCTTTAATTCAAGTTAATCTGACATTAATATTGTGACCGTTCCTTCATTTTTGCTAATATTAGCTTGATATCTTTTACCGTATTTGTTATTGTAGCCATTTTTGCATTATTTTTGCTTTGGATTTATTTCATATAGATGGAATATAGCTGGACTTTGTTCTCTGACACATTTCCTAGGGGAAGTGATTCAATTTATATTTATTATAGTTGATTTATTTTTTTCTTGTTTCTGCCATTTTTGATTTGTCTTTTTTTCATTTTCTGTGTTTTCTGTCTTTTGCTTTATGGCGTATGTTTTCTTTGCTTTTATCTCTGTAAGGCTTTGGAATTTTACTAATGATTGCTTTCACATTTTCCAAACGATTCTTTATCTTGTTTCTTTGGCTATCAGAAAGTTGAGTATGGAGCAGTGTCCACCCCCCTCCACCCCCACCATTCTTTTCTTTTCTTCTTTCTCTCTCATATTAGCTGCTTGTATAAAAATAATATGGAGACATTAATCTGAATTTTTCTAAAAAGTGCATGTAAATAGTACATTATATATTTGGAAGTGTGAATTTCTTGCCTTCACTCCTGACAGGCAGTTTGGCTATAATCATTTGGATGTAATCACTGATTGTCTTTTGGCATTTTAGTGGTCAATGGGCATATATGAAGTTTTCAGATAAGATAAAGAATGACTACAAAGAATCTAAAAATATGTTACTTAAATTCTTCATATGAGTGTGGAAAAATCTAATCAGTAAAGTAGAATACAAAATAGATGTGTTTTTGCAGAATGCATGAGAAAAGGGTGATGACGAAAAAGAAAATGATTGCTATGGAAGACAGAATCAAAGATTCCTCACAATGAAACTGTTGATCCTATACACAAGATGCAGAACAAGCAGGAACAATTAAATTGCAAAACAGGAAATGTTCCGGAGAAAAATTAATTTAAAAAAATCCACAATCAAAACACATTCTGTAAACAATTTTTAATGCTAAGGATGAAGACAAAAATCCTGCGTATTTCTAGGCAAATAAAAGAAGTAATCTAAATTGGAATATACCTATTTTTTTTTACCTAATTTTTGATTTGTGATCAGTTTTCATTCAAGCAATATTTTCTCAGTGTCTTCATCGCCTTTTTAGTAAAAGTGGATAAGTGAAATGGGGAATTTTTAGCCAGATGTCATTATAATCCAGAAGTGTTTTACCAAATTCTTAAAACCTAGGGCAAGGTTAGCTATTTTGAATTCTATTAACTGTCCAAGGTACAGCCATGACTCCTTATAATTGAATGACTTTGGTGCCCTTTTACTGTTTCAAGCTCTCCGTTGCTTGTACATGTTTCATTACAGAGATTCCAGGTTCACATTAAAAGCGTAGAGCAGTGACCTCCAATTGGATGAGACTCAAACTCTATTTGCAACATTGAACAATCAGCTGTAAACAAATGGAAAAAAATCCGCTTTTGATATAATTTCCCTAATTTTAGTAACATTGAGGGGTTGCAGGGGAACATTGAAGGGATGACAAGGTATGGATCTCTTCCCATACTGTTAGTGGGAAGAGATCCATACCTTGTCATCCCTTCCTACAAGGCTTTAGTACTTGAAAATACTTTAAAGTT
Organism: Pteropus alecto; assembly: GCF_000325575.1. Taxonomy (NCBI): domain Eukaryota; kingdom Metazoa; phylum Chordata; class Mammalia; order Chiroptera; family Pteropodidae; genus Pteropus; species Pteropus alecto. The sequence goes on along the minus strand of NW_006431915.1, from coordinate 5,635,098 downwards.
TCAAACAGTATGGTAGAACTTGGAGGTGATAGGAATCCCTTGCAAGCCCTGCTGGGATGCTGCCTTAGGATAAGAGCTGTGGCTCAAAGGCACTGAGTTATAGAATGGACTGTGTCCTGGGACCAGAGCACCTGGACCAAATCTGCCCCTAAATAGCCACATGTACCGTTTTACTTCCTTCTTTCCCTGTTTCCTCTACAACAAAATGGGTGAGTTTGATTGCTATAGGTATTAATGTTAAGGGCAAAGCAAATACAGTGTTTAGCCTAATAGGTGTTCAAAAAATGTAATTAGAACTCCATCACTTCAGTCTCATGATAAACACCTAGGATGAGGATGCCAGTAGCTAATTCTGGGAGCAGTTAGGAAATTGCTTCCTATGGATTAGACTTTGCTATTTGTTTGTCTTATGGAAATGTGGATGGCTGCTCTCTGTGTTTGTTCTGAGTTTTTGTTTGTAGGATGATTACAATCCAGAGAGTGAGACAAGCAAGTAAACAATTGCAAATCAGTTGGATAGGTGCTTGAATAAAGATGTACACAAGAAGCTTTGGCTGTGGACAAAAAGGACTGTTTCAGGGGGTGGGGGTTCCTGGAGGTGGTGACTCCTGAATCTTGAAAGATGAGCAGCACTCAGTTAACCAGAAACGTTGATAGAGGAAACTCATTGAGGGCCTCTGCTGGAAATATATGAACAGATCCTGGGGAGCGAAGCATGATTGGATCAGGCTGTTTAAATGTCAAGGTGGGCATTTGCCAAGTACAGTGTTCAATAATTTGTTTATTGAACAATGAATGCTAGATTTTGTCAGGTGCCCTGTTATAACTCAGATAAATGTTTTCTACTGCCTTTCTGATCAGTTTAATAAACTTACAAATCTCTTAAAAGAGAAATGAGGATAGTTTACCACAATTCACTTTTTTATGTAACCATACTGGTTTTAATTGTAACTGATTTGTATTTCAATGGCTAAATACAAAGTTGCCTTTTTAATAAGGGCCGATAATAAAATTCCTTGGTCTAGGGCTTGCAGAAACTATCTTTTTTCAGTACTGGAATTATATTTTTTCTCACACTTAGATTTTTCCAAAATTAAAAGATGTAGTGATTTAGACATTTCATCAGTAGGTTCACTCTGTAACCTGAAATGTAATTATCTTTAGCCAACAGATTCCTATGTGTTGATCAGAATTAGGCCCATAAAGGGAATATTTTTTTAAAAAAGGGGGGAATACTTTTGTAGAATAATACTTTTGTAGAAGTAAAATGTTGCTGATACAGTTGAAGGCCATTGTTTTTCCTCCTCCTGAGAGCTAGTGGGTATCTTGAAGTTCTCATGCGTGTCTTAAATCTTTTATTACAAATGTGTATGTCCATGAACATAATATTCTAAATATGAATAATATAGCCATTTCCTCATATATGTTTTCATATTTAAAAGACTCAGACATCATTTCTAGATGAATCAATTCAAAATGAACCAATATGGAGATGTATCACTTAACAAAAATGTGGGAGGAAAATATACCAAAAGCGTTATATTTAAAACAGATGTTCTAGTATCTGAACTGATTCAAAGAAAATTTTAAATCACAGAATGAAACAGGAAAAATGCTCACTTTTTAAAAACATTTGTGTTTCTTTGTATTTCAGAAGGGAGATATGTTAAAATATTTACTTTGGTTAAAACTAATTAAGTATGGAAAAAATGATACTAAAGAAGGAAATGGAATAAAAAGAAACCTAACGAGACTTTTATACACTTCACATCCTGAGGACTATAATATTTCTTGGCATTTTAGTTAAAGACTCTGTAATAGGAGAGATTGCTGATGAAACAAATTAGTACAGGACATTTCTTCTTTGTCTAATTAAACTTCCTGAATCATGGGATTTAAATTATACCTGGAGAAGCTTTGTCAAAATAGACTCTCCTGCTTCTTAAGTAATTGAAAGCAACTGGATGTCTGCCCCTGGCCTACAACATTTGATAAACTTCCATCTCCCCCACACTGCCAGTGTATATATACATAAAAGCAAATACCTCTAGTCTCCCAGGTAGATTTCAAATTTTCCTGTATTCAACATTTTGTTGAATTTTAATTTATTGCCAAAATTATGTCATAGACTTAAAAAAGTAAAATCAAGGGGAAGGGAGACGTAGTTTAAATTTGCCTACAATTCTCGTATGTTTCCCTGGGCCACATGTTTACTCTGGCCTCTAATCTATGCTGAGTGCCTGGCATTTCGGAGTTATTTCACTTGGGTTTAGGATTCTTTTGTGGAATGCAGCCTCTGAATTGTAGCCTCTGGGAGCCAAGACAGAGAAAGATGGAACTTAGTGAGTTCTGGATTAGAAGTTGAGACATCCTTGGGCTGTTAGTTTTCTGAAGCAAAGAGAGTGCTTCTCAAACCCCTGGACTGTTTCTCCAGGATGAGTCCAGCTCTGACTTCCATTCTTCTCTACCTTGTCTTCCCTCATTTTAAAGTGAGGTGGAAGCTATTACTACAATTGCAAGATACAAGGGATCTTAAAATTTACAGATCTGTAAATATTTTGATTCTTCATTAACAACATCCATAAAATTTGTACTAGAAATAACTAACTCTCATACTTGAGCCATAATGCACCTATTTTCAAGTATCTTGTTGTATTTGAAATAATTTAGAGCAATCTTATAACCATTTTAGAATACTTAGGCAAAAAGTAGAGTAAGTCAAGTTAAATTCTTAATTAGGTAGTAGTTAACTTGGCATATGTCCAACAGACATGTTTGAAATCACTGTAGATAAAATGCGGTTTTAGAAATTATATCTAAAAAGATTAAATTCTAAAAATGGCACTGAACAACAAAAGAATATATTTTAAAAAAATTCTCCCTGCACGATTGGTAGGCTTTCTAACAATATAAACAGAACTCAAGCTTTGAAATCAAACATGGAAACTAAAAATATATCAGAAAAAGAATTACTTATTTTCAAATTCTATGTCATGAAAGAGAAACAAAGAAAGGAAAGACACCACGAGAGGAAGAAATTTTAAACACAATTTAAAAAATTCAAATTTTACAAGTATTTTTCATTTGTATCCTGAATATTAGTACCCAGAGGAATGTTTACATATTAAGGTTGGGTGTCACCCACAGAGATGGAATATCCAAGTCTCTCTGTAAAAATAATTTCCTTCATTGGTCTGTCATACTCACCCTCCCTAGTGCTGTTAAACTTCCTGCCTGAAATTATCATCATTTAATACCTCTTTGGTGAATGAGACAATTGATGAGCAAACATTCAACTAAAAATACCTCATATTAGACTGAACTGTTTGTGTTCCAAAACTTTTTCGTTGTTATCTCATGATGTTATCTGGTGATTTTGCTCCCTCATTCTTTAAATCCTGACTTGAGGAACCTCTCCTCCATGAAAACTTTAATAACATTCCTCACGTGCTTCCTTCACACCCCTCTCCGTGCCAGATTGATGGTTTCTTCTTTTGTGCTACCTCTACCTTGTACAGGCCTTAATTGTATCATATATGACCATTGAATCACATTTGATTACTACTGACACTTGTAAAATGTACTGAGATCTTTGAGAATAATGTATATATTTTTTAACCTCAAAGCATTGCAAAGAACCTGTCTTATGGTGAGCTCAACATAACTCATGTTCATGAGTAAATAATGGGAGGGGGAAGAAAAGTCCTGGGGATCCCACTGCGTTGTAGCACGTCAGCTTAGCCGATCATGGCTCTGGAAGCTTGAGAGGAAGGATTACTTTCAGACCAGTTTTGAGAGGAACGGAGAGTTGTTATTTAATGTGTAAGGATTCAGTTTTGCAAGATGAAAAAGTTCTGGAGATTGCGTAACAATGTGACTGTACTTATTACTACCAAACTGTAGACGTAAAAATGGTTAACATGGGAAATTTTATGTTTTGTGTATTTTACCACAATTAAAAATAAAACAAATAAATTTGAGTGGCAAGGAAGAAGGACTTATGAACACAAGAAATCATAAGCGACCTATAGATCCCTCTACTGTGTCACGCAGAGGTAATGGCCATGGCAACTGGCTACTACCTTTTTCCTTTTTGGTGCACAGTGTTTTGTAAGTTATATTTTGCTTGATTTTCTTAGCAGCCCTATGAACAGAACACATTTTTTAATTCTCCCTTTTAAAGGCCAAGAGACAAAGATGAAAAAAAGTGAAGTGATTTGTTTGTGTGACTTGAGCTAGGGAATCGCCTGAGCTGAGCAGCTGAGGTCGGTGTTTGGCGTCCTGTGTTAACCATGTAGGCCAGGCACACAATCTCACGATGACTGGTCCCATCTACAATGCCTTACCCACCCTACACCCACTCTCCACTGGGCCTCTGGTGACTAGTCCAAGCACCGAGAGAGAGTTTTCTCTGAGGTAGGGGCAACTGTCCTCTGTCAGGACCGTAATTCTCTGAAGCAGTTAGTCTCCGTGTGGTAGTAGAACACTGAAATCTATGGTGAGGGGCCATTCTCTACCCACATCCCCTTGATGCTTTTGATAAAGTAACATGGGCCCTGGTGGATGATGGGGTCTTGAGTGCTTTGTATAATATCAGTGTTTATATCTACTTGTCCTTGTCCGCTTGGCCAGCCCTCAGGTCCTGGTGTTACATAAGGGGATCTTTGAGTGGGCATAGGCCCCATTGCCCATTATAAATGCCACTTTCCTCAGCTGAGCCTCTTGCATCACAGGATTGAAAACTCTTAGCTCACAGTCTCCTATATCGCCCCAACATCATCCACATGAGCCTCAGCTGATGCAGTGCTGGCCACTGTAACACAACTACCATTAAAACAACTCAGAAAAGTCTATCTTAGAATGCCAATGAAGTGCAGATTTGGGAGTATGTCAGAGACCTCTAATTCTTCCTCTTCGGCTGCCGAGGTGGGCACCATGTTTCCCAGCATTTCTGGCAGCTGGGCATGGCCATGCAACTTCTGGATTGGCTTTGTTTAAGAAAGTCACATTTATACTACTTTATGCCTCTTCCCATGGCCTGCCCAGCAAGCTAGCTTCAACCATGCTGACTCGGATTATACTCTAGGGCAGGAAGTCTCAAATTTTTGTTCTCAGGTCATCTTCGAACTCTTAAAAATTATTGAGGATCCCGACTAGCTTTCGCTTCTATGGATATATTTACCATATTTAGAAAGTGGAACTAAGAAAATTTTATTATTTATTAAGTCATTTAAAAATAACTATAATAAGCCTATTACATATTAACATAAATAGTACATTTTTATGAAAACTAGCCCCAATAAAATCTTTAATTTATATATTAATTCATTTAAAATAATTATCATAAACCTCATACATGTTAATACAAGTAACATTTTAATTAAAAATAACTATATTTTCAACACAAAAAATTTAGTGAGAAGAAGGGAATTCCTTTACATTTTTGCAAATCTCCTAATCAATGTAGGGCTTCATAGAAGACAGCTAGAGTCTCACATATGCTTCTACATTCAATCCATTGTGAAATGTTCTTTTGAAGTATGTGAGGAAAATCTAGCTTCACACAGATAAGTAGCTGGAAAAGGAAGGAGCAGTTTTAGTAGCCATTCAGAAAATTGTATTCTTCTTTGATACTACACTAAATCACAAGTGATAGTTTCTTAAAGGTCAGTTGCAATGTGAAATCTGAAGCTATCAAATGCCTTTCATATTCAGTTATGTGAAAGGAAAAATATTGGTCTCTGCACTTTGAATGGATCTTTTACTCATTCACCATGTTATGATACTGGGTCACTGAGTTATGTCGATAGTTTAAATGTTGACACATTTTGTTATACAACATCAAAACATCTCAACTGTTCACATTAACACCAGTCTCAGAGAAACAATTTAAGTAACTTAAAAAAACAGAAACATCTTTGAGTACCGGGAAGCTGTCAAGTTCATGGTACAGGTACAAATTTTCCAAAATTATAATTTGTGCTTGAAAGCTCAAATTTTATAATTGGCAACAAATACTGTCAGTTGTTTTTCTGAAGTGACAGGTTTGCTTTTTTAATTTTTAAAAAGATGTCTGTCAAACATCCAAATCTAAATAAGAATGTTTATCTTTCAGCTAATCTTTCAAGTAAAAATCATGTTCCATGAAAAAAAAAAAGTAGCTAATTCCGCTTGGAGCTCAGATTTACACAAGTGTTTTTCTTTGAGACAAACACGTTACTTTCGGTTACCTTGGTATGCATCAAACTTAATGCATGCTGCCAAATTCATCACACGGAATGTTAAAGAGAATCAAGAGTGAATGAAATTACTACTTTTTACTGCTTTGTCAAAGACAGTTTAAAGTGAAACTGGATTTTCCCTTTGTGAATGTGAATGAGTGGCAATAAAAGGAAAATATGGTGACTCCCAGACTACTAGGACGTTTTGGTGTTGCCGCCTTGACTTGTGCCGGCAGTTTTGCCTTCCCTTGCTTTTGTACCAACAGTTTATATGTCAGTGCAATGGGAAAGTCTTGAAATCTTAGTCTTATGATGAAAAAAGAGTTTTGACCTATGGACCTCCTGAAAGGGTCTCAGGGATTCCGGTGCTGCAATATTCAGGAAGGTGGAAGGCCTTCACGTTCTTGGAAATTTCTCCATTGTCCACAGGGAGTTGCAGCAAGATGTTAAACGCCATGCTACAAAGGTGGCTACCCACGGAGCCTCAACTTATGATCTACTGTTCCGGTATATTCTTTATTCCTAGCTGAGCCAAATTGTTGGTGATGCAAAAGTGAGCTCCTTAGACAACGTTTTTTGTTTTTTGTTTCTGGGTCTAGGAGTATGGTATAGGAGCAGCAAGAAGCATGGACTGGTGGTTTGCCAAAGTCCCTGCAGCCACAAGTTTCCTGGGAAGCATAACTGACCCTGTTCCAATGTTTCTGCAAACCTGGATAATGAGGGATGCCAAGGTTTACTTTGCCTTGGAACTCTTCCACCCAGAACTTTGTAGCTTCTGCAGCCCCCTTTGGAAGTTACAAACCCGTCCCTCTATCTGTTAGTCCTACAAAATAACTCCTCCTTCATCTCGCCTCTGCTCAAGGTATCAGGGAAGCTAAATGTAGGGTGGGCTTTCTGTATCCTTACAGTCAGCTCTGCAGCTACTGCTCCAGACGGCCAGCAGGGTCCTTCCCAGGCTTCTGCTGGCCTCACTTGTAGAACAGCTCCCTTATAATTGTGAGTGAAGCTTGTTTCAAAGTAAAGGACATACTAGGGAAATGGAAGAGGCTGTGTTCTGAGCCCCTTTGGGGTGGGAATTCTGATGGCATTCTGGGAATTGTTTGCGTTGTAATTCTGATGGTGTCTTGGCTTTCCCTGTTGCTGGTGTAGGATTCATCCTTCTTGAGTCTGATAAGTTGGTTATCATTCATCTTTCTGCATCTTTATCTTCCAAGAATTTGTTATTATTTTACTTTGAGTCAGCTCATGGATGGTGTTGGTAGACCTCTTTATTCCCGGCATCACGAAGCCCTATTGGTAATGGTTCATACCTTCACAAATTTATCATATTTCAGGTCTAAAAGAGGACCCATGACCACTTTACATAATTGTAAAGTTTGTTTGATAAAAGTGCCTGGCCCAGGGAGTAAATGGGGCCTGGCACCCACTCCTGCTCTGCTCACCAAACTGTGCTTCCAGAATGGGAATCTTTTTTTGTTATCTCAACAGAAGGGATACCATTCTTTAGCTCATACAAAATTACTTCTATAGAGGTTAGTAAGACCCACCTTGGCCCATCCTGGGTCCTTTAGATAATATCTTGATGTCTTCCTTCATGGTCTGCCATTTTTTTTCCTACTTAGAAGGGCTATCTTCAAGGCCTTCCAGATAAAATTTAATTGTCTATTTCCTTTTTACTCAAACTGTCTTTTATGCAGGGTCCTGGAGTTGTGAGCTTCCTGCTGGACAGCTGGATTTTTCTCCTTCTGTCAACTAAGTCACAAACAACTAAGTTCTACCAACTAATCATCTTCCTGTATCCACATGTAACACATACCCTCTTCCCCCAGCAAAAAGAAGGCCTTTGTTCTGTTAGAATATAGGAAGGGATATCCTATAAGCCAGAGACCAATATACAGTCAGCAACCACCAAGACCCCACTGGGGAGATTACATAAGTGAGGGCACAGTGCGGTTTTGTTCTCATCGCACCCAGAAGGCCCTGGCTGTGACAATATCATGCACAGTCCTAGCAATCTGCTCCTGCTGTTGCCACAGGGCCTGTTAGGTGACCCTTTGTTCAGAGCTGCAGCATGATAGCAGGATCTGATACAGAAGTTTCTTTCCTCTTCCCTGCCTCTTCACATCAGAGAGTGCAATTAGCTCTCTGCACTTGCTGATCTTGAGGTGCCTCCAAATCCTTCGGTTCCTTTCATCGTGGCCTACGTAACTGGTTCTCTTATTAAGGTTTTTAAAAGTTGCATCTGAGAGTATGGTCAGTTTTCCTGCCCCTAGCTGATACTCATGTCATCATGATATTACAGAACCTGGGGACAAAGAGAAAATCCTATAAGCTTGGAGGTAGAGGTGGATGCTTGGGGGAAGGTGATGGCAGAGAATGATCTGGGATTTTTCAACAGCAACAGAAGAAGTTAGAAATCAATGGAACAATTTCTTATATATTGTGAATGAAAATTATTTTCAAACTAGAATCAATTCCCAGTCAGAATATCAGTTAAGTATGAGACTGCAGATATTTTCAGACATTCAGGGCCTCTAGGAATTTACCAACCAAACAGCTTTTCTCAGGAAGCTACTGGAGGAGATGCTCCACCACAATGTGAGAGCAAACAAATAAAAAGGAAGACATGGGACCTGGGAAATAAGAGATCCCATGGGAGACAGAGGAGAAAGGGAATCCTCAAGGTGAGGGCTGAGGGGCACCCCAGGATGGCAGCTGTGTAGCAGGCATAGGGAGCGACTGAATCAATGAAAACAGGTCAACTAGCTCCAGGGGACAGGGCTCCCCCCCAAAAGAAATTAATTGAAAGGTGTTGAGACAACAGAGAAGAATTTTAAAATGCATTAGTGATAAATAAATAGAAAACAAAGCAAAAAATGGCATACTTTCTGACTCAGCTATGGATAAAGTAAACACTGACTTTTGGATCTAACTAAAGTGAATAAACACATTGAGAGTACAAGGGGGTAGGAAGCGTGTGACTGTGTGTGTATGTGTGTATGTATGTGTGTGAGGTGTGCGTGTATGTGTGTGGTAGTGGTGGTGGTGATGGTGGCATCGGGAACAGATGAAGAGCAGCCTAGGCACCGGTGCCAGCCAACTAATAACACCTGAAACTGACAGATCAAGAAATATTTCCAACAGCATGGTATTGAGATATAGGAAAGTAAATACTTAAAGAATCAGCTGAACAATTTGAAAGTGCTTGTCCTTGGGTAGCAGGAAATGGGAGAGAACTATGGTGCAAAGGATTGTTTTTGTTTTTGTTTCCCTTTTTTGTGACTTATCGTTTTTTTTTGTAGCAAACCTTATAAACTTTAACTTATGTGCAAGTTTAACTTTGAATCACCCATTAAAAAACCAAACTAAAACCCAAATATGGGAGAAAAAGATGTGAGGATGATGGGATTTATGTGATTTTTTTCTCTTTTCTCTAATTTACCTTATTAATACATAATCTCCCATGGGACAAAAACAACCACCACTAACAAATGGATCTAAAATGAGAGAGCTGAGCAGAAAACATTATTCCCCTGCTACCCCAGGCTGGCACCAAGGACTCTCTCTTGTCAGATGGCATGTTCAGCACCCATAAAACTTTGATCTCTGAACTGCAAATATAAATCCCATTTCCTTCCTGAGCGTGATTGGAGCTCTCTGTGTTCCAGTCTCTCCTCGCCGCGTGACCTCCCTCACTCCTGACAGTTGTAGCGGATTGAACTGTGTCTCCAAAAAAAGATACGTCCAAGTCTTAATCCTAGTTACTTGTGAATGTGACTTTATTTGGAAATAGGGACTTTGCAGATATTATTAAGTTAAGATGAGGTCATCCTGGTTTTAACGTGGGTCCTAAGTTCAATGACTGGTGTCATAAGAGGAAAAAGAGGGAAATTTGAGACACATAGACACAGGAGAGATGCAGGGAAGAAGGCCGCATGAAGACGGAGGTCGAGACTGGAGTTATGCAGCCACCAGCCAAGGAACACTAGGAGCCACCAGAAGTGGGAAGAGGCAGGAAGGATTTTCCCCTAGAGCTTTTACAGGGAGCATGACTCTGTGAGAGAATGGATTTTTATTGTTTTAAGCCTCAAATTTTGTGGTAATTTGTATGGCAGCCTTAAGAAACTAATACAATATGCTGATGCTGATGGAGGAGAAGGAGCCAGGGTGTGTTTTTTATGCACTCTTGTTATTGAACATACATTTGCTGAGCACCTGTGAGGTCCTGTGCTGGCCCTCATGCTGGAGATGAGAATATGGAGGTAGAGGCAGCTTGGTGAAGGCACTGTGGCCTGTGAGAAAGCATTTGAGCTTCCTCTCCTGAACTAGAATAGGCCACTGAAGCATTATAAAGATGAATTCTGTGCGTTAGAAAAAGAACCCAGGAGCATGGGAAACTAGAGAGAATGAATTATAATAAGGTCTTGAGAAATGTCAGTTAGGAACAGGATTTTGAAATGGAGAGCACTGGCCCCTTCATTGCGGAGACTTGGGCACGAGAAGCCTGTGATGTTTGAAACAGAAAATTCAACAAGTCTGTTGTTTTCCTGATATAAATTACAAGAAATCTAAGCGTGAGAAAATCTTGGCTCGTAGAATTATGGAAGAGAGCATGACAAAACATGGTAGGGTGATGGATTTTAAAAGGTCAATAATAGTACATCTTATATTTTCTGAGTATTTTGCTATATACTGTGCCAAATACTTTTTACTTATTTCAGTTCTCCAACAGCTTTCAGGAGAGTACCGTTATTACCTCTATTTTAATCATGAAAATTTGAGGCTTAGATTTGGGTGAGATTGCACAATTATTAAGTGACATAGCTGAAACTCTATCTCAAATGACTGTGCTCCCTAACCATGACACAATATTGCATTCCTTTTGAAAGGTCTACTTAGGTGTGTAGTAGAATGGGCCAGAAATTATAAGGGTTTGAATGAAAGCAATGGTAGTCAGTTTAGGTGGGGGCGGGGCGGGGAATAGATTTGAGTGCTAATTCAAACGACTAGGCGACTAATTGAATGGGGAAAGGAAAAGGAAAAAAAATAACTTGGGAAAGAAGCAGAGACAGTATCCACAATTTTTTCTTTCTGCTTTTGAAATATCATGTTATGTTATTTAGAATTTTGTGTTTCAAGTATTAAGAGTTTTGCAGAATCAACTCAATACAATCTGCTTAAAGTAGTTCGCTTATATCTTGAGGTACAACAGACAAGGGCTGAATCCCATCTGAGCCAAAGAATGTATATAATTCCATGAAACCGTATTCACCAGTGAATTATGTAGCAAAGATGTAGTAACCACCTACTAGCTTCCCTTGTGGATGGTTAAACTTCTATAGAATTTATTAATAGATTCACACATTTTACACAGTACAATTGTGCATCACCAATACCCTTAATTACAAAACAAGTCTGCTTTTTCTTTCCCATTTAACTTCATCTTGGCAAATCCCTGGCACATATTTTATGCCACATTTAATAACTGCCTGTATTGGTTTCTTAGGGGCTGCATAACAAAGTACTATTGACTAGGAGGCTTAAACAACAGAAATTTATTTCCTCACAGTTCTGGAGGCTGGAAATCCAAGCTCAAGGTATTGGCAGGTTTGGTTTCTCCTTAGGCCTCTCTCCTTAGCTTGGAGATGAACACCTGCCTGCTCTGTCCTTATACGGTCTTTCTTCTGTGTGCCCAAATCTCCTGTTCTTATAAGGACTCCAGTTTTATCGGATTACGGCCTGTCCTGAAGACCTCATTTTAACTTAAGTTCCTCCTTAAAGACTCTGTCTTTAAATATGATACATTCTGAGATACTGGAGGTTAGGACTTCAACATATGGATGGTGGCAGGGGGACAGCAATTCAGCCCATAACATGGCCCAGGGTCACAAAGTTCAGAACCATAGTCGCACTGTAGTAAGCCATTTCTTACAACATGAGATGATGAGGTCCAGTTGCCTAAGCCATTTGTACAATCAGAGCAGAGCCAAAAGTGACTTCACTGATGGACACTTAGGGAAGTTACCTCCCTCTTCCTTATTTTGTGGCCTGTTTCCCAGGGCTAAATAGATTTTAGTCATTCCTTGGCTTTTTTGCTGGCCATGGGGATAGCTACATCTTTTATTTGAAAGGGATGAGAAAATGGGTGGGTGGAAGTCGAAACGATTTGTTTAGATACAAGTACATGGAGAGGCTGAATGAAGTGATGTGATTTCAGAGGGCGTATTGGAGCTGGCAGAAAACTTAGAAGGTCAGTCCTGGGCTTCTAGGACTATGCCCATTTTTCTTTGGTATGGCTTGGCCTATGAAAGATCACCACACATTCATCAATTTGACCTCATGGAAGAAAATTTCATCTAATTTTGTTTTTCTATATGTATGATTTAAAGTCCATTTATGAGAGGAAAATACTGTGGAGTTTCACGTGTGGTTCTCAAAAACAACAGAGTGATGGGGAAAATTTTTTTGCTACATTTTGATTGATTCAAACACACATTTTCAACTAATTCTTTTTCTAATAAAACACAGTAAAAGCTTCTATTGTTTAAAAAGTCTTCCTCCTCTCCTCAGTGGAAGTATTCTTCTGTTTCTCTCTTCAATGAGTGCGCCGCCTCCTCCTCTTCCTCCTCCCCTCCTCCTCCTCCTCCTCCTTCCTTTTCTTTGCCTCACTTATGGCCTCACACTAAAGTGCCTCAAATCTGTAACTACTGCCTAGAATTTTCTCCTGAGCTTCAGAAATCTAGTGCTAGTTTTCTCTAGGTCTTGCCACTTGACTGCTCTACAGGACCCTTACACTCAGTATGTACAAAACTGAATTCCTTAGTGTTTCTCAGAAACTTGCTCATCCTCCATCCTCTACATGCCCTGTCTTGTTTCCTGAAACTTCATCACTCAGTTCCTCAAAGAACTTAGAGTTACACTTGCTTTCTTCTCACCCCCCATCACCCACATCTAGACCTAAATTTTGCTAATTCTATGTCTTAAATACATTCCCTGGCTATGCTGTCCTCTTCCTTATCTTAAACCATCTTTCACCAAACCTATTTCATTTGCTTCCCCAGGTATCTCACTGTCTCCCATCTTACCTCTTTCTTTCATTGTCACCCTAAATCGATAAGTAAAATTCAACTTCCTTAGCCCAACATTCCAGGCACCCATCCTGAGCCCAGCCATTTGTCCAGTATCTTATCCTGAAACCATCCTTTGCTACATATTTACAACTTGTGTTGCTTTCACGTAGTCCGATGTTCCCTGACTCAAGGTCATGAGCTCATCCACAGTTTGTCCTGGCAAATCTCACTTCTCTTGCAAGTGTCATACCCTTGGGATGTCTTCTTAGGTTCCAGCAAGCAGCCTGGACTTGGTGCTCTTTCCTGTGGGTCATTGCATATTGCACACGTACTTCATTTCAACGATCCGCTGACTTGGACCCATTTCCTTGTCGGTCTTATACATTAGATTTCTAGTTCCTTATACCCAGGGACGGTTTTATTCACTTTTGTGCCTCTCGCCAGTGCATGCCACATAGTAGTCCCTTTAAGTATATTGAATGAATAAATGTGAAAATACTTTAAAAAGTTTTAAATTTGATGGAAGTATAAGGAATTTTTTTTTTATTACACTTGTTACCCCTTAAACATCTATAATGAGCTATTGTTTTATTGTAAGAAGAGCACTGGAATCAGAGCTAGAAGCTTCAAGTGCCAGTCTGTGTAGATCTGTAGTAATTTCCTTGACTGTAAAATACTTTCTGACCCAGTGGTTTTGAGAATCAACTGTAGTAATATGGGCAAAATATATTTCTAAAGTATAAATCCGTTCTGTGAAAACATGAGCTAACGTCAACTATGCTCACATCTTTCCAAAACTGAATATACATATACATATATAATATACATATATTCAGTTTTGGAAATATGTATAAATATATACATAGTTATATATTTGCATATATGTACACATATGATATTTTTTGCACTTTATTTTGCTTGACTATTTAAAATAGATCTCCCCTCTTTGTGTAATATTCCGTGAGTGGTGAGACAGTGATTTCCTCATTTTCAAAAGAGAGTAGTATTTTTTGTAAGATTAGGTTTCAGTGATCTGCTCATCATATATTAATACAATTAAATATAGAATTGCCTTTCAAAATTTGACCTGTTCTTAAAAAAACACAGGGAAGAAACTGTATAGTATTTGGCTAGAGAGAATTGTTCCAAGCCAGAAAAATCAGTGGTCGAATGACTGGAGCATATATTTTTATTTTACTTGAAAGAACCAATAGATTTTACCAAAACCTTTTGGTATTTTGAGAGCATGTGGGAGTTAGCACTGATTTTGGATCTAGGAATGAAGAACAGCTCCTCTACCCTACCCCATAGACATTTTCTGTTTTTATACAAGGTATATAAAAAGTACTTAATAATTAAGGGGACCATACCTCCCATTTTGTTCAGAATAGTTCTGGTGTGTTCTTTTGGCTTGGTGGGATTAATAAAGTACTCTTTCATTCTCTAAACTATCCCTGTTTGGATGATAAATTGTATGTTATTCCCAACCCCAGTACATATTGAATGACTAACAAGAGGAAATCAAGATAAATGTTTCAGTGTAATATTAATTCTGCATAACAGCAGTGTTTTAACAGGAAGCATAATTCAGCCATAGAAATCAAGATTCAGGTTTCCTAATCTACAAGAAGTAAAAAGATTCCTTTTCTGTCCCCAGTTCTCTTCTCCTTTCTCTTAATTTTCCTCATTTGCTTCTTTAAAAAATTAACAAAGTGATTGATCATGTCTGACAGACCGTGGAGCCATCAAGGTTAAGGAGAGAGAGAGGCTATTGTGATAGAAACAGAGACCCTGCAGATTACCAGATTTCAGTGTTATTTTCCTAGCATGTGTGATTTTAACTTGAACTTGGTGATGCTATTTATAACACTTATCTGTAGAATTAACATTTGCTCTATTTGATCAGTAATGAGTTGCCTTAATCCGAGTTTCAAAACTGGGATTAACATTATAGTTATGGGTTTATTCTGTTTGTCCTTTGACTTCTCCATTTTAGAACACCTAGAGATCATGGGAAAACGAGTCCTTTAACGTGTATAAAATAAACACCTGTTGACCCCTCAAGAGACTTGCTAGGAATAAACGCACATTTATAGAAGTTCTTTGAGCAGGAACTGTAAGACTCCCTTGGCACAAGCTCTAGGCAGATAGAGCAGGGCTGTTGAAATCCTCCTCCAGACAGAAGCGTGACACAAGCACTCCAATCAACATTAGCAGAAGCTGTCAGGACAGGGGGCCTGCTGTGGACTGTAAAAAGCCTTCTAAAGCTACGGGCAATTGCTCCCAGGTATTTACTTAACACCCCTGAGCCAGGACAAAGGAAAGTTTATGGAGTAGGATCCCGCTAAGGAACAAATGCCTAAGGGAATGGAGGAAGTTAATTAAGGAGGAAAATCAGAATCCTGCTGGGATTTCATTTCCTTAAGTGCTCTAGACAATCAAAGGCTGGTCTCCTTGGCTCTGCTGACGTCATCGCATGCTCCTACTCTAGGTACGAACCCCCCACGCTAAGGTCAGTTCCTGGCATTTGAGAACACTAACTGGGACAGCTAGCGTAGTGGGGCCTTTAACCTGAGCTGAGACTTGGGACCGCAGAAATAGGGTACCACGACTAAGCATGGAGTGGGGGCCCTGTGATCTCACTTACATGTGGACTCTAAAATGTCAGCTCACGCAATCAGAGACTAGAATGGTGGTCGCCAGGGGCTGGGGGGTGGTGGTGGAAATGAGGGGATGTTGGTGAAAGGGTACAAACTTTCAGTTGTAAAGATGAAGCTTTGCAGACCTAATGCACAGCATGGTGACTGTAGTTAATAACACTGTATTCTATAGTTGAAATTTGCTAAGAGACTAGATTTAGGCATTCTCATCACACACACACACACACACAAAATGGTAACTGGGAGGTGATGAATGTGTTAATCAGCGTGACTGTGGTGATCATTTTACAATGCATACGTATATCCAACCATCATATCGTGGTTTGTGCCCTTCATAGAGGAAGCAATGGGAAAAGGTCCTTGGACCTGGTCCTGCAGGCAGTCACACAATGCTGAGGGCAGAGGAAGGCAGAGATCAAGTGCGAGTTCAAGCTGGTAGGACTGGCTCAGACTTTTGATGGAGGCCTCCAGCGGGTTACTGCCTTCCAGCTCTGCCTGACATCCCAAATCATAAGAATGTTACTTTATAAACAAAGTTAAATCAGGCTCTGGTGAATTGAGAGGTCTCCTGAGTTTCTGAATGAATAGCAGTATCCTCCGGTCTGATTTGGAATCTGTCTTTTAAGAGAAAGAGCTTAACATTCTGTGATTTCAGATTGCTTTGAGCCGTCGAGGACTCATTTTAGCATGGCCGAGTGTCGCCTTACGAATGACTTGTCTTTGCTTGTTTTGATGCTGTGCCAAAGTGAACATTTGTTGGGATAATAGTTACTGAGGAAGGGGAATGTAGAGTGGTTACAACCTGTCATGGGATACAGACAGACCCAAATTTTTTTTGCTTTGTCGCTTTCTAGACCTTTTCCCATCAGTAAAGTGGAACTAATAACAATTGAGGATTAAATGAGATTTCAACCTGCGTTTTTAAGTAGTAAGCCCTCATTGAATGAAATCGAATGATTTATGAATGGATTTGTTAGGGAAAAAAGAATCACTACTGGATGCTGGGGTCTGGATTTTTCTGTTCTCATCACTCCGACCTTCTCTAGAAAATCATCTTCTGGTCAGTTATTGACAGATTGTGGCTGATAATGTCCCCATCTTCAAGCTCTTGTATAATAGACATAAATCTCACTAAGGCTCCTAAGACTAGTTATGACCCCTGAGGTGGAAAGCTATAGATGGGACTTCTGAGGTATAGGTTACACAAATTCCATCATTACAGTAAAAATAATCTCTAATATTTTTTGAATATTCCAATGTGCTAGGGACTGTTCTAATGTTTTAAATGCATTTTCTCATTTAATCCAATAATGACCCTAATGAACTGTGATATTAAATGTAAGTAATGTTCTTCATTAATACGATCAGGTATGTAGAAATTAGCAGGAGATTCTTTTAAACTGCAAGCCCTTTTCCCCTGCTGTAGTGATTTCCCCCATGGTTTACTGAGGTATAATCGGCAAATGTAAATCGTATATATTTAAGGCATACGATGTGATGATTATGTGTGTATACGTGTGCGCGCGCGCGCACACACACACACACATTGTGAAATGATTGCCACAATCAAGCTAATTAACACATCCATCACCTCACGTAGTTTTTTCTTGTGGTGAGAACACTTAGGATCTAGTGTCTTAGCAAATTGCAGCTATATAATATGGAAGTTTATCCCCTCTGACCAACATCTCTTCACTTCCCCCACTCCTCAGCCCTCGGCAACCACCATTCTAGTCTCTGCTTCTATGAGTTCCACTTTTTTAGATTCCACGTGTAAGTGAGATCATATAGTCTTTGTATTTCTGTGTCTGGTTTATTTCACTTAGCATACTATCTCCCAGGTTCATCCATGTTGTTGCAAATGGAAGGATTTCCTTTCCTTTTTTTTTTTTTTTTTTTTTGGAGAATCACATATCTATGAGTCATCATAATTATTATAGATTTGACAGGACATTTTATGGTACTCACTGAGGTTAGGCATGCTGCTTTTCCCCGGGGCAACTTGGTTGTCGATCGGGCAGGAAGTAGCCTGCTGCAGGCACAGCTTGATCTTCACTGCTTATTTCTGAGAATTGTGCCATACAGTTTCATCTTTCTTTCAGTGATCTTTGCAGCTCTATTTTTTTGCTTTGTCTACATCACTTCTTGCTGCTCCCTCACCCTGTAGTCTGGGCTCTTACATGCTCTTCTTTTTCTCTCATCCTCATTAAAGTCTATTCTCAGATTCTTCCCTTACAAGCAGCGGTTTTCAAAATGTGATACAAGGACCATGTACATCAAAATTCCAGATAGGGCTTGTGAAAAATGCAGATTCTGGGCCCCACCTCAGATCAACCAAAGGGAACTCTCTGAAGGTGAGATACTGGGAATCTGCTTATTTTCAATAAACAAATCTGCCATTGCCTTTAGAAATTAACGGTTTGGTAACTAATGCAGAAAAATTGACTAAAGTGTTATCTAACCCACAGAACTTACATTTTTTTAACAGAAATTGTCACTTTATACCAAAGGCTATTAAATTAAAAGAAGAAAAATATCTTTCTGTAGTGGTGGCTCTTAGTCCTGAGTTTTATTAAAAGCCTCTGGAGAGCTTTAAAAAAAAAAGAAAAACAAACAAACAAGCAAAAAGCAAAAACATGCCTGGACCACACTCTATCAGAATTTCTGGAGTGAGGAGCCAGACATCAGTAGTTTTGAAAGGTTCTCCAGATGATTCTAATGTATAGCCAGGGTGAGAACTACTGCTCCGCAGAATGGAAAGAGGTATGGGAAAGTAGAACAAAGCTTCTCAAACTGAATATGCTTGTGAGTCACCTAAGAGTTTTATTAAAGTGGGGATTCTGATTCTGAGGATCTGAATGTTGCCTGAGATTTGCAGTCCTAACAACAAGCTACCAGGTTCTCAGACCGCACTTTGAGGAAACAAAGCATTGGAGACCTCGTTCTCAAACTTTGCTGCATGTTAGAATCAGCACGGGAACTTTACAATACTTTGATGCCCAGGCTGCACTCTAGACCAATTAAGTCAGAATTTCTGGGAATGGCGACTCAGCATGAGTAATTTTTTTAAGCTTCTCTGGGTGATTCTGAAGTACAACAAGAGCTGAGAAGCAATGCAGGAGCGGGTAGTAAATTCATCTAAATCCCAGAGAAGACAGGAAGTTTTAACCATGTTGAAACTCCAAAGAGCAGAACTGATGATGTCAAAATCTAGCAACACTGAATTTTTAAATCTTAATTTGTTTCTCTTGGTCGATGAGAAATTTATCCTTTCTTAGGATTGCCCCTCTACGTGCACCTTCCCTGTTGCACCCTCGTGGTCGGTACTCATGTGCTTCTGGAATTTCCTGGTCCTGAGCAGGACGGAGGTGAGTTTCACACCATATTGTCATATCGTGTTCCTTTCTCGAACATGGGCTGTGCTGACTTTCTAAATAAGGCATGCAGTCCAAAAATTTAAAAAACATGTGAAGTCATAGGAAATCTTTTAAAAACAAATAATTTGGTACTCATGGAAACAAGAAGCTAATGACATTGTCTAAGGAAGTTGCCTGGAAGAGCTTCCCACAGCCTCAAATGGCTCTTGGTTATCAGTTGTTGGGAGCATCCCAACTGGCTAGAGGCATGTCAGTGTGATGACATGTAAGAGCTGTTAGACGGAGAATTTTAGAATTTCACTCTATGTTTAACTCCATACGGACAGATATTTCACTTTTTTCTCAGTGATCTAATATAGAATTTTGATTTGCAAACAATAAATTATAAAAATAAATTCATATTCCCTCCTTTTTGGTTTAACCTGTGGTTTTTCCCAGTGAGGACTGAGATGAGTCTCATCTCAGTTCTTTATGTGAACCCCATTGCTTTTCTCCTTAGATTATTCCAGCATAGGACATAACCAGGCAAGTCTTACCTAGTGGTTTTTGTACATCCTGGAGGATGTGACACAGAAGATTTTTCTGCCTTCTTTGCCTCTTTCAGTCATCAGGGTTCTGTCTTGGGATAATGGTCTCAGCACTATATTTATATTTAAATTTTATAGTTGTTTTCTGCAGAGGGGAGGGGTCATTCAATAAAGACATAGTCTGTTGCAAACAAAAGAATCCCACCAATTATCTTTTAAAGAAATTAAAAAATCTGAAAAGCTCTTTTACATTTCCTGCCACGTTTGCTATTTTCCTGTGGTGTTTACCAGGTTTACTTTTACTGCCCCTTATACTGTTTTTTTTTTTTTTTGTATTTACTGACAAATTTATCTCATTAAATGCTTAAAGAATCATTATATTCTCAGCCAGAACCACCAGCTAATATACTCTTGAACTTCTGATTCTTGGAAAATATGAGATAATAAATGCTATTTACACTGCTAAATTTTGAGTTAATTTGTTACACAGCAATGTATAACTAATGAAATATTTTAACATAGTTATAATCTTTGTTCTAAAGTCCTTATCTGCTTATCCCATCATTGCTTCCATTCCCGAGTCTGTTTCTATTGTCTGGTTTTTCTCCTTGTTTTATAACAAAAATTTCAAACAAGGAAAATAAAACCACAAGAATTTTCCTACTTCTTGACACATATAATAATAATTTTTAAAATTGTGGTAAAATATTTGTAACATGAAATTTACCATTTTAACCACTTTATAGTATACAGTTCAGTAGCATTATGTATAGTTACAAAAAATGGGGTGAACATTTTTTTCACCCCAAAAGAGAACCCATATCCATTAAGTAGTCATTCCTGATTCCCTTTCTCTCACTCCCTGGCCATCATTAATTTGCTTTCTGTTTCTATGGTTTGGCTTTTTCTGAGTATTTTACATAAATGAAATCACATAATATGTGATCTTTTCTGTCTGACTTCTTATCTTTGGCATAGAGTTTTCAAGTTTTCATGTTGTAGCATGTATCAGTACTTTATTTCTTCTTATGAGTAAGTAATATTCCATTGTCTGGACGTATATTTAATTTGTTTATTCATTCATCAGTTAATGGATGTTTGGGTTGCTTCCACTTTTTGGCTATTATGAATAGTGTTGCTATGAACATTCATGTAGAAATTTTTGTTTGAACACATGTTCTCAATTCTTTTGTGTATATACCCAGGAGTAGAATTGCTGTTTCATACAGTAATTCTATGTTTAACTTATTGAAAAACCACCAAACTTTTTCATAGTGTCTGTACTATTTTACATTCCCATCAGCAGTGTGGGAATTTCTCCATATCCTTGCCAATAGTTGTCATTTTCCATATTTTTTATTGTGATTATTCTAGTGGATGTGAAGTGGTACTTCACTGCTGTTTTGGTTTGCATTTACCTAAGACTAAATTAATGATATCAAGCATGTATAATAATTTTTGTTGGATGCTGACATGGTGATGAAGACTTTGTTGAGTGTCTGGATTTTATTGCCTTTCTTTAATCAGTGTCGGATTTTATTCTGGAAATCAATTAATTTACTTCTAGATCTTCTCAATCCTTTCAAAGAATTTTTAAAGCTCTGTTTAAGGTAGACTTTACTCCAGGGCTAACCCCTATTTCTAAAGTGCAGCCTTCTGTAGATTCTAATGAATGCTCTGAGTGTTCATTGAGGTTTCTTTAATGGTTGGTCAGAAGTGAAATGTTTCTTAACATTCCTGGTTAAGAAACATTTCTGGTTCAACTTACAGCTTCACATTAGTTTTCTTTCCTTAGCAATTGCTCTTGTATACTCTCACACTGTAAATACGCAGCTTATTATTTGGTCAAACTTTGAAGGTGATTTATGGAACAAGGTATCTATGTACCTCATTCTTTTCTGGTATTCCATATAAATTCTAGCCACTTTGGCCTCCCCGAACTCTGCTGTCTGTATTTTCAGCTTATTAAGACTGCTGTGCTCTGCTTGGATTCCTCTTCTTTATGTCAATGTCTGGTAAGTGCCTTCATGCAGAAAGCTGGAGTAATCACTGGACTCAGCTCATTTGTTTCCCTTCATTCAGGGGGGTCAGAATGCTGTGCTGACAATTGTATGTGTCTAGAAACAGTTGTTTTATACATTTTGTATAGTTTTCTAGTTGTTTACAGCTAAAACATTAGTATGAGATTAGTTATTCCATCGTGACCAGAATTGGAAATATAAAAATATTTTTAGGCACTATCTCATAAGAGCTAGAAAGCTTCTTTCTCAAAGCTTCAGTTCATCTGCAAACCAACAATGTCTTTCATTGGGCAGAGTGATTATTTCTCAGCCAATCTCTTTGATTATCAGATTATGCTAATTGTAAATCAATCGCTATGGCAAGGTAGATTGTAGTCCCTGATTTGCTTAGTCCAATTAAGATTCACCCTTGAAACTGAAAGATGGGGTCAGGTGACCTAAAGTATGGTAGATTCCCGAGTAAAAATTGTGGATAATGTTAGGATGACAGAAAGGAAGATTTGATTCTGGGGTAGGTAATTAACAAATATTTACTACATTCATTTTATAAATGATGTGTGGAAGGACAGAGAGATTAGATGATCTGATCAACATCTCAGGTGTAATTAGTGACTGAGTTAGGACTAAACTCTGATCCATTTGACTCCAAAGGCAATGGTGATGATGGACCAATATATTTAAATAGACTTTATAAATTATAAAATATTATTTTATGCCTTCTCTTATTTTAATTTTTCCAGCAATTCAGTGGGTTAAAAAAGGCAGACATTGTTTACATTTACAGTTGAGGAAACTATCTCAGGGAAATAAAGTGGTTCAAGAATACATGGCTTATGTACTGAGAGTAGAACCCAAACCCTTGTGTTCTTTCCATGGAACACGATCATTCCCTTAGTTATTTTTCCCAGTTTTTTTCCCCCCCTTTTTCTTACCTGTTAAAGAGAATAGATTTCAGAACTTCATTGTGAACCATTTGGTTTTCGTTTCTTAATTTTACAGCTGAGTTCCTTTCACTAGGAATTGTAAACCACATAACAAAGATAAAATAATGTGTTTGTTTTATTCCTTTTCTTGGTGAAAGGTCTTGGCGCATAGGATAAGTTAGCTTTGTTTGGCAACTTGAGATAATCAGAAATTGATTGCTTGAATCATTTAAATCTCTTTATCACTTTAATTCTTTCACGAAGAATTACAGATGGTCATCGGTCAAAGACTATAGGCAAAAAGGCTGCAATACATACTTTTTCTAAAAGTGAAAAAAAAAATTTAGAAGACAGTATCTTGGAAAGTACAAGGGCTCAGAGTCTGAGACTTGGATCAAATCCCACCTCGGTTATTAAGTCACTCAACTATTTTAAGGTTAGTTTTTTTCAGTAATAAAATAGGGGTGAAAATAAATACTTGGAAGGATCATTCTAAGAATTAAATGAAATAATATAAAGAAGGTTCCTAGTGTAGCATCATCACATAGTAGATGCTCATAGCAGCTATTATTATAGTAATAATATGGGGAACTCTGGTGCTCTGAGAGCAGTGTTCTAACATTTTTCTCTCTGTCAGATCCTTTCTCTCAGGCTAATTAAAATGCACTGGGAAGAGAATTAGGGTCCGAAATCTTAGAAAAGCTTGTTAGGCTGAGGTGGTTACTTTCCTTTGGCCTGAAAACCATAGTAGCTTTGAACACTTGTGTGTAGAGCAGTGGTTAAGGGAACAGGCACTGGAGCCAGAATGTGAGTTACTCCCTGGTCATGTGACCTTGAACATCTAAGCTTCATTTCAACATTTATAAAATGAGGGCGGTGATAATAAATGTATATGCCTACAGAATTATTTAAAAATGAAAAAAAATATAATCTATATAAAGTACTCAGTGACTAATAATTAGTAAGAACTCAAAAAGTATCATTTGGCTCGTGGCACCCCAAAGGGATGCCAAGTGGGAAACAGAAGAGCCGCAGAAGGGTCCACCACGCAGATATCTCATAAGGAAACTTCATTCATTGAGCAGCTTTTATAGTCCGGTTAGTGTCACATATATGTCCCCTCGCTTAATTCTCACAGCGAGTCTCTGGGGCAGGTACTATTATCAAATCAATTTTGTATAGATGTTCTGTAACTTTTCTACCGTCACAGGACTAGTCACAGTTAGAACCAGCCATCTTAAATGATTCAGTTTAACATGGTTATCTTGCCTTCTGAAACCTGTGAAATAATTTCAGTGGAAATGGCAACAAACTTACATAATCACAAATTAGGTATATGTATTATTACTGAATACCAGGTCACTAAGAGACTAAATGCAGCTGACAAAGAGAAATGGAGAAAGTAAATTTGGTATAATGAGAGCAATTATTGATAAGCTAGGGGTCATATGCACTGTAAATGTCAACTTGGAAACAATTTAAAATTATTTGACCGTTTGAATGAAGATTATATGCACTAAAATAATTTTTAATATAAAGTTTATCCTTTTCCTCTTTCTACTTCCAAACTATATCTGGATTCTTAGGAATCTAGGCTTAAGGAGATTTTTCTAGAACGCTTAAGGAAACCACTGGTTCAAGGAGCACGTCCCAGAAGTTCCCAAGAGTTCTTGCTGATCACACATGGTAGCCTCTACGAGCTCAATTTCTTCTCTCCATTTGCATCAAGAGCAGGCCAATGGTATTTACCAGTTTTAAAAATCCATCCAGATGTTTAGCTTGCCTTGGATTCAACTCCTGCCTCAACTAATCCAGCCAGTGAGAGAGATCTGGCCACGGCATTCAGGTTGCCTGCTTCCATATGCTCTAGCAAGTTGGAGGGGGGATCCCTTGCCCTTAAAAAGGCTCATTCACTGAATAACTGCTGGTCTGACAGAGTGACCTCAGAATTGGCCTGAAGCCAGCAGACTATCCTCCCAAGAGCAGGATCGAGCCCTCTACACCATCACCCTCTGAAAAGAGGCGGCACAGATCCATCTGAGGGTCCCTGGAGAACCTTGAGGTAGGCATTTTTAATCTGATCTCACAAAAGTCCTTATTAATGAGGTCAACTTTGCCTCTTTACTTTCCTGGAAGCCTCAGACAATGTGCTATCAGCTATCTTTTGAAAACTACCCTGCCCCTACAACCAAATTCATATTTTTCATTTCTATAGCATCTGCCCTTTGCCTGGATCAGTTTCCCCAGCCATTCTCTAATTAAATTAGATGTTTCATTAGCTTCTCCATGTCCCCTCATAATGCTTAAACCGATAGGTAACTAACTGCTCTCTTCAAATTTCCCTCTGAGATGTGTTCCATAGTCACACCATTTATTCCAGGGTAGACAACATTTTTCGCAGTTATCCCTTTCTACAAGCCATCTCCAAATGGGGTTTTCCTGTTATTTACAGCACTGAACCTTCTCTGCAGTTCTTTCCACTTCTTCCTTCTTCCTTGGACAAGGCTATTGTCACAATATGCTAGGGTGTTAGTGCAAGGGGAAATGTGGAGAAAGGCTTTAGTTTCCTCTTAGTGGGATATTATTGGTCATATTCTTCAATAACTTTTTCTTGGATACCTAATTCATCTGAAGCTTGAAAATTTCTAGAGTATCAGCCGCCTCACCAAAGTCTCCTACCAGTAGGATTTTGATGTGTCCTAATTTTCCACTTAAGCAAAGAACAGTCTTTAATACTCCCCTGTGGTCAGTAACTGAGAGGATAGAGTTGGGGATGAGAATGTTGGGCTTATTCCCTGCAGCAAAAGAGCTTTGTGGAGACATGTCGAGTAGTTTCATTCTCCTGTATGACTTAGCAATTTGTTTTCCCCCAGAAAATAGGATGCCTTTAGACTAAAAAGAGTGTTTGGCTTATATAACCAGCTCTAAAAATTTAAATTTAATGAGACTCTAGTATTGAGATTGTGAGTGTGTACTGCTGAGACGGTTTCTTTCAGTCAGTGACGGGTCCCTGTGGGCATGGTTTGGATTGCGATCTCCAGTGAGCAAGACGAGGAAGTGAGTAAGAGAAAAAGCTGATGAGGAGAGAAAAATAGTGACAGGTTCCAGATTTCCTTTGTTCTTTTCTTCCCTTTCTTCAGTTCAGGGTGGGAGGGAAATAATAATATTAATTTTAAAAATATACAAGTGTTATTACCTTAGGGCAATAGAGACAGAATCTTTAAAAATACGTAACAATAACCTAAAGTAGACACCTTTTGGGTAATGTCAGTCCATGGGAAGAACAGAGATAATTGTAAGATTTCTTTTCCTTCCTACCTGAAGTACTCTTTTATTGCCTTTTCCTGCACCCGACGATTCCTTTAACCTACATTCTTTTAAGTGGTAAACGTCAAAGTAAAATTGTTCAAATACAAAAACAAAAATAGCGTATCAGTTTAGCTAAGGTCAAATGTGAGACAGTTACTTTTCTCACATATTCTATGGGTTTTGAAAAATAGGAATATAAAATTATGGAGAAATAGGTGTCTTGGTATGAGAATAAATTTAACAGGCAATAAAAGGTCACAACTTCTGGGATTTGCTGCCTAAGGAGAAGGAAGTTATCTGCTGTCTTCATCTCAGAGTCTGGCCAAGTGCTTGGCTAAACTTATTTCTTGCTAAAACTCTGAGGGAAGGAGATCCCACAGTTTTGAAGCTTGATTCCTAACTGAAACATTGTGATTTCAAAGCTTTTAGCAGTTATGTGTGTGTGTGTGTGTGTGTGTGTGTGTGTGTGTGTGTGTGTGTGCGTGCGTGCGTGCGGTTGGGGGGGGGGAATGTTCTTTTATTATGGGAAGACCACCACAAATATCTTATTTTTTGGACTGGAGAGGAGGGAGATCATGTGGTTTCTAGGAGCTAAAGTCCTCTGCTATTCCTATAAAAAGTTGACTTCATTGTGGGCAGAGGTGGATCTTTGCAGATTTTATTTCCTTTAGGAAAATGCTGCTTTTCTAAATATGACTTAGACTACATCGTTATTGAAAAGTAGTATTTATTTTTATGAAGAGTGTGTGTGTATGTTTTCATAGTTATCCACAGGCTATATATACATAGTATAGTACATATTTTAAATATAATTTTATATATGGTATATATTATTATATATGGTATATATTATATATATACATGGATATATGAATATTTGTTTAGTGAAAATAAGTTGTCACCTAGGCCATTGAGGAGTCAGGGAATTACTATGCTTATTTTTTTTCTCAAAAGACCTCTAATGAAGGCTGAAATTTCAAGAGGTCTTAGCATACAAAAAAGGGTCAGAACTTGGAAGATGGTATTGGAGGGTAGGGCATAACCTGGGAGATGTCAAAGATGGGAATGTGGGAACATTGGTCAAAAAGAGTAGCAAGAAATTTAGCCTGAAAGAAATGAAGATGTTATAAGAGAAAGTAGCCTGACAAGAATTAAAGTGGAAATTCCTCAGATAGTGCTAGACTGTATGTGTGCAGTGAGCTATGTGATTTGCATAAATGAATAGGTTTGAAGCTTAGAATTTATAATAGAATCTATATTAAAGCTAGAAAGGATGTTGGAAGGGAAAAGAGCATTTATCAAGCACTAACTGTGTGCCAAGTATAATGCTTTCATACATGTGTTTCAGGGGAGGCATAGCCCTGAAGCTAGTCAGACATAGGTTCAAACCTTGGCTCTGCCACTTTTTGCTTTGTGACCCTGAGCAAATTAATTAATCTTTCTGAGCTCTGGTTTTCTCTTGTATAACATGGGGAGAGAAAGTCTTCCTTTGCAAGGGTAATCTATGAATTAAAAAAAAAAAGTTCTCTGAAGTGCTTGGAATATTGTAGCTACTCTGTGAATGTTAATTTTCTGCTATCCCTTTAATAGTTTAGAACATTGGGGTTTAGAGATCAAGTGCCATCTTTGATAATGAAATTTGGCCAAATTTAGATTTCTTTTTCCCTGATCCGATCCCCTTTCCCATTATAGTGTGTCACCACTTGAGTTCGATTGGACGTTACTAAGAAATCTGGAGACATTGGTGATGCCAGGTCACTAGGCAGTTTGTAGGAAGGCAACTACACCTTTCTGTTTCCTAGAAAAGCACAAAAAGTAGCACTGCTGTGGAGATAGCAAGGCAGACAGCCAATCAACTCTCCCTGAAGGTACATAATTTAATCTGGTAGTTGAGTTAGAAAAGCATCGTGAGATATTGTACAGTAGTAAATGGCAATTACTCAGCAGATCCGAGTGGAACAGTGAAAGCATTTATTAAGGAAAAAGTGTTTCTTGATGAGCCACGGGGATGATAAAGCTAAGCTTTTGGGTTATAGTGGATATAAGATGAAAGCTATGTTTCAGCTTTGAGATAATATTTCCTCTGTCATTTCCTGGCATAATTATCTGGACATTAACAAGACGCATGACTGTACTTTGAACTCACTGATTGGGATTCACTGGGAGCAGAAGCTCCAAAAAGTCTGTGAGGTCAGTACATGCTCTTACCTAAGCATTCTGAGGCTCCACTGCTGTCTGGATAGATTTAAAAGGGCATCGGCCCAAACTCCTCTTTCCCCATTTGTTTTCTATGGCAAAATGTACAAGGATGATCATGTCTTCGTATTGTACAAGTCATGAGCCATATGACTCGTGGTTTTCTGCACTTAACTGGTAGCTCTTTCCAATGTGTAATATCCACCCTGCTCCTAGGAATACACCCAGGAGCAGATATGTAGATTTGTCAATGTGCCGACATGAGACATAGTGCCCTACTAGGGCTGTGGTCTTGGTGGGCAGACGGGAAACAGACACATGGAGGGGTGTCATCTCAGACAGTAACTGGAAAGATTGATGTCATTTTACAGTCCATATTTCACAATAAGGCACTAAGCCTAGCTCTCTATCCTCTCAGAACTGAACCATGTGCACAAGCCTAAAAAAGGAAAACTAAAAGCAGAACATGAAGAATATGTTCCATTATAAGCTCAGGAGGGAGGTGAAAAGTTTAAGCAAATGAAAAACAGAATCATAGTCGATGATTGGATATCGTGGTTCAACATACAAATGCACGCAGCCATTAACCAACTGCCAACTGTCTTTTCGGGGCAAAAGAAAACACTACATGATGTAAGATAGAAATTTAGCTATTTTTCCTTAGCATAGTAAAAAGGCAGGCATTCAATCTTTTACCAAGTCTTATGTGCTGTGGAGAAAGAGTTTCAATAGGGAGCGAAATAATAGACCCCTGCCACAGGGACACGAAGCTGGTATAGTCAGAGGAGGGGAAAGACCATGTTATTTAGGATAAACAAGAAGGGGAGAGCAACTTAATTGGTTCCTGATGTTCCACATAACACAGGCCAGAGCTCTTAAAACTTAGTGGCTTATTTTTATTTGTGAACAGATTTGATTTTTTAAAAATGGGGTTTCCATCTGTGTTGGTGGAATTCCAGCCAAGGAACTTCGATCCTGGCTGCTTTGATCTTGTGCTCACCTTTCAAAGCCATAAAAAGGTCTTCTTTTTCCTTTATGTAAAAGTACTTCCAGCCAATATTTAATATGAAAGAGATGTTTATCAGACTTGGGATGGGCATATTGAAGCTATTCACGGGTTGGCGTTTTCTTCCCCTGTCTCTTCTTTTTCTCATACACACTTTTTTTTTTCTTTCCTTCTGGCCTTGGTCCTTTAACTATATTTCCTGTTGTGCGTTTGTACAGCTGAAGGAGGTATAGGTGGCATTAATAAAGTTATTATAAGAGTGAGAAGAATAAGAATTAAAGGGGGATTTCTGTGTAAGAGAGAAATGGGCATTAATTCAATTGCAAAACCTCTGACTTACAGTGGGCTCTGATTATTTCAGAGAGCTGACAATTTCATTACTGTTTGCCAGATCTTGATGTGAAGTCCAGACTTAGAGGCGGTATTTGGAAGATAATTCTCTGTGGGTACTGCTGTTAGTTTTCCCCCCTTTCTATCTCTAAGAAAGCTATCTGTCTATAAATTATTTAAATTTGGCAATCAAATAGGTCTCTTTGTGCATATTTGCAAATAAAATGGAATTTGTTATTTTAAAAACCAACCAGTGGTGATAAAATAGGTCTTTTTTTTAAGTGAAAGAAGTTATCTAGTTTGTAGACACAAAGCCTAGTCATCTGAGATAATTTTAGAGCATTTTAGAACCTTTTTTTCAGTCCACTTTCTACATTTTTTAAGTAAACTGAGATGCGCACCAGTTAACTTACATATAATTAGCATAGTTTCTTGTGCAAGGTAAACATGGTTATAGAATTTGTGTTTCTCCCAACATTTAAAGCAAAATACTACTTGAGATACAATGCTTCCACTTTAAGGAAAATGGATTTTTGATCAATCTTAATTTGCAAAGTGTAACACAGTAAGGCGAATATTTGCACATCAAAGAGAATTTATTATTTGACCAAAAAATACTACAACATTTCTTTAAATTACAGACTCTGGTAATATAGTTTAAAGATGCTTTTATTAACCATAATTTATTTAATATGCAACTTTTCAGTAACATCAACTGCAACAAAAAAATTGCAATCTAAACAGTTTTCTTTTAGCTTTTTGTTTTTAATAAAACGACAACCACAGACTTTGCCTGCATTACACACTTCTGCAGGTTTTGAAGAGATTTCTTTATATTCTACGAACACAGAACTCTAAAACCACATGGAAGAATTAAGCCTTTTTATATAAGGGCTTTAGGATGGAAGCTTTCTTGAAAAATAATTAGTGAAATTGTGGTGAAGGGTAAAGGAGGCAGGACAATGTCAGCTTTTAAATATCCCTTTATCACACATTCTTGATGATGGAAAAGAAATGCTGGAGCAATAGGTCAGCTGTTTTAATGTTTCTCCCTGAATCAGAGAGGGAGGGGACTTTATGGATCCCAGCTGTGCTTACTTTCGGGTTTCCTGGCCCTTTACTCTTCTGTAGTTTGTAGTCTACATGTCCATAGCTCAAGGGAGATTTCAGTCCAGCAGCTCTTGCACAAGTTAGTTTTCTTTTCTCTTCTCTCTCTCTCTCTTTTTTTTTTTTTTTGAATTTTTATAAAGAGTATCAGGCACTTGTAATACTCTGCATATTGTCATGATGCACCTAAATGACAGGCCAAGGCACGAGAGAGAGATTGAGAAAGAAGGGATGGAGAAAGCATGGAAGGGAGGAAGAAAGGCTAAATAGAAACCAGAAAGTGAGCCTAGAGTATTCCATTAAGTTCCAAAGAAGGAAAAAAGGGAGAAAGGAAGGAACCGAAGAATCAAGAATTGAGAACTAAAGGTTTTATCTTTTTTACTAAGTTTCAGTGTGCATCATAATCACTTGGAAAGATTGTAAAATGAAGAATCCCAACACATGCTGACAGTTTTTTATTGGTTCGAGGCCTAGGAACCTTCGTTTTAACAAGAAATACTAGTCATAATAAAGTTGAAGGACAAACACGTCCTCACAGGTATCGGGCCTATAAAAGTTGCCCCAAAATGGGCTCTATGCGTATAATGAAGTCACATAAGCAGAAAGAAGAATGAACATTTCAGAGGGAACGAGGGGAACACGGTCAGGGAGATGCGTAACGACCAAAACAAAAGGGAGGCTCATGAGAAGTGGGAAAAAGGGAGTGAGAAGAGAAAGTGAGTAGCTACAGAGGTTCTTTTTAGCTTATAACATCCAGATTTGCCGTCGAGATGAAGTAGAAGACAGGAAAAGGAGAAGAAATAGAGGATGACCAAGTTGCTATTAAAGCATTAATTAAATTAGCCAAAACCTGTGGCTAAATTCTTAGATCACTTGGCCAGTCATACATCCCAACATTTCTCTTTGAAATACTTATTGCACAATAGGGGAATCAGAAGAAAGTACTATCAGAAATAAATGACTAATCGAATTCATTACCCTTATTCCCAGAAGTTCTACTGAGGTGCCTACCTTTTGTTAGAAAGGAAGATGTAACTTTAATGTGGCTGAAAGAAGAGGCCAGATCTAAAATTGTCAGTAGAAAGATGGAAGCCTGTTATTCTCAGCCTCAGAAAAGAAAACTTCTAAGTTCCAGTGCGTGTTTTAAGAGTTTAGAGTTCAAAATGGTATCTGGTTAGCCACTGATGATTATAAAATTTCTATGTATGAGGGACTTGGAGGCAGCAATGGGATTGGAAGGAAGCCCGAGGTTGGGTCCGCGTAGCACTTGACTTAAGTTTGAGGAAGTAACCGTTCATCTGAAAGAGTAAGGGTGATGGAGATTATTGGTGGCAGGGTAAGGGTGCCTAAAGCCATCCCAGTCCCTTTTTTGATGAGCCAACAGTTTACTCCCTGAAGCAGACTCACATAAGGTCTCACTAAAATATCTATAAAACCACAAGAGAAAATGGAAACACGAGTCTTAAAGAGACTGACAAACTTGCCTGCCTCCATCCCGGAAGGGACTCAGCTGACTGCAAAGACCTCGAAATAACTTACGCACACTCTACCACCTGAAATGAAGCTAGGCGGGAAGTCTTCACCACTGCAGCCTCTTTGTTTCAACAGCAGACACTCACTGGTCTGCCAATCCACTCAGTGCCCTTGGGTCATCCACATGAAGGCACTTGGGAATGTCTGGTTCCCCTGCGTGCCACATGTAGGTGTGGAAAGCCATCTCTCCAGCCACCTCCCTCTGCCAATCTTGCATTATATCTCTCACACATTGTTGAACATCGCATTGAACGTGTATAGATAGGGCTTCCTTAGACCTTAAGAAGGAGTCCGGTAGCTCCAGGGTCCTCAGTTTCCCTGACACCTTTTCTAGAAGTTTCATATTGATCTCTGCACTAAGAGGAGGAAAGTGAGATGCCTGGGATCTGACTTCATCCCATCTGTTCTTTTTCTCCAAACTCCTATAGAGAAAGAAAGGACAGACTTTCGTTCCTTCAGGAGTGGCAGGGCCTTTGCTTACTGAGTTCTCTCTTCTTTATACTTACAGATAGGAATTCTATGAGCAGGTTTGCAATTATGTTAAGTGCGAGCTCAAAGCATTTAGAATGTCCTTTTCTCTCTGGGCAAAGCCATTGGACAGTCAGAAACTGAACATTGTGCGCTTTCTTTCTCTTGCATTCCTGGTGCTACCAGTTGTAATTACCCCGGCCATCATCCAAGTTAGATGGATGCTCAAAAAAAGGAAAACCAGATTAAAATATTTCAAAAAAATATTATTTATGTTACACAAATATTCCCCAGTTTATTCTGTTTAAAGTGTCGCTTGTTTTTATAGGCATTTTGAATTATGTAATTCCCATATTGAATAAGGGGAGCAAACTGCCATCTCAGGTCTTATACCACTCACCTTCCCTTCTACGTGGAATCCTTATCCTCACCCCTTTTTCATCCCCTTATCTGCTTTCCTCAGATCTGTATTCAAATGCCATCTTTACAAAAGGTGTTTCCTGACCATTCTATCTAAAGTAAATGCTCCCCTAAAAACTCTGCATTCACTTTAACCTTCTGCATAGCACTTATTGCTATCTGACGTATTATTTGCTTATTGGTTGATTTTTCTGTCTCCTCCCACTGGAATTGCAGCTCCTTGAAGAAGAGTATATTTAGTTAACTGTTATATCCCCAAGTCCAAATGGGACTTTTCTGCATTTATTAAGCTGTATTTTTTTAAGCCTCATTTTGGGATGACATATGAATGAAATTACAAGTCACTTTTGAACATGCAGAAGTAATTTTATGTAGTTATTTTGAAATCTTATAATATCGCCATTTGTTCTATAATATTGCTTTTGGAATATTTTTATCTATATAAGTCAAATTGATTTGTACTTTCTTTTACTATATTAAAATGTCCTTGCATTTTAAATATTTTTTGCTTTAGATAGTTAATGCAATGTTGTTTTATACACCAAGATTCATTAGTATATCTTTTTGATAAATTATACCATCTGTTCATATGAACTATCCATTTTTACTTCATTTAAAACTTCCCTTGATTATTAGTTATTCTGATCTTAATAATGCCATCCATGAATTTTTAAACTAGCATACTCCTAGTATTTTCCCATTCTGCTTATTTTCAAAGTTCTATTTTATTTTTGTTTTAGGTATGCTTCTTTTAAAGAGATCATTGTTATTTTATTCAAAGACTTAACCTTTAAACACCTTCAAATGTTTTTCATCAGTACCTTTACCCACATGCATTCTCTGATTATTTAGAAACAATTCTCAGACATAATATTATTTTTTATTTAAATATTTCAATGTACATCTCAAAAAATAACTTTTAAAATATAACCACAATTCTATCATTACACCTAAAAATTAGTAAGTTCCTTAATATCAAGTATCCAGTCACAATTTAAATTTCCCATTTGTCTTATTTTTTGAAACATAATTTATTTGTTCGAATCAAGATCCAACTAATGTCCATACATTGCAATTGGTTGACATATCTCTTAAGTTCCATTTAATCTGAAGTTCCACCTCTAGCTCTGTATTTTTTCTTACTCCTTTATCCTTTCGTCAAATCCCTCACCTAAAACTGCCTCAACTTGAGTTGTCAAGAGAGGGCCTTTGGCGCCGACGATGAATGATATTCTTCCCTGGTACCCTCACACTTATTTTACATTTCTCAGATTTCATCAATATGCTGGATTGAGTCAGGTGCAACAGGTTACCCATCCCTGTTGCTTTTGCTATGTCCATAATTTAATAGTGGTTTCCCTAGACAACATGTATAATCAGTGAGAATCACTTGTAGTCGTTTATGTAAACTCCCTGAAAATCTTCGCCTTCCTGCTTTCTCCCGTTACGTATTGGGGTTAAGGGAAAGGGTACCATCAATGGCTAGGGACTTGTGCGGTCTCTTATTATACCATGTAAGTCCATTTCCACCTGTCAGTGTCTCTCTTTAGAAAATGTGCCCTTGGAATCTCTTTATTTTCAGCTTTCAGCCTTAGTTATCCATTTTTGTTAATCTGGAAAAGTTTTACTCAACACCCATTAGATACATAGGGAATTTGATGTCTCTCTCGCCTCTCTCCTCCACCTTTATCTTCTCTATTAAAAAAGTCTACTTCTTTGCTTTTTGCTCGGTATTAATAACAATAGCTAACATTGAAGCGTTTTATATGTCAGACATTTAGATTTTTGCATAAATTACCTCATTTAATCTTCATGGCAATCCAATAAAGATATTAGTATCTCAATGTTATAGATGAGGACTGGGCACCTAGAATTGATACCTCTGGCATATTCTCTAAAGCTTAGAATAGATAAGACATTTGCCACAATAATAGCAAGACCCTCTTCACATTAATGAGGTCTAAACAGAGAGCAGAGAATCTAGTTTTATCATTGTTCTTTTGGAACAAGCTGGATTATTTGGGACTTAAACAACATATTGTGGGGTGAGGCGGTTAAGAACACAAATTCTGAAACATTTTTTCCCTGCGTTGAAATACCACTTCCAGCACTCACTGCTTATTTGACCTTAGGGAAGTCACTGGACTTCACTATTCCTTAGTTTCTTTATCTATAAAGTGGAAATAATAATAGTATTGACTTCACAGAGTTGATATGATGCTTATGTGAATCAATATGTATAAAATCTTTAAAATAGTGTAAGAACTATGAAAGTAATATAAGAGCCACATAAGTACACAGTAAGAACTTTGTCAGCTATTATTTAGTTTTTCATAAATATTCATATATAAATATTCAATGAACAAAGTGAGAGAAGTGTTATTCAGTAGCAAGTTTCTTGAAGAAAACAACCAAAGCACAAAACCCATATTTTCTTTTTATGAATCCTGCCTAAATTATCCACATCTGAGTAAGAAAGTGGGAATGACATACTAATGGAAAAACAGGCTAATAAGCCTACCCTAGTTTCACATTCAAGGGGTGGAATAATTTATGGGAAAGCTCTTAAGGCTTCTAAATGCTGCAATCAAATCACTGTATGGAGAAAGTTACAAAATCAAATTCCAAACAATGAAAACATCAGTTTCTTAATGGAACAGTTCCAACCATCTGGCATTCATATGTTGTTTGCAGGGGTGGTTATTGTACAGACATAATGACCCAATCCCACCTCTAGGCAAGAAGCTTCATGAAGGAAGTTTACCCTGGCCATTTGTAGCTGGGTAATATTACCACAAGAGCTTTTTTCAAGAGAACACAAAAAGAAGGAGCTTCAAATATATTTGTAGAGTGCAAGAGAGTGGGCAGATTTCAACATCCGAGAAATAATAAATTTTTTCTTCAAGGCAATTTTAAAAAAAGAAGTGCCCTCTTACATCAGCTGGATATAATTTTGATGATAATCAGTTATCTCTTCTAAACAGATTTAAATTAAATATTGGATAATTCTCTTATTACACCTTAAAAACTGATTTTGAATGAAATTCAGAACACAGGAAGTAATGATATTTCATTTTTTTGACTGAACTGCCAATTTTTGTTAGCATATTATCTTTTCCCTTTACTATGGGAATTGACCTATAATCAAAAGTTCATTCATTCACTTAAAATTAATATATCCAACAAATATTTATTAAACCTTTACTGAGTGCTATATACAGACTTAGGCATACCTATTTAACAGAGTGTAAAAATACAGGTTTTTAAGAAATGGGAACAGACGTGTTATAAAAAGGGCATTTTGATCTAAAATGTTAACAGCATGAGAGAGAAAAAAAGATAATTGGATACGATGAAAAAGAAGATGGAAGACAAGAGGAGATGTGCAAAAAAATTTAATTCAATGTAAATAAAATCTACGTTGGAGTCATTAAAAAGAAAAATTCTATGGAGAAGATAATCAATAATGTGGATTTCATACTGTGTAAGCTCTCCTAGGATGCAGGGGGAAAAGGTAAAGAGATAAAAATGACAAGAGAGTTATTGAATGGAGAACAGAGAACACCGAGCCAATATATGGCTAAGGCTCTTCCTAAAGGAGACAGAACAAACAAAACAAAGGCAACAACTATTTAGTATAAGAAAACTTTTCTGAACCTGTTTTATAAAGGTTTGTAAACCTATTTATAAACCTATTATATAAAGATGTATTTTTGTAAATATGAAGAGATTTCTAAGTTACGACGTATTTTTCTTTTTTTGAAGAGAACAGAAAATATTCAAAGATGTGCAAAGCCTGACGTATACACCATTCATAAAGCCTTGTTGAGAAATGTACATATTAGTCCAAGTGACTGAATTTTATACCCAGTCGAGAGCATTTAAAAGTTATTATTAAAAAAAGAATAAAATAAATTAATTAAGCACTGAGCACGAGAAACTAAAGAGAATTATAAAATAAACCCAAGAAAATCAGTAGGAAGGACTTGACTATAAATAAAACAATTGATGAGATACACAGCAGAAAATGAATTGCATTGATAAATAACATCCTAGATCTGTTTTTTGTAAAGAGTAAAAAAAGACCTTTAGTAAAGCAAATCATTAAAAAAATAAAATATTAATCTACAGTCATAGGATAAACAAAGGGGTAAATGTAACAATATTATAACAATTCTAGTTCAAACAATTTGAAAATCTCAATGAAATGACTATTATGTGATAATTATTTAAAAGTAAATAGTAAGATGACTTAAATAGGATGGTAACTGTGGAAGATACTTTTTACAGGTTGGGTTCTCTGGGAAGTAGATGCTGAGGCTGAGTTAAGAGAGCAAAGGGTTTATTTGATACATCTATCAAATGAAAAGGTGAAGAAGCAGGATAGGGCAGGGAAAGTCATCAGATCACCAGACAGACTCAATAAAGTTTTTGCTAGCCCCATGGGGATCTTGGGGGCAGAGATGGTCTATTAAAGAAGTTTCTCACTGGACAGAAATGGCGAGGCCCCACTACCACCCTCTTGCTCAGTCACTGGCCAGGATCCCCAACGAGGAGAGTGTAATCTTGGCTATCGCTTTGCTCATTCATTGGCTAAAAGGATGCCCTGAAAAGAATGTGGTCTTATCTTAAGCTACAAAGGCCCCTGAAAGTGCTAAAAGCCATAGACTCTCTGCTAACCACACTCTTTACAGCTGATCAGTGAGTTCTCTCTTGAAATGGATCTGAATGGCACATCTCCATGTCTTCCCTAGTCCACTCCTTGTGCCACGTAGATCCAGACTTATTGAGGTAGCAGCCCCTCCCAGGTATCTGGTGTCTTCCCTAGTCCACTCCTTGTGCCACGTAGATCCACTTCTCCAGACTTGTTGAGGTAGCAGCTCCTCCCAGGTATCTGGTAGGCCTCTGTTCCTGAGGAAAATCTAGGAAAAGAGAGATTAGTGGGATCAACTATATAGCCTTCATCACTGCAGTTAGTCTCAAGGCCACAACTGGTACTTACCTTTTTCTTTCATCCCCCACCCCCATTACACATTCCAAATTCCCCTCACTCTCAGCTAACACCCCCATCAGTCTTGGTAATTTATATCACGGTGTGACCCAAATTCATTCCTTAGGATTCTGTGTCATTGGTAACCATACTCTTCCTTAGCTGCTATATTTGGCCGTTCACAGTCACAATTGGACAAGGGAGTACCAAGAGGCACCCACTTGGGCCATGTGAGTTCCACACATATTCCTCCATGCTCCCATTTAATAACGGTAGTCCTATATCCTCCTATTCATTATCATGGTGAATTATCTCTAAAAGGATGGTAACTATAC
Organism: Pteropus alecto; assembly: GCF_000325575.1. Lineage (NCBI taxonomy): Eukaryota > Metazoa > Chordata > Mammalia > Chiroptera > Pteropodidae > Pteropus > Pteropus alecto. Next base: position 5,596,605 of record NW_006431915.1, on the reverse strand, counting down.
TTATTGTGTGCTGGTCTCTAGACATAAGGACTCCAAACTGCCCAGGTAGCAATTACAGCTTGTAGTTTAATGGGACTTTTCCTGTAAGACCTTTGACCCTGGTAAGAGTGCAGAACCTCTACATTGCAGATCCCAGAGTTGTGGAGAGAAGCAGAAAGTCTCACAATGGGTCTTTGAGAGTGATGATAAGTAAGGTCATTTCTGCTTCCATGCTCTAACTTTATGGACCCATGTATTTTTCCTATTGGTAACAAAGCACCACATAAATATTTCTCTGATCCAATACATATACTGCATCCTGAAAGATAGTTCACCCTTGCAGGGTACTCTCTCCAAGTTGGTGCTTCTTTTGTGTCTTTAGCAGGACACTTCATCCTTCTGCAGGAAGCTTCTGGATGGGGCAGTATGTGATAAGACTGCGTGATTTATTCTCGCACCTTCTTCACTGTAAATTAAATGCCTTGGTTGGATGTTGTATGGAATTCCATGCCTGTGGATTAGACGTTCCATAGTGATGCTGGTTCGGGCCCTGAAGGCATGAAAGGTAATACCATCCATATCCAGAACAAGTGTCTATTCCTGTGGAGGCACAAGCCCTTCGAGGATGGAAGACACCCAACTTAGTCAACTTGCCACCAAGTTGCCAAGTGGTCTCCTCAAGAAATAGTCCATACTAAAGGCTCAGAGTTGGTCCATGCTTATGTCCATACTTTTGGCTTTGAATTGTTCTCTGTTGCTTGGAGTTTGGACATTCAGAAAGAACATTTGGAGGATCAGCTTTGGTAAGTGGGTGTCTATACTATTGGGTCCACGCGCAGGCTCCCTCTCTGCAGTGGTGGCCACTTCACTCATGTGTCCATTGTGCTGCTTACAGAGGCTGCCTCAGCATTTTTTTTTCCTGCTTGAGGTGAGCAAGAATCCTCTCTCTTCCCTCTCCATTACCAGTGGGAAGAATTATGGAAGGGGAAGGATCCTGTTCATTCAAGTTCATCTTGGAATAGATTATGATACTCAAGGTAATTTACACTTGCAAAAACCTATATCTCATAGGTCAGATCTATGCTAAGTCTAAATTTCTACAAGTCAGTGCAGATCTCTCTCTGGAAAGAAGTCCACTTCTTGTTATTGCTGTTCATCTTTCAGAAACTTAAAGTTCCAGACGTGGGTTTTAAGGATAACTTTTCACAGATATTTTTCCAGATATTTTCTTGGTAATTGGAGATAAGTTAACCTTATCAGCAAATTCTGTCAAGGCTCAATTCTTCTGATCATACTGCATCTTCTTAGGGGTTCTAAAGTGTCCTGTGTTTATGTTTCAAACTCCTTATGGTCCATCTGTACTCTGCAAATTAGCAGTGACTTCTGCGAGGTCACTTCTTGTCTACATAATAATCCTCCCAAGGTTGTGGCTATAATATACCAAATTCATTCCTATTTAGGATTTGTAACTTTTCCGTGGTGCAGACAAGAGGCGGCCAAATGTTCTTAGCAATCATGGATGAGAACTCCACACTTATTGGGTGTTATGAGCAAGATTGTGTCTCCCCAAAATTTGTATGTCAAAGTACTAATCCCCAGTACTAATCCCCAGGCCCTATTCCCAGTGACTGTATTTGGAGATAGGCCCTTTAAAGAGGTAATTAAGGTAAAATGAGTATTGTTTTTCCTTCCGGTGTATACATACTACTCTATGCCTGTAAATCCCTTTCTCTTAAGAGCTTAAGCTTCCTGTAAAGATTTTTGACTCTTCTGTTTTCTATTTTGCCACATAATTTCCTAAGCAATGAGCACAGAACATATGACGATTCAACAATGATAGAGAAGAGAAAGTGGAATAAAAATCTTAAAATATAGTCCTGTCATATAATTATTATATTCTACTAAGGACAGAAGAAACTATAAACTTTTGATGATAGAAATATGTTTTATGGTTATATAGAATTGGGATACTAGCTGTGGAAAATCACAGGCTTTATACATAGGAATAAAGTATTGACTTGTTTATTATAAAGTTAATTTTTCTTAGGACATGTTTATAGTGTGTCTTGGTTTTACATAAGAGTACATTTTCGGCTCTTAAATATTGTAGTGTTCATCTGTGTTTAATCACAATAGTAGCCCCTAAAGGATGTACGTGATGGCTGAACATTATTCCATAAGAGTTTGTTTTAGAAATATTATTGTATGGATCCAACTAATTTCACTCACACTTAAAATATATGATTTAGTTGTAAATTACAAACAATAAATTGTACCCATCTTAACTGTTCCCTTCAAAGAGTGTGAACAATTACATACACACACGTTATCACCACACAATCCAAGATATAAGACATTCTCCTCACCCCAGGACATTTTCTTGGGTGCCTTTATAGTTGGTTCTCACTCCCTAGGCAATCATTCTTCCTCAAACATCAAAGATTAATTTTGCCTATTCTGGAACGCCATAGAAATGAAAGCATATAGTATGCACTGTTTCGTGTCTGTCTTCTTTTTTCAGCATGTTTTCGTGATTCATCCATACTGCGTATATCAGGAGTTTGTTCCTGATATTGCTGACTAGTCTTCCACTTATGTCCATTTTTTAAAACTTTCAGAATTTACTGTTCCTCTGCTTCTGGCAGAGTATATGTTGGCAGAGAAATGGGCGGGGCGGGGGGGGACGGCGAGGAGCATTCAGTTAAGTGTGATCAGTGCTTAATCAGGCAGAGTTTGTGCAAAGGGATTAACAGCTCTAGCTTGCTCATTTTTAGCGAGTGCCCACTCCCAAGGGAAGTACATCAGACTTACTCTTTTTCTCAAATCAATCCATAAGCTAGGTTATGGGGTGTCATTGAACCCTCGAGATTACAGTCAAAATATGTATGTGTATATATATATATACACACATATATTCATATATATTCATATACATACACACATATACATATATATTCATTTAAACCATATATATATATAGTTTAACTGATAGACTCCCAAAATTTAGTGACTCAAAGAACAAGAAATTTCCTTTTCACATAGAAATCCAGAGTGGATGTTCACATCAGTGGGGAGTCTCTACTTCACATGGACACTTGGGAGTCAGGATTAATGGCTGCCTGTCATCTTCAATCCATGGCTTGCAAGGCTGGTATGTATGTATACATTTTCATCACAGTCATCCAGAAGGGGTGAAAAGCATGAGGAAACACATGTGAGGGGATTTTATAGGTAGTCCTAGAATCGGCAGAAGTCACTTATGCTCACATTCTACTGGAGAGAACTCAGTTTTGTGGCCTCAACTAACTGCAAGAGAGGCTGGGAAAGCTAGTTAGCTTGTGCCTGGGAAGGCGAGAATGGATATTGTAGTTAGAAACCTCTAATACAACTTATATGCTCCACTTTTATTGCTAGAGCTGTTTCATAGCTTTAATTAGGTTCTGAAAGGGGTCTACATACAAAAATATTTCAGAGCCTTCTGTTAAGGGACCGATAGTAGTGCTGCTTCTACCTTGCTTTAGAAGGTATAACAGGCTATCAAGTCAAAACAACAGAAATGACATAAAATACACATGACTTAGGAAAACCTTCTGCCCCATTTTTGCCTGGAGTGGCACAATGCTGTTGATATTCCTTGGAATGGTCATTGCAGGTCTTGTGGCAGACATCATGTAACTGCTAGAACTCACAAGAATCCAGCATATTAGAATCAGCTATATTTTTTTGAAAGGAGCAGACTTTTATGGTTTGTGCTTTTTATACCTTGTATAAGAAATTTTTCTCTGCCCTGAAACGATGAACGTATTTGAAAATCTGGAAGTTTTACTTTGCACATTTAGGTCTTTACATCGTTAAGAACTGATTTTTGTTTACAGTGTGAGGTAGGGATCCCATGTTGTTTTTTAAAATATAATATATACTATATTAATATAATAAATATAATATATGTATAGAGAGAGCACTAATTGTTTCAGTCTTATTTACTAAGAGAACATTTTTGATGCCCTAATTTACATTGACTCATCTGTCATTTATATATGGTTCTATTTCTGAACCTGCCATTCTCTTTCATTATGTTATTTACTAATTATGGCACCAATACCACATTATTTCAATTGGTAAAGCTTTAGGATATTTTGGTATCCGGAGGGGAAATTTTCCCTTCTTATGCTTCAACAGACTTGTCTTTGTTATTGCTGGTCTCTTCCATTTCCACATGAATTTTAGAATTACTTTGTCAAGGTTTATGAAAACCCCTAATACAATTTGGAGTAGACTGCATTGTGTTTATGGAGACTTCTCATCCATGGACATGTTGTATCTATCTATTTAGGACTTTTTATGTATTTCGAGAAAGTTTTATAGTTTTCTTCTTATAGATACTATACCTTACTATTAGTTTTTATCTAAGTTATAGTAAAGATTTGTTTTACTAGTGAGGCCTTTAAAAACTTGATATCTCTGATAGGCTGTGGCTTCCTTACATATCTATCTTTTATTCAACAATGTCGTTAAACTCTCTTATTTGCTCTAATACTTTCATAGATTTGCGTGAATTTGGTAGCAGACAACCGAATCACCTATAAATCATATTTTTTCTTGTTTTCTAACTGTATTCTTCTAATTTCCTTGTGTGTGTGTGTGTGTGTATGAAAGAGAGAGAGAGAGAGAGAAGAGAGAGAGAGAGAGAGAGAGAGAGAGAGATCTTGGCAAAGGGCTTCAGTACAATGTTGAGTAGAAATGAAAAAGCTATCTTTGTTTTGTTCCTAACTCTTAAAGAAAAATGTTTAATGAATTAACATTAGAATATGCTTCCAGAATTAAGT
>NW_006431915.1:5587308-5591065 GCF_000325575.1 Pteropus alecto | reverse complement strand
CACATATATATGTATATATAAAATGCACATATATTTTTGTTCTTCATTTTCTTTTTTCCTCCCTCCCTTTGTTTTAGAGTGAAGCCTTCTTATTTGGGTGAAGGGAGACTGCAGGATTTGCTTGTCCTTGATCTACCTCAGACATTACCGATTATTCATGCAGAAACATGCTGTCAGAAAAGGTGAGCACAGAGTCACTCTCTTTATGGGTTTCATTTCTTTGTAGTCTAGTCCTCATACAAGGCTGCTGCACACACAATCCCCAAAACACCCATTCCTGGAGTCTCTTTACGCCACTTCTACCCTGAAGAGTGTCATTGTTTTTTGTTTTTTTTTTTGTTTGTTTACTAAACTGGGCTGCCTCACTCACCTCTGCCACTGGCCTTTTAAAATAGGTTTCCTAAGAAGAATGTTTTCTTTCTAGCTAAGAGGAAAAACACTGGAGAGGCACAAATATTCCATTTTGAAAAGGAGACACCTCTGCCTGGGGACATCTGAAAAACTTTCCTTAGCAGGCTGAATTCTCTCAGGGTATTGTTTCACAAGAATATATTCTTTGAATCAGTCTCTACATAATTAGACTTTTAGTTTCCAACAGATATTTTTGCTGATAGTTTTGATTACTCTCTAGTAGAAAATTTCAAAGGCTTTTTGCCAGATGGAAGGGAGCATGGGGAGGAAGGGAGAACTGGCATGACCTGCAAACCTTTCTGAACAAACAGAGCCCAAAGTAGTGACAACCAATTTTTCAATCCTAAATGCTTCACAAATTATAGTCCTCGGATTACTAGGTAACGTCAATAATCTGACAAGGTCTACGTTATCCTTAAATTATTAATGTAAACTCGACTTGAAATATCCCTCATTAAAATTCTCTTCCTTTTGCTGAAAATATTTTTTCTCACATTTGACACCAGCTGTCTGAATATTTGGTGCTGCTGAAGTCATTTGAAGAAACAAATGTAGAGAGACATTGCTTGGCAGAGGATAAGGGAGGACAGCAGGACAGAAAGTATTAGAGTGCCTATCCATGAAAGGGAGTAACTGAATGGCAGGAGGGCTACAGACAGATAAAAGCATTAAAGAAAGTATATCAAGGTATCCCTCTCTCATCTCTGTTGAAACAACATCCACTTTAGTGTTTTAACAAGCCTGCTCAAATATCTTACTTTGATAAAGACAACTTGGAACCCAATACAACAGACTGTACTTGTATTATCATCCCATTTCACAGATGACAGAACTGGCTCATTTGGAACACAGTACTAGTTTTGATGGATTAATCTATGTGCTGAACAGAATCTGATTTTAAAGTTATTGACCTAAAGCTAGCTGTAGAGCACTTACATCCAGACAGGTCTGCACTTTCCAGAAGACAGGTCTGTCCAGGCTGACCTTGTTTGTTGTTCTCCATTCCATTTCAGGCCATGGTAGAGCAAATAAAGAGGACATAAAATGTTTTACAGCAAGTAACTTAGAACTCCTTAATACTCACGTCTTGTGTGGATAGAACTCCTTATTTGATGTTAGAAAGGAGCACAGAGTAGTTAAGGCAGTTAATAATATATAGTCAAAGCAGAAGCAGCCATATTTCTTAAGACAGTAAGAGATAAAATCACTATGTTGAAAAATATCCAAGCTGACTAGTAGACAAAAAACTCATTTTCACTTTACCTTTGATTTATGAGGAAGAACTAAACATTGAAATAGTTAGTTATTAATTAAATAATTATTTAATAATATTGATATAATTAATATAATTTCTTTAAAATAAAAATTTTTAAATATTCTTTTCACTAGATGTAGAAGTTTTGGTATTGAGAAACTTAACAGTAAATAAAAAAATGTGTAGCAAGGAGGAGACAGGAAAATCAGCTGAGAGATTTTTCTGTGTAAAGCTATTGTTGAAACAAAAGTCTCTTTCAGTATATTCTTTTCTTACCAATGTGTAGTTTTTATTATACTTAGATTTTATAGTGTACATTTTTCTTTGTCCCGATATATTTTTTTAGAGTTTAAGATCAACTCTCATTATTTGTGAGATAAGACTATGTGCGTTTCTGCATGTTTTATATGAATATATTAGTAGTGCATGTATTAAAATTTCTATTTTTTCACATTTTAAGTGGATTATTGTAAACTAAATCATAAATTGGTAGGAAAAGAGAGAAAGCAGAGTCATTTAAAGTTGATTATTATTTTTTTTTTTAAAAAGGAGAATTGATAGATTGTTTTAAAAAGGAAACAGCTTCAGATAGTAATTGACCAGGAGCCAGGGCTTAGCCTTGAGCATCCTGTGAAAACCACAAGGCGAACCAGTCAAGGGTTCTCAGCAGTCCCTGGAAGGAGGTGATCATGTTCCCCTCGAAGCATACTCCCCGGAAGCCTGGATTTTCCACCTCCTCCAAGGTTTCCCGTCCCGCCCACTGTGGTTTATAGTGACCTTTCTGCGAAGACCAAGGTTACTGAGTGACCACCACCAATGCAGCCCTGCCTCTCTGTGCTGCATTTCTTTCTTAGATGCAGTCGTAGCAGTTCTGCCCAGTCTTCTGCCATACGGCTGTCGTGGCCTCCTAGATGACATTTCAGACGAGAGTTCACCAAACTTTTTTTATTCTCAAGCAGCTATTTTTGATGTGTGGCGGCTTTAGCAGTGGAACGAGAGGCAGAGAATTTGCCAACCCTCCGGAAATCCTGGGAAGCCAGAAGTGGGAAGTGGTGGGTGGCTGGTGGCACGGCTGGAGAGCCCCCGATTGACTGACTGGGCGTTGTTACGAGATCTGATCGAATCTCTGTGGCTGCACTTTCCCGAGAACGATCCCCAGGCCTGAGTCCCGCGCCGCTCCCGCCCACACCTCCAGGTGCGCATTCCCCGCCCTTAATTACTCTTCTAAACTTGATAGTTTGCACTTGCGAAGTTTCACTGGGAAAGCGGAAGAGAAATTTACAATTATGGATATAGAGAACTAAGGGAGCACACACAGTCACACTTGCTTTGGTCTGCAGACCCAGTGAATCGAAAACTCCTAAATAGAAACGTGTGCACCTTTCCAGCAGCGAAGTCGATTCTTCCTGCTTTGCAACCTCCACTTAAACGCTGCACTGGGAGAAACTTTGTGCCTTCTGGAAAGTTTAGAAACTGAACTACGAGAGGCCATATACTTCAGGGGTTTTGCGGGCCCCGCGATGTTTCCCAGAGCTTTTCAAGTGGGAAGAGAAGAGCCACAAAAAGAAAATGCAACGTGTCGGGGAACCCACCCGAACCCCGCTGCCAGCTGTCGGATGCTGAGGTGAGCACTGGAGGGAGGGGGTAGGGATTCCGAGCAGGCAGCCGCGGGGCTCCCGCCTCGGGTGTGTCTGATCAGGGGCAGTGGGGGGTGGGGGGGGGTTGGTAAGATAATGAATGGGAGGCTTAGGCAGCCGGGGCGGGAAGTTCGGCAAATGAATGGGGGAGGGGAAGCGCAAAGGGTAGGAATTCTAGGGGTGTCACACCAGGTAAGAGAATGAGCTAGGGGGTGGGAGTCTGGGGGTGCAGGAGTTGTTGAGTTGTGCTACGTGGAGCAAGCAGGAAAAGAAAGAAGGCGGAGGAAGAAGGAGGCTGGCGTCCGCCTTGCTACTTTGGCCCTCCCTCGGCGCCCCCTGTCCTGACGCCCCTGCCGGCGCGCCAAAGCTGGAGCATTTGGGGCCGAGCCGCAGTTGACGCTCTCAGAGCTGTGTCCCGCTGTCTCCCTGCAGAGCGCTGCCTAGATCTTGGGCG
>NW_006431915.1:5544838-5587073 GCF_000325575.1 Pteropus alecto | reverse complement strand
TGGGGTGACGGCGCCCCCTGGGCGCGGAGCCTGTGACCGCACTGTGGCCTCCGTAGCTAAGCGGCGCGTTGGGGTCGCACTGTCCCGCGCCAGACGGGCTTTGTGGCTGTGCGAGTGTGGGTGAGTGTGGGTGTGCGCGCGCGCTCGCTGGTGTCGGGTGTGGGTGGGTGTGTGTGCGTGCGTGCATGCGAGCCGGCCTGCAGGAGGCGAGGCTGTCCTGGCCTCCCAAACCAACCAGTTGACCGAGCCCCGGGAGGGAAGTTGCCGCAGCCGGGCCACCGGCCCTCCTCTCCCCCAGCCAGGTCAGTGCGTCCCGGGGTCCGCCCAAGTGACACGTAGGTGGCCTCGGGTTACCTGGGACTGGGTGGGAGCACGGGAAGGCTTGCCGGGGGCGCTCAAAATTCCCCCAAAGCCGCGTCCGGGTGGACGTGGACCGCTGGGGGTCCCTGGCCCCGCAGCGCGGAGCTCTGGGACCAGTTGCTTCTCACTGACGACTCAGTAGTTTCTCCCGGTCTCAGAACTTTAAACTTAAGTTTCTGTCCAGACGCTTAACAAACACGCTTAGCAAGTAACTGGAAAATCTAAGGCAAGGGAGGGACCTGGCTTTGAGTTGGTTGTTTTGAAATCAACAGGCTTGTTTGGTTTGTGTAGGATTAGTTTGTATTGAATGGATGTGAAATTTATTCTCTCTCTCTCTCCTTTTCCCCCCCGTGCCATTTGGCCTTTGATGTGTAAGAATGACGGCATCCTGGACTTGTTGCCTTCGGTCTGGGGCCCGGGATTGTTGCTCTTTGCTACTACGTCTGCTCTTCTTTCTTTCATGTCCTTTTTGTTGAAATCTATGGATTCTTCGTAAATGTGGGTTTCCAGCGAGTGCTCACTTGTTGAAGTTTCACTATGAATGCGTTGTTTCCCATTGAAGTAGATACGTATTTGCAAACGTAATGTTGAAAACATGTAACTGCAGTTATTAGAGCAAAATCCTCTATTCCTTCAGGCTCTAACAGTCTGCTTTTCACCAATTTGCATAAGTGTCGTTTGCTGGGCTTAAGTATAACTGTGAAGTGAGAAGTCTGTGCATCAAACCCTGCAATTCTGGTTAAAGGGAGACTGCACTGGGAAACTGCTAAATTCTCGGAAAGAGATATTTTCCCCTGTCAAATAGAAGAGTAAGCCCCAAGGAAAAAGGGTGTGTACTGAAGTTCTGGCTGTTTGGAACAACTAAATTGCATCACACACACACACACACACACACACACACACACGTCCAGTTGTTTCAGCCCCTGATTCTCCAAATTGGGGTAGGAGTGAGTATAACAATACAAAATTGTTAATAACAACTAGCATTATAAATGTGTTAAGGCTGCATTTTTCTTGATAACTTTTTAATTTGAGGATAAAGAAGCCGAGAAGCATGAGAAAGTAGTGTGTAGCTGGAAGGCACGGGCCAAGGTGCCATGCAGGAAGACTGGGTTGTCATAATCCGAGCCCGAACGCACGCCGCGTCCCCTAGCGGTGCGACCTTAGCCAGTCAGGTCAGCTCGTTAGTTTCCGTCTTGTCCTCGTCTGGAAAATGGAGGGGTTTGATGATCTTCGCAGTTCTTCCCACTCTCCAAGTAACTGGAAACTGGTGGGTGGTTATCCCATGTTAAAACAGTAGGAAAGGGTTAAAGGGAAGTGTGAAGGGTTAGTCCAGGAGGGAAGTGAGAGGACAAGAAGGCCAAGAAGGTGAAAGAAAACCAGCAGTAGGCGATGCCTGGAGGGGGAAGAGCCTTGAGCTGGAAGTCAATTTTTCTCTTTTTCTCTCTTCCTCCACCAGGGTATCAGTAATACTCCCCACACCCTCGGGTCCATCTCCCATTACCTTTATTATTTAAAATGTGTAAACCTAATAAGTTGTAAAATTGAAGGAATGAAGGTGATCTCTACAGCTGACCTGTACTCCTTCCATATTTGCTTCCTGTCTTATGGAGTCAGCAGCTGCCCTGTGCTGTGGGCCCTCAGCCTGGATCTCAGTATCCCCGTGAATGATGGGGGGAAAGAACAGAAGTGAGAATGTGGGAGCCCTTTCAACAACTTGCATTTTGAAACTTCTATTTCAATTTGAAGTTAATTTTTTCCAAAGGGTAATCTGATTTAAAAAATTATACCGTAATTTTCAAGATTTTACGGAATCTGTTCTGTTAGACCTACTGGAAAATTGAAAGAAAGTAAAACTCTTACTTGCTAAGTCTTTTTAATACATGATGGTATTCGGTACGACAGTAATTTTTAGGGCCAGAAATCTTATTTCAAATAGTAAGGCAAGTTGCAATCTGGGCAGAATACACTCCATTTTCACTGGGAAGCTCCAAGTATTCAGTAAATAAGACTTTTGAAATTTAGTTTGAGGTCAAGATTTTAATGTCTGTGCTTGATGTGCAACCTGTCTTTCTTTTCTCTATTTTTTCTGGTACCGATATACACACTTGAGGAACATGATTTATTTTAAAAGTGAACTGTGATATAATAAAAACTTGAACATACGTTCTCGGTTTAAAGCCTGAAAGTCTGCTCTGGCCCTGTTAACTCAGCATCATACTCCTGATCAGTCTCTTATTTTTACCCGTCGTGTTGCCCCACAAGTCCCTACTGTGTAATTATTTCACTCTTTAATGGAGAGCTGTTACGGATGTCTTAGAGTTGAGGGAAAAGGAGGAAATTTTAATGCAATAAGCAATTCCTGAATTCCTTCTCTAGTGGCAGATATAAGGATGATGAAAAGGAGGCTCTGGAAAGAGAGCCAGTAAGAGGGAAAGCACGCAGCTAACTGCAGTATGTAGCAGCTGGATTGGATAACTGAGCAGCAGCCTGGCATGAAGAACCGTGGCGTGCCGGGGAATGGAAAATTAAATTCTGACTTAGGGGAAGACTTCACAGAAGGGATAGAAGGATGAAAATGATGCGTCTTTTAAAAGACGAATGTTGGGGGCTGAACATGCGATTGGAGTCCGGGGTAATGAAGGCTGGAAAGATATCAGGTAGTAAATTACGGGGGGAACTTGGATGTTATTTTAAGGAGCTGTGCTCCATAGGGATGGGGCGGGGGAAAGTATTAGTTAATCTCAAGATGTAAGAAGACACTAAATAACATTTTGGGGCATAGTAAGGGGTGACATGATTGAGAGGTGACTGGACTTTTATTCTGTTAAATTCCATTGTAACTCATGGCTAATGAGTTAGGGCATTGCTGCCAGTTAATCCAGATTATATAAAGTTTCAGAATAAGTGAATATGTGGTTTCTCTTCCCATATTTCCTCCAACTTGATGCTGCTCTTTGTACTTTTCAGACATTTAACTCAGTAAAAATTAATGATGCTATTGTGTTATGTCTAGACCTTCTGAGGCCTTTTGAGCATGTGGGTTAAAATCACTCTCCAGGCACAGAGCTGAGCAAGAAAGCATTTTGTTTTGTTTTGCTTAGGGTAGGGCCTGCTGGTTAATGCTAATTTAAACATGCCTCCAATGACCACCAGCATTCTTGACCATGTTTATGCTATACATAGTATTTAACCACAGTGGTTGAATATTTGTAGCATAAAAGAGAAAGAATTATTATTAGTTTGGAAGTGGAGTCAGTGCCCTGGTAAAGGACAGGGGAGGTGGGGAGAGATCCGTATCCTGAGTACTGCACCGAGGGCTGACTCGACCCTGAAAATTCTTAACCTCCAATAGAAGTAGCTTGCTCAATACTGTAGACTAATACTTCTTTAAGAATCTTCTTTCTGGTCATCTGCTCCTCCTGCTGTCTCCCCCTCTTCACCCCAGTCTCTGGAGCTAAGGGGTCTGGCCAGTTATCTGTTAGAAAGACTCTGGTGGGATCCATTTGGGAGAAGCACTTAGCAGCTCCGGGTTTCCTCTCACCAGCAATACCTCTGTCACAGGTGGAATGTGTAGCTTGTCAGCTGCATGTAGAGGGTGGAGCTGATTTGGGTAAGTGTTCTAACTGCCCTTGAATCTGAAGATGCTGGGATACAAGGAGACATAATGAAAGGAGATTAGGGCAGCTGCCTTCTACTGTCTTCTGAATACAGTTTGAATGAATGATCCAGCAGTTTAATTTTCAGCAAGAGAACTCGGGTTTGGCATGTTTAATCAATTAATTAAATTAATTAAGTATAAGGAGCCCGAGGTTAGTATAGTTTATTTCTTAGAAGGATACATTTTTGTTTTTGATTTTTTTGGCGAGGGGGATGGGGTGAAGGGAGGCGTGGTGGTGGTGCTGGTGATTTTATTTAAATTCCTTGGCATTTGTTTCAGCAGATTAGTGTGATTTCAAAGTAGCATTGTTGTTCATTATTAATGAGTTATGGGGGTGGGGTAAAGAAAATTGAATATTTCATATTCAGTAGATATTTGTTGCAGCTACCATGTCCTGGGGAACAGTAGAAGACAAGGCATGTAAAGCCCCTTCTCTCAACGAGCTCGCATTCCATCAATATTATGTTGACAACAGAGGTTCTTATGAAATCCCTTCAAATACGGAGCATGTTTGTTGCGCTCTTCTTCAACTTTAGGAATGTTTTTTTCAAACTCATCTCAGCATTTCCAGGTCACTTAGCTTTTCCGGCTTAAACAAGTGAAGAAGAAGGAGACAACTTGGTATTCTCATCTTTTTTTTTTTTTTTTTTTTTTTTTTAGTTTGAAATGTTTTGCCCAGATTTACCTGTTAGTTGTCAAGTGTAGAGACAGACGTAGCTATTGTCTTATCTGTAATGCTGGCTTGCTTCCATCTCATTTTGGATAGTTTTAAATTTGACACAACTTATATTTGAATTTCTATATTCATTGTATGACTTGCTTCCTAGAATAATCCAAATCTAGTGTTCGTGGGAAGTCAGACCTATTTTGAGGTCACCCTATCACACACAGTGCTTTGCTTCATTAATGCATTTTACTTAACTTGCTTAAATTACTCAGAGATGTGAACACAATAGAAAGTGTTTTAACCAGAAAAAGGTAGCTGCATTCATTTATGAAAATGTATGGTTTTCTAATGATTCAAAAATATAAATGTAGGTAAAATAAATGTGATAATCACCCTCTGCCACTTCATCCTTACTCATCTAATGTAACCCCTTCGTCATCAATTTGTTACATAGCCTTCCATACTTGTCCCTTTGCTTATAGAAACCTACAAAAATGTTAGTGTTTATTTGTATTTATATGAGCGTGGGATGTGTGTGTGTGTCTGTTTAAATATGTCCATATTTATATTTATCTTTGCGTGCGTGTATGTCTCTGTGTATCTTTGTATGTGTCTTTGTGTGCACGCACTCCCTCCTGCCTCCATTCTCTTTGGTTTTAGAGAGGCTGTTATTGAGGCCGCCACCGTGGGTCAGGGTTTCAAGTCCAAAGATCTTACATGGTTCTTCATGAATCGGTGCAGCATGATATTACTCAGTTAAGAGTTCTTGTCAGAGAGATATGAATGTCTGGCTGTTATGAACAGGGAACAAGAAAACTACTTCCAGCTGTGTGACTGCCAGGACAACAAATATCATTGCAGAGAATGTTATTTCCACAGGGACTCTGCTTCATCTGGATCTCGGGTGAAGGGAGGAGGGGCATTTTGGAGCACGTATTTGGCATCTGCAAACCTTTTGTTGCCAGGCCTTCCGTGAATGCCTTTTTTCCCACCTGTCAACCATTTCTGGAGCAGAGAAGGTAGCTGGAGTTACTCATTATAGGCAGTTTTCATTGTGGGGGTATTAAACAAGGACCCCCTTAGGAGTCAGCAGGCAGCAGAGGATAGGGTTGGGGGGTGTTCTTACTAAGGGGGTAGGTAATACAGCTGAAACAGAGTTGCCTTTTGTTAAGGGGTTGCTTTGCCATCTTGGATTATAGTTTGTTGGGAGAGGGATTATTGTCATGTCAAGAAAATGAGGTGTTCATTCTATACCCAGTATTTATTGTAGTCCCACAAAACTTTCCTTACTTTCTTTGTAGACACAGAGACTTACATTTTCAAAGGCTGGGGCAGGATGACTGAGTTTTTCAAATTCACTAGTGACTTTATATGACACTCTGTCAATACAGTTTGATGCTGAAATCTTTGAGCACCGCAGTGGTTTAGACCTTGTGCTTGACTAAAGGACACTAAAATAACAGATTTAAAAAAGAGGAAGAAGAAAAACAACCACCAAGAAAGTATGGTCCTTGCTCTCAAGTAACTCAAACATGGAGAGCCGTGCATACAAATGCGTAAGATCAGGCAGACAGTGATAAATCTTGTAAACCGGGGTTTAAACAAGGTACTGTCTGAATATCTGAGGGCGGAGAGAGTAACTCTGCTTTGGAGTAGAGGAAAGGTTTGCAGTAGGATTCCTTCCTCAATGGACGAGTTGTCCGAGAAGCTCATTCCACACACAAGAAGAATAATTAAGGAAGGCCCAAGTGCTGCATGTGAGGGACAGGTTACAGTCTGTGACAGAGTGGTGGTAATGTTTTGGGTCAGTCTTGAAAGGCCAATTGGAGGGTGCTGGAAGCTGTTGGGGAAATAAAAGGGCACGTTGATGTCATTAACAGGAGAAGGGACATGAGAGTAGGATTGTTCTAGCAAGGCACGTAGGCAGAGATTTTCAGCTGGTAGCTGGAAAGTCAGCTTAGCAGTACTCAGGGTTAATTGTCATATGTCAAAGTTAATACAGTCATGTGCCACTTAACAATGGGGATATGTTCTGATAAATGCATCATTAGGCAATTTCGTCATTGTGCAAATGTCATAGAGTGCACTTACACGGGCCTAGCTGGTACAGCCTACTACACACTTAGGCTATAAAGTATAGCCTACCACTCTTAGAATATTATGTTACTGTACTGAATACTGTAGGCAGTTGTAGCACAATGGTATTTGTGCTTCTAAATGTAGAAAACATATAGTAAAAAAAAAATAGGTATAAAAGGTAAAAAATGGCACACCTGTGTAGGGCACTTATAAATGGAGCTTGCAGGACTGGAAGTTGCTGTGGCCAAGTCAGTGAGTGAGTGGTGAGTGAATGTGAAAGAAATTACTGTACCCTGCTGTAGACTTTATAAACGCTGTACACTTAGGCTATACTAAATTTATAAAACAACGCGAGATAAAATCAAGCACAAGAATAAGCATGAGATGTATGAATGAGGCTGCTGCCAGTGTTAACACGGCGTACTGTTTTACAGCAAACTTTTTTATGAGTAGAAAGTATACTCTAAAAAGTATAGTGTAGTAAATACATACACCTATAATATAGTCATTTTTTAGCATTATCAAGTATTACATGCTGTACATACTTGTATGTGCTGTACTTTTATATGACTGGCAGTGCAGTAGGATTGTTATCAGCATCACCATAAACATGAGAGTAATGCGTTGTGCTACGATATTATGTCAGCTATGATGTCACTAGGCAATAGAAATTTTTCAACTCCATTATAATCTTATGGGACCGTCGTTGTATATACAGTCTGTGGTTGACCGAAATGTCATTTATGTGAGACATGACTATACTAGTGAAATTTATGTGATAAACTGAAGAATGGATAGAGTGATATATATGTGGTTTTTTAAAAAAATTATTTTTGTTACACCCCCCATGTTTATTGATTACAATCGACAAATAAAGTTGCAAGATATTTAAAATGTACAACATGATGATGTGATATATGAATATACTGTAAAAGGATTCTGTCCATTGATAAACTTGATGCTTTAACATGGACAAGACGCATTTTGCTTCTTTACATTATTTTTCTTTCTAGCAGGTGATTAAGTTAGTTTTATAGGTTATCAAACATTCATCGACCATCTGGCTTTTCTTGATGAGGTGGTACTGAATGGTAAAAAGGACATGGAGTTTCAGCTTGATGTTTCTCTGGAGTGAAGAAGAGTCTCTAAAACAATTCATTCCAGCAAAGGCAAAAAAAGGAAAGAAAAAAAATCCTGAAAATAATTGGAAGACTGGTGGTAATTTGGGGGCTGAGAGGAATTGCAATTGCAAATATAGTTTTAATTTACTGCATGACTAATGGCAGTTAGTGTCCTGGCACTGTCATTTCTACTGTTCAAGACAAGCCGAAAAACTTCTCAGAAAAAATTTGAAAACCCCAGTAGCTTAAAGATCAGATTTTGAGAAACTCCAACAGATTTGTCAGAGATTTTATTAAATCTGATCAAGTAAATTGAAGTTTTAATTACCTAATTAAGGTAAAAATAGGATATAGTATAAATGCTCTTTGCCTGGTTAAAAAAATACCTTTGCCAATGAAAAATGTATTTCCAGTTCAGATAATTATATTGGCATGTCTTCTTGAGTGTAAGATAAAACAAAAATAAATCTGCTCTTAGTCTTTTTTTCTTCCAGGCCATTACGATTCTTTAAAATTATGCTCATTTCCGTTTGATAGTAAAAGCAGTACGTGCTCATTTTAGAATTTGGAAGTACAGAAGACTCATCCATAGTTCTACCACGGAAGAATACTTCCTTATTCCACTGGGGGATAATTTCTTGCAGTTGTAAAAATATTTGATTTTGCTGAATATTTAATAGCATTCTGCTGTGTATCATAAATACACATGCCATTAAAATCTATTTCATTTTAAATTTCCAATGGCTACTCAAGAGTTACTTATATCTACACAATATTTAATATGTATCATATTAATCACTCGCTATCTCCATTCGCTTCTTTTCTGCCTCAGTAAAGGATCTGTGTTTCTCTGTCCATCTTTAGGTGCTGATGTTCCCAGAGTCCTATCCTTACTCTAAGCAATCTCCACGAACTTACCTACACAGTAAACTGGTTTCTAGGACTTTGCCATCAGCTTTTCCTTCTCCCTGGGGTTATCTATTCCCAGGTATCCATGTACTTGCTTTCATGTCTTAATTCAAGCGTCACCATCTAGTAAGGCCTTCTCTAATTAGTATATTTTAAATTGTGTGACCCTTTCCATTGCCTGATATTTTCTTCTTCATCATATTTATTTTCTTTTGACTTCTTAGATTAGGGAAAGTATTAATTTTTAAAAATTTATTTACTGCTGTTTACCCATTGTTTAGTATAATACCTTGCACATAGTAGAACTCAAATATAGTTACTATCTACTGAGCTTATTATAGTAAATAATATGTCTTGACTGCATGAGCTATACAATCTGGTGAAAGAGACAGCCTCTAATCAAGTAACTCCAAGTGTGGCTGGAATTAGCGAGACAAGCAGGGTGTCCTGGAAGAGTATAACAGGGAGACTAACTTTGTCTGGGAGGAGTGAGGAAGATTTCTCTGAGAAAATGGCATTTATACTGAGGCTTGAAAGATGAATTAGTTAGTGAAATTGGGGGTAAGAATGGAGGGGGAAGGTGACTTTGGTCTGTTTCTCACTTCTTGAGTTGAAATTAGATCATTTGTTTTAAATGATGAAATTATTTAAGGGTAAAAGATGACCAACTTAGTTGGCATTTTTGGTGTGTAGTAGTCCATTTTCAATAACTAAAATAATCATAAGTAAATAATCAGCAGGGGTGAGGAATTTTCATGTAAAAGGAGCAATGTTTTAAAAATGGAACTAGTTTAAATTCTGTTTTACGCTAATATAAATCACTGTAAAAATTTAAAACAGTTCAGGGAAAGTAATTCTTGTTAATATCTGACTTCACTGGGAATACTAGTGGTTCAGTATGACTTGGCTTAATATTGCCTTATTGTATACACGTAACTTTTGCATAAATTGTTGGTTTTATTCATCAGGGTAACTAAGTGAGGTTTGTACAGTTTCTATTTCTTGTTGACTAAGGATTTCTGTGTCCTGATGCTTGAAAAGAGCATGATTTTCTCTAGGTGACAAGTATTGATATATTTATTAATTCAGCTACTAGAATAATATCATTCACATCCTCTATGTCCTGATTCTGTACTTGAGCTGTCATAGGCTGATAATGATCCTTTAGTCTCTCTCTACAAATAGGTTTTTGTCAATTTCTTTATAGCAATTTTTATGTGTTAACATAATATTAAATACATAAAGGTTCCTGTTAGGCCTCTACTATGTGTTAATATAAAATAGCCCTCTATGCATTTGGGACTATAGTCTACCTTTTTCCTGTTTTTAATGTTGCCAATCCTCTTTTCTTTTTTTTCTTTTTTTTGTCTTTGTCCGAAATGGCTTCACTCATCTTTCTGATTTTAAACTTTTGGTGTCATTTTATTTAATATATTTTTGCTTGTAAACAACATTTAATTGATTTAACAAACTTCTGATAGGGAAACATTACTTTTACATTTATTGTTATAACCAGTATATTTGATCTTTATTCTTACCCTTGAGCTTTCTTTGTTACAAAAGCTACTATAGCCTTGTGTAGAAAAGCCAAGTCTAGTTTTCAGTTTTATTAGTGATTGCCTTTATGTTTCAAATACATTTATAAGCCTATATTTTCCTGGTTCCCAAAGTCAAAGAATAAGTAACTTTCGATCTCACTTCTCTGCACAATAACAAATTTAATATGCCTTTATTTTTCTTGCCTTCTTATCTTTTCCCAATTTTCATATATATAAAACATTTTTATATATTTCACCTCATAACTTAAATTTTAAGTATGGACTTTATATTTTGTATTCTATTTTGTAATAAAATCTGCAGCAATATTTTGTGTGTATCTATAATCAATTTTGACCTTCATTAACACTTGGGGCCATTTAGGCCTCTTACTTTGGCTGGCTTGACAGGTGTTTCTTGTGTAGTTAGGGGATGTCCTCATTTTTATCTGGTCAATTCTATCTTCTGCATTTCTGAGTTAGACTCGAGATTTTTCATACACTTATCAGAGCGTCTGTCTTGTTAAAATTCTAAGGGTACAATGTGCATCATTCAGATTCATGTGGTCCAAGAATGTGCTTCTTACTCATCCTTCACAGAGTGTAGTGGAAATAATGCCTTGATTTTGGATTTTCCTCCTCTCTCTTTCTAGTACTGTTGGTCAGGTTTTGCCACTTTGTGCACCTTCTTAAGCATTTTGATGAGAAGTTGGAATAATTATATTGGGACATAAGTTCAGTGGCTTTCAAACTTTTTTAAACCATGACTTATAGTTAGAAATGGTTGTGCTTACATGAATAAAACTAGAGTTTCATAGCATTTTTCCCCCTTATTTTTTCTATCATAACCTATACTTTTCATTAAAAAGAAGTACCGATCATAACTCAGAAGTTTTGAACGCTGATCTGGTCATGAACTGCAGTTCGAAAAACATTGATCTACTCTGTTGCTATTCTATGTAGAATTAGGATCATTTATTATTCAATATATCCTTGTTATGTACAGTACCAGTTCCTGTGCTGGTATCTGGGAATAGAGTGGTAAATAAAGCAATCATCATTAGTGGAGGCATGAAGCATGGACTGTAGTGGGAAGGAAGATAGTGACCAGATAATCACCGAAGCACATACATACAAAATGTGATAAATGCTCCAAGAGAAGAGAATAGGGAGTTTCAAAAGAGATTAAATGGGGAACCTCATCTGACGTTAGGGCCATTCAGGATTTCCTACGGAAGTGACATTCGTTTAGGTCTGCAGATTGAGAAGGGATTAACTCTGCAAAGGAACATGGTGGAGTGTGCGTAAGATTGTAGAGTCATGGGAGAGAATTGAGCAACGGGAGCAAGAGTACTGGAAGTGAATGAATGACAGATGGAAGACTGTCCTTTTTGTTTGATGATTTGGCATTTTTCATGATACTTTAATGGGACTTCCTGTTTGTGGCTCTTTAAATTTTTCACTCGACAACAGTCCAATAGGAGTAGGGAGTATATTTTTGGGAGGTGACTGTAAGTATGTTTTGAAACAGTTTTTTATTAAGCAATTTTGTGTATTGCTAGATAGTAATAGCAACTATTTATTGAAGATTTACTCTGCATTAGGAACCTACAAAACTCTGCATAGATAGAAGTAGTTTTGGTTGGATTAATAAATAGTCTTATATAACGTGGTTACTGATTTAGTAATTATGCATAATTTGTAAAATGTAGAATGCAGAAATTTTGGTATGTGAAGACCAGATGATTGGATATTTCTTGGTGATTTCTTTAAACATAATGGTTTGTGATCGTCGCTGTTAGGATTTTTACTTTTTATTTACTTATTTTTGCTATTGTAGAATTTTAGGATGCATTCCTTCTCTCACTGTTTTAAAGCTATGTATGTAAGAATTTTAAAAAATATTTTAAGTTGGAAATTCATAAAGTCGGTTTGAGACTAAATGAGACATGAGACTAATGTTTGAGACTAATGAGGCCATGATTGAAGTGCCAGTTTACCCCCTGCTGTCCATAGGGCCTCTGACAGTACCCAACCTTCCCAGGCCTTCAGGTGTTTGTCCTAAAATAGAGGACATGGAATCAATTTGCACAAATCGTTCTCCCCATGTATTATTCAATGCTAATTATTTTCAGCTTTGCTCTGGCTGTTTAATCTTCAAAGAAATGATGATCCCATGCCATTGAACCAATTTAGTCTGATGAACTTAGACTAAACATGAGAGAACTCTAGCTTTTGGCCTCCTCATGTATATTGTAAAGGAAGGCTCAGGTGGCACAAACACCTTCAGATGGTACAACACCACTAATGCTTCTCTTGGAAACATGGCAGAGTGGGCAAAAATTAGGACTCTCCTGAGCACATACTTAAGACATGAACATAGTAGTTTGTAGTTTGCCCATAATTGACTTTAATTTTTTTAACCTTTCAGATTCAGCAAAGATGAAAATATCATTATCTTAGGTTTATATGCTGGATGCTTGCTTTGGGGGAAATATGCAGTGTCTAAATTGTATATAATCCATATTTTATAAAAACTCATTGAACAATGAGTGATGTTATTTCAAAGAGATTTAAAAGGCTGAGGAATCATGGAGGATGAATTCAGTTTCAATGGCTATTTCAAGTTTAAGGAATATTTGATAGAAATGAGTTTTATGTGGAAGGGAGTATAGGGTACTTGGTAAATTGGCTTTTCTTACCAGTGAATTAAATCATTTGATCTGATACATTATTTTTTTTTTTGTAATTTTAAAACTTTTATAATTTGAACACTTTAGTCTACTTGTTCTTATTTCTGAGGAAAATATATTTGAGGAAAAAAAGATAAGACGAATGCTTTTTCTATTTGAGTTCTACCTAATTCTTCATTCATAATAAATATTTATTCAGGAAGTCCAAGTAACTGGGGTATTTTACTTATTTTACTTATTGCGTATTGGTGTCGACTTATTAATTTATATTCCTTTATTTGCTGTTGAATATCTTTCTTTTTTAAGCTAACACTGTTTGGAAACCTGGCCAGAACCTCAGGCTCCTGATCTGCGGCAAGGCAAAGGCAGGTCTCAGCATTTGGGATCATAGGCTGGTAATAGGCACAGGTATTGTTCAAGGCTAGTACTAGAAATAGGTCAGGTCAGAAGGGGTTGGGGTCATGGGGTTAGGTCAGGTTCAAGTCAGACAAAGCCAGGAAGAGTCACAGAGTGTTCCGATGAGCTAAGGAAAGGCATTCTGGAGAAGTTGTGTGGATGAAACTTGAAAGCTCCCTAAAGGAATTTTATTTTCGGAGTAGGGAGCCTCAGTTGAACTCCTCTGCTTGTTCAAGGGAACCTCAACACTCATGCAGGGCTTTGTCACCATGACCTTGGGAAACAGAGTCTCAGCAACTCTTCAAGCATTTGGCCACCTCAAAGTAGAGGACCAGGAATTACAAATTCTTATCTGACTGAAGTATGAGGGACCTTGTTGAAGACATTTTCTAGGAGCAAGAACTAGCCTGCGTTACATGTCTATATTCTGTAAGAGATTTATTCTAAAACATATTTAACATTCCATTCATTTGGGGGAAAAGTATTATCTCTGGCCAGTAGCAGTTATGACTGAAGTTAGTGGACAATCTGGGGCTTATTCTAATACTGGGAGAATGCACAAAGTTATTTACATACCAAAGTCTCTTCCTTTTTCCTTCTTCCTCCCATTTTGATGATAGAATAACGTAGCAGATAAAAATTATTCAGTAAACACATCTTAACAGTATTTAAAACTACTCAAGTCATTTAAAATATTTGTTTTATGTAACAAACTGCTCATAATCTTAAAAATGTTTTCAAAATTATTTTTTAAAGCATGTTATGGCAGTATTTAAGTAAACAAACACTCATATTTGCAGTTCCCTAATGTAATATATTTTTCATTTAATCATGTTAGTTTTTGGCCTCTTTTCTTTATGGTCTATTTTATGGGCTACTTCTGCTTAGAGGCAACAGATGTGTTTTTGTTCTACTGACTATTTTCTATCTACTGTTATATGTGGCAGTACAATATGAATCATTATATTTTTAATAAACTAATAGTAATCCATTAAGTTGTTAAACTATTGTCCATTCAACCATTGTCCTGTTTTGGGGCATTTAGTTTTATTTCTCATTTCTTTGCTATTTTAAAAAACACTGCATGCAGCAGCTTTCTATGTAATTTTCTGAGACTAAGAGTGTGATTACTAATTTGAGAGTAATATCATTTGATTTCTGAGTATATTTAAAAGGTTATTAAAAAACTTTTTAAATTACAAAAGTAATATGTGTTCATTGTAGAAAACAAAGAAAAATATAAAGAAGAAAAGAAAGTAGCTATAATCTCCACCTGTAGCTCGCCATTGTCAGTATTATGGGATATTTCCTTTTAATATTTCCTCCGTACATTTTATATGGTTGAAAACCTACTGGGTACAACAAGTATCTTGTTCTTTGTCTTAATAGTATGTCATAATTAGTTGGGACCTTTATTCAGTAGCTCTGCCTCCCTGCAGTGAGCTCTGGTGCGAGGCTTTTTCTGCATTGCAGATGATTTCTTTAGGGTAGATTTCCCAGTTACAGAATTTATGCCTGAAGGTGAGGGATGATTTTTATGACTAGTGGTGAGAAATGATTAAATCCATTTCCAAAACAGTGATAACACTTCATACTCCTAGCAGCAGAGTTTGGGAAAATGTAAAGATACAAGTTTGTATGAATGAAATGTGGATTTTTGGAACTTGGAAAATGATTGGAATAACAGGAAGCTTTATAATGACACCGAGTGGAACTGCCCCAACCTTGCTAGTGGATATGCTTCTCCCTACTGCAGTGATACCCTCCTCTTGTCTACGGTTTTGTATTTTGACAAAGAACATCTTCTCAAGCCTTCCTTTGGTCCTCCTGTACCCTTTGAGGGTGAAGATTTGAACATGCCGTAAACTATTTTGGTTTTAACTACATTCACTGTGTCAACTGATTGTGGCATATTCCTGGTTAATGTAGTTCTGAAAAAGAACTACTGGAAAAGAGAACGAGTACTCTAAAAATGGATAACAAAGAAGTAAAAACTAAATAGTATTTATACCTGTACTTGTTTAGTATGTATTTGTCATGTTGGTCCCCAGAAGCTTTATTTTCTTCCAGATGCTGGCATTGAGGTCAGGGACCACTTTTGCTCTTTGGGGGAAATTGAGTTAGCTTCCTTAAGAAGTCATTTACCATTTCATCTGTAACGGGAAGTAATCACATGGGATACAGTTTTCAATTTGATGTTCAATTAATGAATGATCATTTATTAGATTTGAGATAAAAAAGTAAGAGGAAGACCTTATCTTCAAAAAGCTCACAAATAGTAGAGGTGCAATAAATGCAATGCTAAAGTTAGTTCCTTCTGAAGATAAAGAAAAGGACTTTAGGAAGCACAAGAAGGAAGTGAAGATAAAGTAGGAGTGTGAGTTTAAGCAAAGGCCAAAGCAGAGGATCCACCTCGGTGTCCTATCCATGTATTAGAAAAGGGAAACACATTTCACTCTTCTTACTAGCAGTTGACATGAAGAGGGGACACATTCAGCTGTATGATCCAGATCTGAGGATGATGACTAAACAAGGGGCACGACTGTTCATGGTACTGGGAGGAGACAGGATTTTATCTGTGGTTCTTTAAACATTAAATATGTTAATGTAATGAGCAATGTCTTCAAACACAATCTTTACAATGAATATAACAGTGGAGTTTTAAAAAAATGTTGCTCAATATAGGTCAATGGCATAATACCAAAGCTTATCTCAGTAAAACAATTCTGTAGGAGCCAAAGCAAGACAGTTCAGACGAGTAGCTCTTTGCTGGTGTGGCTCTGTCCAAGGGTAGACATTCCACATTCCTTGTGAGATAATGGGCTAGATTTCTTTCAGGATATTGCTTATGAATGTTATTTCTCGCAAAAGAATATTTTTGGTAAGTATTGAGTAGCAGTGAGTTCAGGGTTATACAACTCAACACTGTCCTTTTCTCATAGTCAGTTAAGTGGGGATCTGTGTGCTTTAAGTGTCAGCCCCACTGACATGAGGGAGTAGCAGGGACGAGGATCAGCCATGACCACAGGTATTTGGGCTATGGGAGTACCCACAGGCATGTTCTGTGGTCTTTTTACTTCAAGGAGTTGAAGGAAGAAAAATGAAGTCTCTGACATTTTATGCCTTTGGCTAGAGTTTGCAAAACTGGCAGTCTGTGTGCTAAATGAATTTGGCCCCATATGGCTCAATACAAGCTTTTAAAAAGTGACACAGACAGGTAGGCATCACGATTGGTTCTAGTGCAAGCATAGTTTCAGTATCATGCGAATTTAAGATTGTTTTCACTAGCTACTTTATTTATGTTACCTGGTTGGTCCCTATGGGTATTTGTGTTTGTGACACCTGCCAAATTATGGTCACAGTATAATGTGAAGAATGTATGAGTTTCAGAGGCAGTATAGAACAGATGGTGATTAATGCGGATGGGGAGGAAGGTCAGAAGAGGTTTCATTGAGAGGCGAATCTGAGGTTGGGACTGGAAGGACGAAGTGCATATATACCAGGCATAGAGTTTGGACAAGTGAGGGTATTCCAGAAAGAGCAAATTGCATGTGCAAAGACAATTGTGTGGATCATCGTTATGTGTTAGGGGAGTTCTAAATAGATTTAAAGTGTGGGAGCTTAATGAGCAAGCGAGGTTATAGCTGAAGTGGGAAGTAGCTGGAGAACTCAGTATCCTATACTTGAGGAGGTTGGACTTAAGGCAGTGGGGAACCATGGAAAGGTTTAAAACAGCATTGGCATGCTAGATGGATTTCAGGAAGATTATTCTTCACACAGCCATATGAAATGGTGGTAGGTGGAAATGACTGGAATAGGGGGAGATAATTAGGACCCGAATTAAGCCCGTGATAATGGGTTTGGAGAGAAGAAGGAGGAAGATGAGAAAGATATTTAGAAGGAAGAATTGACAAAACTTAGTAATTTAGATATGGTAGGTGAGGGAGAGGGAGAGGGAGAAGTAATGGCGAATGGATGGTGATTCCATTGACTAAGACGGCACAGTAAGAGAGAGCGAGGGTATTGGAGGTGTATGAGTTTGCTGGTTCTGCCATCACAAAGTAGCACAGACGAGGTGGCTTACACAATGGAAATTCTTCTCACAGTTGTGGATGTTGGAAGTCTAAGATCAGAGTGCCAGCTGGGTTGGTTTCTTCTGAGGCCTCTCTTCTTGGATTGTTAGATGGTCATCTCCCTGTGTCTTCACATGATCTTTCCTCTGTCTGTGTGCATGTCTGTGTCCAAATTTCCTCTTCTTGTAAGGATACTACTCATATTGAATTAGGACCCACCTTAATGACCTCATTTTAACTTAATTAACTCTTTAAAGACCATATGTCCAAAAAGATCAGATATTGAGGTACTTGAGTTTAGGACTTCAACATGTGAATCTTTAGGGGACACAAATTAGCCCATAACTGGAAGAATGAGGAATGTAGTTTGGTACCTGTTGAGTTTGAGATGCCTATAAATATGCAGAGTGGGGCAGTGGTGGTTTTAAAATGCATTTAGATATGTGAGAATGCAGCTCAGAAAAGAGCTCCAGATTTGGTAGTTAAAATCATGGAAGTGGATGAAGTTGTCTCGGCCAGTGGTATCCAAACTTGGCTTATTTTAAGACTCTCTAGGGGAGCTTTTAAAATAAACTACGTGCGGAGGCACCACTTCAGACCATTTGTCCCAGTATTTGGGAGAGACACTAGGGCAGCCACCTGGTGATTCTAATGTGCATCTAAGTTTGAGAGAAGTGGTTAAAGATGAGTGTGGTAGGTGAGCCAGAGAAGATATGTGAAATAATGTCCTAGATCATTCAAGTGATAGAAGGTAGAGGAGAAAAAGAGAGGAAGGGCAGAACTTAAAGAGGCTTTTAAAGTTCCGATTTTCTCCATGATGGATATGAAAAGGCTTAGAAGAGACACCATGAGAAAAGAAAGAGAAGAGAGAAAAATGGCAGCATTAAAGGCTCCCACTGTGGCTCTGCTGAGATTAGGATACACTGATCAGTAGTGACATCTTCATCTTGTCTTTGAGTTTTCTCCATGTGGCCTCTGGAGGCTGTGTATGGGAGCAGAACGGGAAGTTGGCATTTAATCAGAACTGGGCTATTGAAGAGCAGAAAGGACTGTGGTCGGTAGCAGGCTGGTGTGAGGAGAGCTTCTGGGGTGGACCATGACATTTAGGCCGGAACTGGTGAGTACTGAGGCTGGACAGGGCTGATGAACAGGGGAAACGGAGCGGGCAGGAAGCTAGATGATTTGACATCCAAGGGCAGATGTAGTGTATGTGAGTGTGAACATCTGTACGGATGTACGGTTCCAGTTAGGGGATTTTTGTAGTGTCACAGGGCAATTTCGGGTAATGAAGGGCTAAGCAGAGAGGTCAGATTTTTGGATGTGTTGAAATTACCCTCGATAATAACTTGCTCAATGACTAAATTGTTTGGGGAAGGAAATGGAGGGTAAGGGAGTTTTATTAGATAACTGTTAAGGTCCCTTCCAGCCTCATGATTTAACAAAATATCAGTTTTTGAGTCACTGCTGTCTTTTTGTTGTTTCAGAATCAGAATGGAGCAATCTGGGAAGTAACCATTTGACATCTCCATTTTTATTGATCCCCTTGTAATTGTAAATGTTTGACAGATTATGGCCTCTTTAAATACCTTTAGAATCCATTAGTGC
This sequence comes from Pteropus alecto, assembly GCF_000325575.1. Classification (NCBI taxonomy): domain Eukaryota; kingdom Metazoa; phylum Chordata; class Mammalia; order Chiroptera; family Pteropodidae; genus Pteropus; species Pteropus alecto. Next base: position 5,567,974 of record NW_006431915.1, on the reverse strand, counting down.
ATGTTTCATAGAGTTCACATAGGGTGAAAGTAGTACATTGGTCAGAAAATGCTTTTCTGTGTATCACTGATCTGTCTCCATGGAACAGCTTGGCTTCTGAGGCCTACACTGGGCAATTATGACAGGAAGGAGAGGAGTTACTGAAGTTCTTTTTAAGGTAACATTAATTGGATTCATCTTTTACCACATGGCGAGGGTCATCGTTATTACATTTACCATTTTGGGTTTGGAGTCCAGCCTCTTTGTTGTGGATTTGTTGGTCTTGGGCATTTTTGGATTTAGTTTGTGGTAGGATGTTTTGTCTGCACTTTGCATCTGTATTTGGAACTAGAATGAAGTGTAGTTTTTAAAACTAGGACCCAAAACAACAGAAAGAATTGTATGGGCACATTTTGTGTTCATTTCTTCTTGATATTTGAGGAAATAAACTTGACCCTCGTCCCAGTATCTTAAGAATGACTCTTGAATTTTTGTTGTTGTTCTTGTTTCCGCCAGTACAGACAGACATCAGCTACTTTGATTTTGAGTTTGCTTACTTGGGGAAGAACATTTTTCTAAAAATTAAATAAGAAAACCTAAAAGTTAAAATTATGAATGAAACTCCAGAACTTTCACAAAGCTACAGTCTGAATCCATCTGGTGTGTTCTGTATAGTCACAAGAATTCCCCTTCTTATTACTTGGAGTTTCTCTTCCTTCTTTCTTTCCTCTCGTTTCTTGCCTTCCTTGTACTCATCTCTTTTGGCAGGTTCCTCCAAATCATACCATTTCTCAGCCTTTTATCACTTACCTCTACGGATCAAGTGTGAGTGGGTAATTGTTTTAGGCCATTTCCCCAAATTCAGCCCTACCTAATGGTCTGCCCCTCTCCAACATCCCAGATGCTGTTCTTCTCTTTAGGGGTATGGATGGACTGGAATTAAAAGAAGGGATTACCAATCCCTAGTTCTAATCCCAGTTTAACCGTCTATTGAAACCAACCCAGGTTGTACTGGTCATTTCACTTCTGCCTTTGTGGGCTGCCAGGAGATAGAGGCAGAGATAGAATGAATGAATAAATGTGTGTGTGGAAAAGCAGTAACAGTTTGGCATCATAGGGTAGGTCATTGGTTCTCACTTTTTTTTTTTCATCAGAATCACCAGAGAGTATTTTTAAAATGCAAACGCCTCAGTCCTCTCCCAGAGATTCTGATTCAGGCAATCTGGGAAGGATCCAGGACTCTGTATTAGTAACGGCTCTACTGGTGGAGCACTTTTCTTTGTGAAACAGTGGATTTGGGGACTCTAATTTTTATAATTCTGAGTTTCATAATAATAGCATTTTCAAAGCTGGACCCATTTGAAATGGCCATTATTTCAAGCTATAGACTTTATTTCATTATAGTATGTTCTCTAAACATCTGACCTTCAAGTGAGAGCATGTGAAAGGTCGGTTTCACATGTTCCGGGGTGGTCAGAACCACCAGCAAGGGTCTTGTATTGTGATTTAGGTGACACCCTTTAAGAATAGTGTGGTCACAAGTGGAGAATGGGAAGGAGTTGTGAAGGATCCGTGAAATAGGAATTCTGAAAAAGAGGAAAGAAACAAGTGACCTGATCTTTATCTTCATCTGCCTAAAGGATGAGATTCAACTCGGCTACAGAAGAGCAGCTGGTCCCACTGATGGGCTTTTTAGTTAGGATGATTTGAACTATGCTGAAGAGAATTTCTAGTGAACAACCTGTCCAAGGACTTCATGGCTGACCTTGGAAGGTAGAATGACTTCCTGTCATTGGAAATGTTCCAGCAGGTATTGAAGAATGTAGAAGAGATTAAAGCATTGGATAAGAGGTAGAACTACATGACCTCAGAAGTTTCCTTCCAACTGTGAGGTGCTATAAATTTTATGAACAGCACACTTAAAAGTTTTAGGACGCTATGTAAGAATCCAAGGCTAAAGTAAGACTAGGTGAACCATAGTTGGTCGATTGATTTTACACACACACACACACACACTCACACTCACACTCTTATGTACACACATGGTTATGTACACACATGATAAATGCCAGGCTAGTTTTGGGTTGTCTTTGAAGTTTATTATTTGCAGGTGTAGAAGCTCTTAGTTTTAGCTTGTAATGTTTCTAGAAGCAAAGTGCTCTCTTGAACTGTCTTTGATGATTCGATGTTTATACATCAGGTCTGCTGTGAATTTGGAAAGCACTGCAGAATCACTACTTTAAAGATCAGAGGAAGGCTGGATAGAATAAATTAAAGTTTTCTCCAGATATTTTGTATTCTTGTTCTTCGGTGAGGGATCTGCCCTCAGAGATCTTACGGAAAGAGGGAGAGTCATGACATTTCGTGTGAACTCAACTCGGCAGTGTGCGGTTTCCTATCATTAGCTAATAATATGTATTTAAAGTCACATGAAAATATGTTGCCTACGGTCTGAATTTTTATTCCTAAATAAATTAGAGATTAAAATCTGTGGTTTCTAGTTCAAGGATATTATACACAAACACCCAAATCATATATCTGATGTGGATTTTGATGTTATTAAGGAGAAGTGGCAGCAGCCAAGCATTATTAGCTTTGCCCCCCTTTTTCTTGGTTGCCTCGGTCTTTTCCCTGTATGTTGAAAGGCCATAGTAAATGTTGACTTTCCCCCTCTAAATGCCAATGATTGTAAATTTTAATGTGTTTTAAGATAGGTGGTTTTAACCCCTGTCTTATTTTCTCGGTTCTCTTGCTTCCACTGCTCTGGTTCCCAGGACTCAAAATTGAGGCCAGATGTGTGTCAACATGGAGAGAACCTGACTGGCCCTCTTGTTCTCTCCCTCGCCAGATATTAATGCAAGAAGAAGACTGCAGCACTGGGGACGGCCACTGTTAACATTCTTGTGTTGTTTCTGCCCGTTATTCCCCTGCAGGTTCTTTATGAGATCTGCACATATTTTTATTCTGAGCTTTAAAGTTTTAACATGTAAAGGTAACACTTTCTTATAACATTATAAGTCTCTAAAAACATGATATATAAATATATGGACATGCTGCATGTTTGATTACACATTCGATTATTTTTAAATGGGGTTTTCTTGCACAAAGTTTTACCCAGAACTCTTAAGACAAACTGACCTACCTATGTATTCGTATACATATGTCAAATTTTTTAAATTGTGAAATAACAAATGAGATGTGTAAAATGTAAACAATATCAACAAAGTAAGCAATGAAAATTTATAAAATATAAAAATTATAAATCACATAGCTTAGCATCTGTAATAAAACCACTGTGATGCTTTTGAATATCAACTCTTTTTTCTTTATTTATACATATAATTTGTTTGGTCATTGATTAGAAACTGTAGGTAAAAATCATCCAGATTTTTATAAACTAGAAATATTGTTGTTAACATTTTTGATATATGTTTCTTCAGATAGTAAATACATAGATATGGCCAGTATTATTTTCTTTTAATTTTTGGTAACTTTTCTTATTGTAAAAGTGATATATATATACAACTCAGAATCCTTGGAAAAGATAAAAAGCAGAAATCAAAAATTGATAGAAATCTTTCCACTCAAAAACAAATAGTCACTAAAAAAACCCAATTGTTCCAAGTGTGTACACATGTCTGTAAACCCACACTTTTTAAAAAATAAAAATGACTGTAGGGTATATACTGCTTTGTGGGGTTTTTTTTTTTTAAATACCTTAGGAATGTGTCAGACATTTTTGCATCAATATATGCTGCATTAAATTTGTTTTTGGTGTAGATTTTTTTCTTTATTAATCTTGCTGTTTCCTGAGTTTGAGGATATCTGCTACCAATTCTAGGGCATTTTTGGCTGTTATTTCTTTGAGTAACACTTTACTTCTGTTTTGCCAGTTCCTGGTTCTGAATCTCCATTTTAAGGTCTTTGAGACTTTTTCACTATCATTCCTGCCTCTGAACCTCACTTTCAGATTTTCATCTCTGTGCATCGGTCCTCCATTCGGTGTAATTTCTTTGTAGTAATGATCCCATTTACTAATTTTCTCATCAGTTGCACTTAATCAGACATGTATCTCCCTCTTGGAGTTTCTAATTTGAAATACTATGTTTTCTTTCATAGAAACTCTGAATCTTTTTCAAATTGTGTTGTCACTTTTAATGTATCATACTTTTAATATATCCTCTTATTTTTAAACTTTTATTTTATAATTTGTGTCTGATAATTCTATCATCCCTACACTTCATCAGTCCGATTCTGCTATTTCTTGTTTTTGATGGCTTTCTTATATGTTGGCTTGCTTCTTCGTGTGTTCTGTGATTTTTTTTTTTTTTAATGTGAGCTCATATTTCTTTACCTCTGGGAATTCTTAAGGTGCATCAGTTCAGGAAGAACTTGTATTTGCTTCTGCTGGATGCCTCAGGGACTTGATCAAATCATGTTCACATCAGTTTAAATATTAAGCTTTATGGGTGGCCATGCCAATTATATGAGGGCAAGTGTTTGGATACAAGTTCTCAGGGGTGACTCTTTCCTATCTAGATCCAAGTCTGAGACAGTCACATTTCTTTACCCTCTTCCTATGTGTTGTGGGTTAGTATTTTTTCCCCTAGTTGACTTGTTGAGGGTGGGATGTCCCAGGTTTTTGCAGAGGGCTTTGATCTGCCTTTCACCTTCCTCTTGATTTCTGCCTATAAAAGTCAAAAACAAGAAGTTACCTGGGATTGGGATATAACTGGTTGCTAGGTTCAGTGTTCTTTTACCTTGCTTGATTCCTTGACATATTTTGGCTTCTCAGGAGGTTCATTACTTTTTTGGCCAGGTTGGCTATGCATTTACAAAGGTGGTGTGTGTGTGTGTGTGTGTGTGTGTGTGTGTGTGTGTGCGTGTGTGTGTGTGCGCGCGCGCGCGCGTGTGTGCGTGTGTATATGTTTACATGCACCTAGCAGTTTTAGATGTTTTTTTATTGGGAGAGTTTCAGGGTACTTTGTCCTCAGTATTCCTAGAAGGAAAGTCTACAGTATAACTCTTTAATAGTAGGTCATATTTCATCTTTTGAAAAACATTTTATTGAAATAATCCCTTTCCTTGGAACCTTAAGGTTGCTTTCAATTTCTCTGTTATAAAAGATGGCCTTATATAGACATCTTAGTATAACTCACTGATTATTTCTTCAAGATAAATATCTTAAAGCAAAATTGCTAGGTCAAAGGGTGTGCTTGTTTGATTTTTGATAGATATTGCTAGAGACATCCTGAAGGACCAGGATGATTGTTCCATACTGAAACTCCCAATCATAGTACATGAAAGTGCTATACTTAACTAACACCAAGTGTTATAAATTTCAACAAATCAATACGCTGGGGGAAATGACATTTGATTTTTAAAATTCAGATTTCTTTGATCATTCAAGAGGTTCAGCACAACTTTTTCTTATACTCATTGACCATATGTATGTCTCTTATAAATTTCCCATTTGTATTTGTCAATCATTCTATTAGGATGCTCATTTGTAGATGTATTTTTGTTTAAACCGTGTATTTAATATATATAATTTGCTTTTTAAAACTAACGGTATTAATGGCATTTCTTATGATGTAAACATTTTTCCAATGTGCATTTCATATATATATAAAGAAGCTTTAAATGTTTAGGTAGTCATTTTTATCAGTCTTGTCTTTTATAGTTCCGCTTTGGCATTATGCTAAAATAGCCACCCCTCACTCTAGGATAATGTAAATGTCCTATTATGTTTTCTTTTAGGTCTCTTGAGACTTCCCCCCACCCAAAAAAAAACTATTTGTTTATGTGATGTGAAGATCTGTCTGTCATCTTATGTCACTGTGAATTTATTATTTGAGTTAGTTTGCCTGTGTACCTGTTTGGAGGTATGATTTGGGTAACGCCAAATCATTTGAGAATTTTTTTTGTGTGTTTAGGCTGTAATTTTTGAAAATGGAATTGGCATGGTATGGAATTGGTAATGTAGATGTTTGTACAGGCAATGGCGAACTCTAAATTCATGATTAAGAAGCAGGTGAATGTTAAGGACGATGGGGTGAGTTAAGGGATGTTGTTAAAGAAGAAAGTTAACTACAATGCTTGACCATCATAGGGTCGTCCTCCCACCAATTTGTGTGTGTGTGTGCGTGTGTGCGCGCATGCATGTACACGCACATGTGTGCATGTATTTGTTTTCTTAGTGGCCATTTGGAATAATATATGTGATTTACCAGGAAGGCTTTTGAATTGTCAGAGTTTGTAGTGGTTTTGAAAGCTGGGAAGACTTTATATTACCAGCACTTTGTTTCTTGTGTGGTACAGCCTTTTGTGTGCAGTGGGTATGCAATAGTACTTGTTGCATGAAGGAATGAATGAAGGAGATTCCTAAAGGTTAGGAAACAGAGTTAAGTTGTATTTAAGTACTTTGTACTTTTCGGTAAACCAATTTTTTATTTCATTTCTTTTTACTTCTAGTGGCCATGCATCCACATTAGTTTTTCCTTTTGTTATTCAACAAGCCTTTACTGAGGACAGGCTATATGCCAAGTACCCTGAGCATTAGGATAAAAAGATAATCATGGTGCTGACTTTGTCCTCAAGGAGCTCAAAGTCCAGTAGTCGCCATATAAAAGAATATAGATTTAGTGTGATGAATGTTATCTATGTGCAAGGTGCAGATATGATGCCGTATAAGAGAGCACAACCAACTCCCTGCTGAAGGTGGTGTTTGTGGGTGACTAAGAAGGAGATTTCTGAGACTCGATAATAAAAGACTGAAAGAGGGAAATAGGCAGCGGAAGAGGGCATTTTGTTCAGTGAAAATCGAATATGAAAAGGCATGAAATGACATGTGTTTTCTAGGAACTCCAAGTAGGTTGGTTGGTAAATAATAGAAGACTTGCTCATGCATGAGACAGAGGCCAGGTCATGGGAAGTATTGTGGAGCGTACAAAGAAATCTGAAGTTTGCCTCCTCCCTTCCAATTCTTAAAAATTGAAAGGCTTTTCACAGTTTTGGCAGTTAGATCATTATGGGCAGTTAAATTGGAGAGGGACAGAGAAGTGAAATTAGATTAGAGATAGAGACCCTTGCAATTGTCCTGGGGAGATGACTCGAAGTGACAGTGGGGGCTGGAGGAGAGAGAATGGATTTGAATGTGTTGGGAAGTGTGTAGTCAACAAGATTTGGTGACATTCTTAGTGTAGGAAAATAAGAAGTTGGATTTTGCATAAATTTGATTTTGAGCTTGTTAAATGAAATACAGGCTAATTGGAGTGTGAGAGAATGTTCTGGAATGGGGATACATATTTAAGAATCACCAACCTGCAAGTGTCTTTGGGATCTATTGGATAAGATGACCTGGGGAGAGTGAGCAGAAGTAGAATAGAAAAGGGCTAAGCAAAGAATTCAGGGGTCTGCCAGCATTTCTAGATCCTCAAAGAAGGAGGATCCTACAAAGATGACTGAGAAGGAGCCATCAAAAAGTTGGATAAGAATCAAGGGAGCATGGTGTCATGAGTAGGGTAAGTTTACAAAGACAGTGATTAACAATGTAAAATGCCACTAAAGGGTCAAGTAAAATAAAGACAGAGAAATGTCTTTATTTAGAGGAAAATGATCTTTTCTCAAATTTTTGAATAATGAGGGCAGAAACCATGTGCATCTTATAAGGATGGTAAAGCAGTGAGCACAGACTGTTCCCTCAATATTCTTGGCCTTGAAAAGAGAAAAAGAGAGGGGAGGGGAGGGGGCTAGGAAAGGGGGAAGAAGAAGTAGTAGTTGGGGTCAAGGTTGTATTTTTTTGTTTTCTTTTTTTAATAGGATTTATAGCATGCTTTTATCCTTACCACTGGGAACTGAGGAGAGAACAAAGCTGAAGGCACAGAAGAGAGAATAATTAATTGAATGAAGCAAGCTTGAGTTCAAAACTAGACATGACCAGTTGAGGATTAAGATGGGAGAAATGTCTTGCAAAGTCAGCATTGGCCAAAATTGGTGTCTGTTACTATCACTGTTACTATCAATTTCAGAATTGTTTATGGCCTAAAGAACTGTGGCAGCTGTCTACTGGGTATTATGATAGAGCCTTGATTATGTCCTCATGTAACAATGAGTTGGATGTTTTCCCTTAAGTCTGAATTGTTGGGATAAACTATATAGAAATAATAAATATGACTTTGACATTACAAACAGTACAAGAATGTTACATGTCGGTTGGAACAATGGTCAATGATTATGTAAATAAATTTAGTACCTTTTGGGTTATTACTATTTAGGCTAGTTCTCGTTTCCATTATATTCTTGTTTCTGTAAGCGGCAAGAACCTGAAGAGCAATCAAAAGTTTTGGGGGATAGTTACTGGGGTATGTGGCTCCAGCATCTCGTCTTCACTTCCATGAAGGCTGGTGTAATTTTCATGCTCTAGCTGTGTGGGATGGTGCTCCTGGGAATGAAGGAAAGTCCTGACCCTACCATGTTACTTTGGCATCTGGGTGACTCTGCCCATTCATTCTGTGATTGCTGCCACCACGTTTTAGTCCCTGCACCCCAAATAATAGTTCACTCTACTCCATCCCCTAAACCCCCAAACAGAAGGAAGTTTTCCTCTCATATAGAAAAAACCCTTAAGGCATCGTCAGAGATGTCTACATGTTTATGAAAATAGCCTTTCTCTTTCAATGTGTGGTACCTTCTGTTAAGCAAATGACATTAGTTACCCCACAGAATAGGCTCTAGGGCGATTTGAGTTCCACCCTGCTGTTCTCACTCTTGCCAGCCTTTATCTGAACAGGCACTTGAAATGTAGGTGTGTAGCTATTCTTTCTTTTCTACCTTGGAGTGTTCTGACTTGCCTGCTAACTCTAGGGATTGGAGCAGTCATAGTCCTTCTTTCTCTGTTTAAGGATGAATCATTATGGTTTAAGTACTTTCCTATTGATTCCATAGAATTTAGGGATTTCCATTCTAAATGGGCTCCTGGACTCCCAGAGTTCCTGGTCTGGGTATGCAAATTAGGCTTCCTGTAACCAACACTTCCTTATATTAAAAAGAAGTCACATACCACTTGTGCTTTAGACTTTGGGTGGACACAGCTTTCTATAGAGCCTGACTCTTATATTCCTCTTTTACTGACAATTTTAATTGCTTTGTTCTATTAGCCTTGGCAGGAAAAATCCTATGTGTATTTATGGCTTTAGATTTTCTGGTTTATTCAACTTTGATTAGAGATAAGAGAATGCCTACCTATCCAGCTCTCAGAAGGCGAAGGATATTGCTTTACATTCATCCTCACTGTTCCTCCATTGTTAGTTTACATCGTGTGATACTTTCCTCCATTTTTAAAGATAAGTTCTTTCTGAAATATGTTCTCGCTTGCTTTTGGTTTTGTGTGATTAACTTTGACACACAATGAATATTGTCTGGTAAAATCAAATCTATTTATGTTGCATTAAGATAACTATAATACACGTATGTATTATGGTGATTTACTCTTTAGTGGGCAAATTGAGGTGGCTTAGAAGTAAGTTTAAAAATTGATTTCTCAAGGGAATTTTACAAGGAAGTAAATAGATGAATATGTAATTAGAATTCTATTCCTTTTTAAGGAATATTACTTAGAACTGCCCAGTATTTCCATGTGTTTGATTCTAATGTATTAAAAATTAGAAAACACAATGAACAAAAAGTTATTTATTAGCTTATTATAACTGTCTTAATGTATGCATCGTCCTAGTTAGACTTTAGTTAGATTTCATTCTCACTTCAGAATGGCAGAGCTCTCTGGAGACTACATTTTATAGAAGAGGATACTACTACTTCATTTTTAATTGAAAAGTAACAAAGCTTTTTCTACCTCACAATTTTTGTGAACAGTGTGCCAGCCCTGTCCAATAGCAGTTTTTGCAGTGATGGAAATGTTTCATTTTTGCATTGCCTACATGTGGCACATGGCTGTCATATGGGACGGTGCAGGCCTAGACTTTGGAGTTAAAACCACCCCCCATTTACTGGCTGTTATCTCCTTACTGATTTCAGGCTATTCCTTTGGGCAGGCACGCTCCACACTAGGCACACAGCTGGGCAAGAAGTGCAGCGTTTGCTAGATTCCAGCCCTGTCTCTCCCAGTAACCAGGTGTCCTTCTGCATGAGCACCTGACACCGTCAGCAAGGACCATCCCCCTGAGTACCCCTGAGGCAGTGTACCTCGGCTGTTGAAACGGAAAAACCTTTCCCCACTCCCCAAAGAAGTCTCCCCAGTCAAAGTGGGGCCCATTCTTTCCCGCGTTACAAATCAATACTGAGAAACTTGGCCAGTGACAAGGAAATTCTTTGTGTTAGAATTCTTCCTGTACCCAGATCTTTTAAAACTGAACTTCTGTTCTCCCTTATTCAGAGGGCCAGTGGATTTTTTATTGTGCTTACTGATTTATGAAAAAAACTTCTTTGCACAGAACTTTTGAAAGTGATGGGGGCAAGGCAGAATAGTCGGTCACTGGCTGGTTGTTTCAGAAAGCAGAGCTGCACAGTACAGGGCTGCTCCCTGATGCTCTCATTGGTCCCCACTCTTTATTCTGGAAAATAAGGCAGGATGGTAGAAGTTTGAACTTTCTGACTGACTTCTAGTTGTTCCTTTTCAGCAAGCAAAACATTCACTGGACACTGCTTTTAATTGTTTCATCTTTACTCCATTTAGTAGACGTTATTCTCAGGTTCTTAATACATGGCTGGCTGTTATTCTTGGTTTCAGAGCCTTTTTTGAATTTTTGTCTTTTTGTTTGTCTTTATGTGTATTTAACTGGAAATTGGGTGGGGACAGATCAAGGAATTTTGGGCTGATGTCATCTTTATTCAGAAATCAGTCTATGACCATTTGCAAGATTTATTGATTTAACCACAGCTTGGATTCTAATGAAATGTCTCTGGATTAAACTGACTGAACTCAAAGATTTTAGGCTTTTACGTTTCTTTCAGACTTTTGTGTTTTTAGACAAAATTGATACAGCCTCACTGAGAATCATGTAGTTAAAGGAATTATCTTTTGAGAAATTTCATTTCTAAGTGATAATAAAGCCTATCTGTGTCCATGTCCTTCTACTTTATTTTAAACTTATAATTGAATAACATAAAATCTTTATATGAATAAGCTCTTGCCTTTCCAGTAGAAATATGGTATGATCTTACTCTCATAAACAGGAAATGAATTTAAGAAGCCTCAGACCTATAGCCACACCCTTCCTTGCTATCGACCTTGTCAAAACTAAAGCTGTTGCCTTTGGCAGACTCCCTCCATGGTTCAGATGGGCAGCATTAAACAGCTTCGTTCCACAGATCGATTCATTTAATGATGTGGTGGGTACGTTTTGCAGCTCTCTTATTCTTGTGGACACACACTGGGTTGGAATCCTGTTCAACAATAACGTTCTTCGTAACTTCACTATGTTTTTTAATGTCCAGGGTTTATAAACTAACACCTGCTCTCTCGCCTTTCTTCACTGGTCCATGGAGTTTCAGTTAGTCTTTTTTTTTTTTTTTAATTGAGATATAATTGACATATAACTTTATATTAGTTTCAGGTGTATAACATTACTCGATATTTGTACATATTGCAAAATGATCACTATACTCAGTCTAGTTATCACCCATCACCACAAATAGTTACATTTTTTTTTTTCCTAGAGAACAGTCTAGTGAGTGGTTCTCAAAATGTGGTCCCCAGACCAGCAACACTCAGATCACTTGAGAACAAGTACAAGTTCTCAGGCCCATCCCAGACCTACTGAAACAGGAACTCAGTGGCACGGGGCCCAGCCATCTGTGTTTGAACAAGCCCTCCAGTGAATCCTGGATGCTGCATGCTACAGGTTGAGAACCACTGGTCTGATGCAGTAGTTAACACATCTGGCTTTCAACCTGGGCTCAGTTGGGGCACTCGTTAAAATCCAGGTTTTTGGTTCTCACTCATGAAGAGTCTGATTCAATAGTCTGATTCAGTAGGGCTCAGGAATCAGTGGCCCTGCTGTTATCTGTATGATGTTATCGGTGGGTTTGTCACATATGGCCTTTATTATGTTGAGGTGCATTCCTTCTGTTTCTAATTTGTTGATAGTTTTTATCATGCAAGAATGTTGAATTTTGTCAAATGCTTTTTCTGCATCTATTGAGAAGATAATATGATTTTTATCCTCTATTAATGTGGTATATCATGCTTATTGGTTTGCATATGTTGAACCTTCCTTGTACCCCAGAGAAAAATCCCCCTTGATCATGCTCTGTGATCTTTTTAATGTGCTGTTGAATTTGGTTTGCTAGAGTTTTGTTGAGCATTTTTGTGTCTGTATTGATGAGGGATATGGACCTGTAGTTCTCTTGTCTCACAGTGTCCTTATCTGGCTTTGGTATCAGGGTAATGCTGACCTTGTGAAATGACTTTGGGGGTCTTCCCTCCTCCAGTTTTTTTGAAGAGTTTGAAAAGGATTGGCATTAATTCTTTAAATGTTTGGTCGAATTCACCAGTGAAACTGTCTGGTCCTAGTCTTTTTTTTATATTCGGAGGTTTTTGATTACTTTTTCAATCTTGTTATTTGTCTGAATTTTCTATATCTTCCTGATTCAGCCTTGGTAGGTTGTATGTTTAGTAATTTATTCCTTTCTTCTAGGTTATTCAGTTTGTTGGGATATAATTGACCATAGCCATGACTCTTGTTCTTTTATAACTTTCTATAACCTGATTGAAACTTGTTTGGAAATGGATGGAGTCCATTTCTAATTAAATGATGGAATATCTGCCCTTTGCTTGGAAACAAGCGTCTTGTTTGGAGAACCTTTCCCAGCTTTGGGTCAGTATCTCCTTATGTCTTCCTGCATGTGATAGATGCATTATAACTGTCAGCAGTTTGGCTTTGAAAGAGTTAATGGTTCTCATTACCAGGCACTGACATAGGCAGAAGGGGAAATCTAGTTCATTTTGTTTCAAAATACACCATACCTCAAATAAGTACAAACAGCTGCAATGCAGGATTGGAGCCAAAAGAAATCAGTGGTGCTATGAACTCCAACTGAGAGGAGTTCGCGTAACATGGGTCTGAGATCAGGCTCCGAAACGAAACCATGAGGCCCCAGCCGGAGAAGGGTCCTTGCTTGTCACCCCAGTCACCTCCACAGCCACCACCCAAAGAAACTGGGGTGGTTCTTCAGAGAGGTGGCCTTTTCCTTTTTCCTTCCGTGTCACTCCTCTGTGGTGGATTGAGCACATCGCATTTAGTTTCTTGGAGCCCAGAACTACAGTAGCGTAAAACGGAGAATTCTTGGAATATAACGGATTTATAGATATCCTGCCTGCTTATTTTATCTCCATGACTTGGCTTAAAACAGCAATCACACTAAGCCTAGCCCTACAACACACTCCTTTCCTTTCAGGCCTCAGGAAATTCTTGGTAGAAACTGCATCCACAGAGTCCGTGTGGCTGTTTCTTCTCCCCGATTTTTAAGGTAATATCGGTTTAGCAAAACCTTTTTTCCCCCTTCTGATTCCTTTTGTACCAGAGTTGCCTTTCTAATGGTCTAATGTCTTATCCTCTCTTTGGAGGGGCCATGTAATCCCTTTTCATACTAGTTAGAAGTTTTCTCTGTGACAGTCTCCATTCTCCACGTTTGGATTCCCACCTGGGATTTTCTGGACAGGTAGGACAGCATCTTTCAGGCTAATGGGTAGATGGTTAGAAGTCTTTCAAGTGGTGCCTCACAGCTGTTTTTAGATCTCCAGATGGTTTTTAGCTCGTGCCTTAGGCATGGGGGCCTTGTGGCCACTTTGTGGTTTTACTCTTTCTTCACAGTTTATAAAGAGGCTTCTTTTCCTTTCCATTTTCTGCTGCTTTTGTGATAAACAGCTTCAACAATAATTTTAAAAAGATATCCACTGTTACATTTAAAATATTTTTGTAAAAGGAAAGCAGGAGTTAGAATACATTTCACGCAAGTTAGGGAGGGGCCCTTTTTTGTTTTCATCGTTAACAAATCATTGTGAACTGAGAACAGTCCTTTAATTCCCTTTGCTTCCCATTCCTCATTTCATGCACAGAGGTGATAATGTTTGAATGTTACTCATAGAAATGTTATATGAATGAGTGAGGCCAGCCTTTTCCTACTGACCTCTCGAGTTAGCAAAAGCATGCATGTGAAGTCTCAGGAAACTGGTATTTACATATCCGCAACCCATCTGGGAATAATTGATCCCTTAGCACAACACTAGTTTTCTTTAGATTTTTCTCTTACTTACTGTTTTAAAGAAGTCTGTTTTAAAGAGATATTGCCATGAGGGACTTCACAGAGGAGAAGTGGTGTATATTGGGAGCAGGAAAGGAAATGAAGTTAAGTGTTTCATTATTTTTCCCATGGCAAAGTAGATACTAGAATTGTATTCAACAGGTAGTATTTTTCCCCTCTCAAAACTCCAGGCAGGATGTATTATTAGTCTAGACTTAGGATGTTCACGGAATTTTTTTTTTTTTTAAGCTAACTTATCTCCAGTTTAATTAGAGATTAATGAAGGAAACCAGGATTCCTATTTGACTCTTGAATTTTGAAAATAAACCAAACTTTCATAATTTCGCATAGTACATTGTGGGCCAAACAACATATGGAAGAGATTGTTGTCACTGTAGGCAGGAGAAATTTCATAACCCACCGTCTTCAAAGAACATGATACCTTTTCACATTTTCCTTATATCTTTTAAAGAGAAGCAACAGATTACTACTGGGGCTTCTGCCTTTTTGTAAATGTATCTCTCTAATACTATACTGTTTTGAAAATACAACAAAACTTGGTAGTACGATGCTTCCTGCACTGTTTACTGTGGTGTAGACTTCTCCCTTTTCAAAAGATCTATTCGACTTTTGGCAAATGCCTCTTATACTCTGCGATTTGTCTGGACATCTTTTCCTGTCTTCTCTAAAATCAGGCACATGTGTGTCTGGATAGTCATGTAATTTGTAACAGTAACTTCTAAGTAGATTAAAACATTTTTTAAAATTAAATTTATTCTTGGACATGTCTGTTCTTACAGTTAGTAGTGACACATGAACACATTTTTCTAATTAAACACGCTCTATTTTATTTTAGGTGACGGGTCTTCTCTCGCCCCAGCTCCCTCTCTCCCCTATCCCCTAAACTTACAGAACAGTTACAAGCACTGTACAAATGTATAAACCTTTTATCTAACCAAGTTGATTAAGAATAATTTGCTGACATGATGCTTTAACACCCTCAAATACTTTATATTTCCTACAAACAAGGATGTTTTTCTACATTAGTCACAGAGCCACCACCAGAAAGAGAAAGTTAACATTTTTATCTTACTATCAGCTAATTTTCAAATCCCATTCAAGTTTTCCTTAATCGTCTCAATAATATCCTTTATAGCAAAGCATCCAGTCCAGTGTCTAGCATTATATTTGTCATATCGCTTGTCAGTCTCCTTAATTAAATTATGAAAGAATTTCTCATTTTTCTTTTATGACCTTGATGTTCTGAAGATTATAGGTCAGTTTTTTTGTAGACTGTCCCTCGTTTTGGGTTTGACTGATGTTTCCTTTTGATTAAATTCAGATTTCGAAACTCTGGCAGGACTATCACAGAAGGGATGCTGTATTCTTCTCTCTGTATCCTATCAGGTGGTGCACAATGTTGATTTGTCCCAATTTCCAGGGATGTTTACTTTGATCACTTGATAAAAGTGGTGTCTTCCAAAATTCTCTACTGTAAAGTGACTATTTTTCTTTTATAATTAATAAGTATTATGTGAGGAAGTATTTGAGTCTATGTAAATATCTGTTTTCTTATCAAACTTTTAATGGCTTATTTACATTAAAATGAACTCATGGATTCCTATTTTATTCAAAGGGTTATAAATCCGTCATTTATTTTTAAGCTCAACAATTTCCATTTAAGCTGAGGAGGGGTATACTCTTCAAGTTAGTTTTCTTATCCTTTTAAAATGTCTCCTTGATTCTTTGAATGCTGTCTTGCTTTCCGGTACAAGATGTTCTGAGTCGTCATGTACTTCTCTTGTTCCAGCTCTGGAATTAGACATTTCTCCAAATAGCCTGATTTCTTCTAGTAGAGAATGGTATTTAGAGACCAAGATCTAAGTGCTAGAGTACTTGTAGTTATTGGAGTATCACCACTCCCAGGCTTCTCATTGTGGTGTGTTCTCTCTCTCCTTCTCTCTCTCTCTCTCTCTCTCTCTCTCTCTCTCTCTCTCTCTCTCAATTATTTTTATTTTTATAGCTATTGAAAACTGTGAGTCCATACCTCTTTCTCTCCCTCTACTGGATGCCCCCTCCCTTTTCAGGCTCTGACAAGTGCTCTGGACTACCTTCCCAAGGGGACATCCTCCATACCTCATTAAACTCTCCTTCTCTCTCTATCTCTCTCTCTCTCTCTCTCTCTCTCTCTCTCTCTCAATTATTTTTATTTTTATAGCTATTGAAAACTGTGAGTCCATACCTCTTTCTCTCCCTCTACTGGATGCCCCCTCCCTTTTCAGGCTCTGACAAGTGCTCTGGACTACCTTCCCAAGGGGACATCCTCCATACCTCATTAAATCTCTAACACTCTGCATTGGGCTGTCCTTGTATTGCTACAAACCTATGATTTTATTTATATATATGTATACACACACACACACACACACACACCCCCACCCATACATTCATGTAGACATACATATGTATATTTGTGTGTCTATATATATAAAATAATTAATGGTCAGATTTTCTTATAAGCCAGTATTTTCCCTTCAAGGACAATGTTCTTTAAATATCGTTATTTAAAAAAATCTATAATATAGCATTTTTCTTTATTATGAGACATACTCTGTTTTAATATTTTTTTATTGAGGATATACCTAAATTGTACATATTTAAGGTATACGATTTGATTTGTTTTAACACACGAATAAACATTTGAAATCATCACCACAATTAAGATAGCGAACACATCGATCACCCCTCAGATTTTTTCCTGTCCTTTGAAGTTCTTCCCTTTTGTTGCCCTGGCCTCCCCTTCTATTCTTGAGCTGCCACTGATATACTTTTGGTCACCGGAGATTAGTTTGTATTCTCTATAGTTTCATATAAATGAGATCATACAGTAAATGTTTTTTTAATCTGGCTTCTTTCGCTCAGTGTAGTTAATTTGAGACCTGATAAATGCTTTGTGCATATGAATAGTTCATTTCTTTTTATTGCTAAGTAGTATTCCATTTCTTTTTATTGCTAAGTAGTAACAATTTGTTTATTCATTTGTGAGTTGGTATTTGAGCTGTTTCCAGTTTTTGGCTTTTGGAGATAAAGCTACTATAAACATTTGTGCCCAAGTCTGTGTGTTGACATATTTTCTTTTCTCTTGGGTAAATATCTAAGAGTGAAATGGCTGGGTTGGATGGTAAATGTATATTTAACTTTTAAATAAACTGACAAATTATTTTCTAAACCAGTTCTATCTTGCATCTCCATGACAGTGTGTGAGAGCTGCAATTTCTTCCTATCCTCACCAATATTTGGGATAGTCAACCTTTTTAAGCTATTTTAATTGATATATAGCAGTATTTCTTTGTGATTTTAATTCATTTTCCGAAGTGCTCTTCTGTGCTTATTTGCCATTTGTGTATTCTCTTTGGCGAAGTGCCCAAATCTTTTGCCTATTTTTAAAACAAATTTGGTTTCTTACTGAATTTTGACATTAAAGAAATGTACTTTGGATACAAGTCCTGTGTTAGATATATGCTTTGAAAGTGTTTTTTCCCCAGTTTGTGGCTTGTTTTTTCATTTATTTAACAGTGTTTTTGAAGAGCAGAAGAACTTTTGATGAAGTCCAGTTTTTCAGTTTGTTCTTCAGTGGATTATGCTTTTGATATCTAAGAAAACTTTGCCTAACTCCAGTCTGTAAAGATTTTCTTCTTTGTTTTCGTATAGAAATTTTGTATTTCTAAGTTTTACATTTAGGTCTGTGAGCCATTTAAGTTAATTTTTGTACGTGGTGTGAGATATGAATCTTTTTTTTTTTTTGCACATTGATATCCAATAGTTCCAGCACAATTTGTTGAAAAGGCTATTCTTTCTCCACTACGTGGTGTATTTACCTTTGTCAAAAATTAGTTCGTTTAAGTGTAGGTCTACTTCTGAATTTTCTGTTATGTGCCCTTAATCTATTTGTCTTTCTTTATGCCCACGCTATACTCTTTATCATTTATCATCCTTTTAATGCCTATGGGGTCAGTAGTGACCACCCCTCTTTCATTTTTGTTGTTAGTAATTTGTGCCTCTTCTTTTTTTCTAACCAGTCTGGCTATCGCATTGGCAATTGTATTGATTTTTCTTAAAGAAACAGCTTTTAGGTTTATTGTTTTCTACTTTCTATTTCATTGTGATCTATTTCCTTTATTTCTGCTTACTTTGGATTTAATTAGATGATATTTTTCTAGTTTCTGATGGTGAAAGATGTGATCACTTATTTGAGACTTCTTTTCTAATATAAATATTTATTGCTATAATTTTCCTCTCAGGTACTGCTTTAATGGCATCCCACAAATATTGTTGTTTTCATCTTCATTCATTTCAAAATACTCAAAATAGTCATTTAATTTAAAATACTTTCTAATTTCCTCCTTCAGTTAACTTCTTGACCCATAAGGTATTTAGAGATTATGTTAATTTTCCAGCATTTGGTGATCTTCCAGAGATCTTTCTGTTATTGATTTTTAATTTAATTCAGCTTTGTTAGAGACTATACTTTGTATGACTTGAATCCTTTTAAATTTATTGGAACTTGTTTTATAGCCAGAATATGCTCTATTTTTGTACAAGTTCCTTTTGCACTTGAGAAGAATGTTTTCTGCTGGTGATGGGTTGAGTGTTCTCAAAGTGTCAGTTAGATTAAATTGGTTGATTGTGTTGTTCAAGTCCTTTATACACTTAACTAATTTTCTGTTCTATCAATTAATGACAGAGGTCTCTGATTGTAATTGTGGTTTTGTCTTTCGTTCCTGTCATCAGTTTTCACTTTGTATATTTTGAAGTTCCCTTATTAGATGCCTAAGCTTTTAGGATTGTTATGTCATTTTGATGAATTAACACCTTTATCATGAAATGACCTTCTTTATCCCTGGCAATATATTTTGCTCTAAAATCTCCCCTGTCAGATACTAATATGGGCATTCTAGCTTTATCTTGTTTAGTGTTGGCTTGGCATATCTTTTTCCATCCTTTTACTTTTAAACTATTTGTGTCTTCATTTTTAATGTATGGCTATTGTAAGGGAGCATATATAGTTGGATCTTGCTTTTTTAAAAACTCTAATCTGACAATCTCTGCTTTTTATTTGGGTTGTTTAGACCACTTATATTTAATGTGTGTGTATTTTGATATGCTTATATTTAAGTCTGTTATCTTTCTGTTTGCTTATTTGTTCCATCTGTTCCTTGTTTCTCTTCCTTTTTTGTGTTTGGTACATTTTATGATTTTATTTTATATTCTTCTGGAATATTAGCTATAATTTTTTTTGCTTTTAGTGGTTGATTCAGCACCTATAGTAGGCTTTAATTTATTGTAGGTTATTTTTAAGTGATATTATACCTCTGTGTAGCATACCTTACGACAGTATACTTACATTTTCCCCTTTTTTTTTGACTTTTACCTTTGTATCAAACCCCATCATTATTTTTGTCAATTCTTTTTAACAGCTTTATTGAGATATATTCACATATAATTCAGCCATTTAAGGAATCAGTGTTTTTTAAAAAATATATTCAGAGTTATGCAACTATCACCACAATTAATTTTAGAAAATTTTCATCTTTCACATAGGAAATCATGTAACTTATTACCAGTCATTCCCCATTCGTCCTCCCTCTAATCCCTGGCAAAAGCTAATCTGCTTTTTTGTCTCATAGATTTACATATCCTAGACATTTCATATAAATGGAATCATACAATATTTGGCCTTTTGTGGCTGCTTCTTTCACTTAACGTAATGTTTTCCAAGTTCATGCATGCTTGTAGCATTTATCATTATTTCTTTTTATTGACCGATAATATTCCATTGTTTGGAAATACCACATTTAATTTTTATCCATTTGTCAGTTGATGGACATTTGGATTGTTTTCAGTTTTTGACTTTTTTTGATAATGCTTCTATGAACATTCTTGTACAGTTTTTGTGTAGACATGTATTTTTAATTTTCTTGGGTATATACACCTAAGAGTGGAATCAATGGGTCATATGGAAATTTTCTTTAATATTTTGAGGGACTACTAGGCTGCCTTTCACATGGCTGTACTATTTTACATTACCACAGCAATGTTAAAGGATTCTGATTGCTTCATATTGTCACCAACACTGTTATTATCTATCTTTTTGATTATAGCCATTCTAGTGAATGTGAAGTGGAATCTCATTGTGGATTTGGTTTTTGTTTCCCTAATCGCTAATGATGTGGAATGTTTTTTTTATATACGTATTTATTGGTCATTTGTATAATTTTATTTTCAGAATGTCTATTCAGATATTTTGTCACTTTAAAATTGGTTTATTTGTGTCTATTACTTAATTGTAAGAATTCTTTTATAATCTGTATACAAGTTCCTTATCAGATATATGATTTACAGATATTTTCTTCCATTCTGAGTTGTTGATTATAATTTAAAGAAACATATAAGAAAACTGTTTTTTTTATAATTACCTATTTAATTACTATTTTTGATGTTCTCCATTTCTTTGTGAATATTTTTATTTTCACCTGATACAATTTTCCTTGTGTCTGATGGACTTTTTAATATTTCTTGCAGTTTAAGGTCTGTTTATGATGATTTCTTTTAGCTTTTTTATGTTTGAAATCTTTTTGTTTTATTTTTATTTTTGAAAAATATTTTCTGTGGGTGAAGAATTTTAGTTTGATAGGACATTTTTTGCCCCCATTATATTAAAGATGTTTATCTCTGTCTTTTTTCTTTCATTGTTTCTGATGAGAAATCTGCTGTCATCCATATCCTTGTTCCTGTGTATGCTACAGTTTTTAAAATTTAAATCTTGCAACTTTAAATTTTTTTTATGTTTTGATAAATTTGATTATGATATGCCTTTGTGCATTTTTCTTTGTTTCTTGTGCTCATGGTTCATTAAGCTTGTTGAATCTTTATAGTATTTATTAAATTTTGAATTTTTTGGCTTTTATTTTTCAAATATTTTTTCTGTCTTCGTTCCATTGGGGATTCCAATTACATGTGTGATAGTAAATTTGAAATTTTCCCACATTTCACTGATGTTCTTTTAATTTTTCTTATTTTTTTTCTATCAATATTTCATTTGGGATAGTTTCTATTTCTACCACTTCACTCATCTTTTCTTCTGCAATGTCAGATTTTTCTCTTAATCCCTTCCAGTGCGTTTCTCATTTTATACATTATATTTTTCTTCTCTAGAAATTTGATTTGAGT
The DNA here is from genome assembly GCF_000325575.1 of Pteropus alecto. NCBI lineage: Eukaryota > Metazoa > Chordata > Mammalia > Chiroptera > Pteropodidae > Pteropus > Pteropus alecto. Next base: position 5,546,503 of record NW_006431915.1, on the reverse strand, counting down.
CTTTTAAAATATCTTTTATGTCTCTACCTTTTAAACATTTAGAATATAACTTAATAACTATTTTAATGTACTTGTCTGTTAATTCTAACATCCTTGTCCGTTTGGGATATTTTTCAATTGAGTGACTTTTTTTTTCTTGTCCTCATTATGAGTTATATTTTCCTGCTTCTTTGCTTGGCTGGTAATCATTGAGTGGATGCCACACTGTGAATTTTACCTTGTTGGATACTGGATATTTTTGTGTTCCTGTAAATATTCTCAAGCTTTGTTTTGAGTCACAGTTAATTACTTGGAAACAGTTTAATCTTTGGAGGTCTTGCTTTTAAAATTTGTTCAGTTGGATCATCTTAATGTTTAGTCTAGGGCTAATTATTTCCCACTACTGAGGTAAGATGCTTCTGAGTGCTCTTCCCAGTGTCCTGTGGATTATGAGGTTTTCCACTTTTGCTGGTGGGAAACGAAACTATTCAAATGGATATTACTTGATCCTCTTAACAGTTTCCTCATGTGCAATCTCTGATCAGTTCTCTGTTGAAAACTCAAGGGAGGTACTGCAGATCTCTGGGGTTTTCTGTATTTCCAGTTTTCTCCTCTGTGATACTCTGAACTCTTAAGTGCTTTGAGCTTCTTGGGTTCTCAGATCTGCTTTTTCCACTCACTAAGTTCCCCGGGATCCACTGGAATTTCTCCTGTACTGAAGCCTGGAGGCTCTTGAGGCAGAAAGTGGAGCAATCATAGGGCCCACCGTGTTGTTTTCCCACTTCTTGGGGATCATTGTTCTTTGTTGCCTGATATCCAATATTTTGTATATTTTAATCTTCTTTTTTTTTTTGGTTGTTTAAGGCAGGCAGTTATATCTGATCCCTGTTACTCTGTTTTAGTCCCGTACATTCTTTTTTCTGTAGAAAAATTGAAAAGGCCGTAGCATTTCAGGGCATAATACATGTATATATATTGTCTTTCTGGGTCTGTATGTTCTCTCAAATGGGGGAGATATGTAAATACATAATTTCAAAAGAATTTAAGTTTTATTGACTATATAAACTTGAATTGCATGTAAACATGGTTTTAATAACTCAGTCGGCAAGTATTGTATTATTGGATGTTTAGATTGCTTCTAAAATTTCCAGTTACGTATGATATTGCTTTAAGCATCCTTGTAGCAAAATCTTTGCCCTTAATATTAATTCATTCCACAGTAAAAATTCCTAGTTGTGGAATGACATACCCTCTGATTCAGCATATGTTTTAGGATCTTGGTGCAAAACATACACACACACACACACACACACACACACACACACACAGTATTCCAGAAAGATTGTAACAGTTGCATCTGTACCAGAAATGAGTTTGAGTCCCTATTTTCCTACATTGTGGCAAAGACATCTGAAAATTATCTTTCAAGCATAATTTTTTTATGTCGGGGTATAATTTTAAATCACTGTTCTTCAATTCAAACATTCATAATTGATTTTGACTTACACTTTCAAAGGTATTTGAAGTTTAAGCTACTCAAAACTATAAATAGTAGACAATGCCTTTGTCAGCAGAACCTTTTGCTCCTACAAACTTTTTTTCTGTGCTGAATCTCTTTTCTTGTCGCAGCTGTAGAGTTCTATGTTCCGGCCAGGTATTTTGACACTTTGCCCCACTCATTTGCTT
>NW_006431915.1:5544578-5544792 GCF_000325575.1 Pteropus alecto | reverse complement strand
ATGTATATTCATATTTCTTCTATTCCAGGCCATTTTGGAATTACTTCTGATTTTAGAAACACGTAATTGCTCTCAGAAGGAAATATTTCCTGTGACTCCTCCATTGGCTTTGGTTGGAAAAGCCTAGCTTGGCCTGAGGCTTGGTTATAGGGGTTGTAATTTTCCTTGTTCTTAAACCTGTGGATTGCAAATGCTCAGCTTGGCTCAGAGGCTC
>NW_006431915.1:5457450-5544480 GCF_000325575.1 Pteropus alecto | reverse complement strand
GCAAAAGGCAGAGGGTCATGGCTGTAGATGGTAAGATGATTCGAAAAGAGTTTAGACATTGTGGGTGCTGGGCAATAGAAACAGGGCAATAATAAATCTGTCTCTTTCCTAAAGGATAATTCCTCTAATTGTCCTACCTCTTTTCATTTGACTTCTCTTCCTTAATTCCTGTCCCTTCTTTCCTTGTTCTCTCCCTTCACGATTGAGCACACTCACTTGAGTACATTTTTCTCTAATTCAGAAACCTGTAATTCTAGCTCATTCCTGACCCACTATTCATAAACTATAGATTTTCCTCATTTTCTTTCCAATATAACACAAAGTAGCTTAAGCTTGAGACTGTAAAGAGTATCGCCAATATATTCTTTGCCCTAGTAGTGACAACTGTTCTGAGATTTTGCTGCATATTGTGTTTTACAATTTCTAGTTATTTCGACAAGTTTTAGGGTCACATCTTTCCTCATCAGGAACACTGTTCAAAAGTGAAAACTGTTTACCTGTCAATATAGTCTTTGAAATCAGGACAGTGAGCTTATTTAAATAATTTTTGGCCAGTTTCTTCCATCTGCAGAATATTGGACTCTGAACTGATAAAATACACATAAAATAGTGTGATTGTGGTGCTTGAGTTTCTCCGTCTGCAGCCAGCCAGCATGACCAGGATGGGCTAGCTGAATTCCTTCTTTTGAATGTATCCGCTCAGTGCCACATGGAGAGAATGATAGACTTTTAGGACAAATGTAGAATAAAAGGTCTGATTGAAAAGCTGGAGAAGTAAATGGAAAAAAACTGATCCTATGTGTGGAAAAGGAAAGATTTAAGAACATACTGAAATATACTGTCTTCTGTGAGTATACTAAAGCAAGATCTTGGGCCTGATACTTTGAAGAAGAGAGCGAAGTGTTTTGCCACCACAGGTAGAGATGGTATTTAAAAACAAAAACATGAGGAAATTGTTTGGTTTCCCCTCAAGTGCTTTTCTAATTTCTTTGTTTTAACTGCATGTGAAGCAAATGGATTCTGAAAGTGATCACAGCTTTCTTTGTCCCAGCTGGACCATTTGTCTCACTGGTCTTATGGGAGGCAGTGGCGAGGATAGGAAGCTCAGATAAAAAATGTAGCTTGGCCGTTTATTTGTCAACCTTTTTCCTCCTTTACTTTTTATTTATTTATTTGTTTTTAGTTTTGTTTTTAAGCCCGAAATTTTAATTTATTAACTTTAGAAATAAAACAGCATTCATTAACTCTTTTTCAAAAGGTGAAGAATTTTTTCCTTATAATTTCCTTGAGTTTTTATTGTAGATCATTGCAGTTTATATATGTATTTCAATCAGATAGCTATTTAAAAAACAGCTATAATAACTGTCTTTTTTGGTCACCATTATTTTGGCAGGTATTCCGTGTTTACCTGGATTGACAGATTGCTTGTGCTGAGTACCATGGGCCAGAAGAAGCAAAAATCCCTTATATAATGCCAACTGACAAAGTCTTCCAAGTTGCTCCTTTGTCTTATCTGTTGTGGCCAGAGCGATGGCTGTGTCTAGCTCAGTTTTTTTCCTTTTTGATTTGATTTTCTCCACTTGATTTTTTTATGGGAATTATTTTAACTCTTGAAGTTTAATAACTTAACAAAGCCAGTCGTAGATCATGCACTTGATATTTTTCCTGGAATGTGGTGAGGTCTTTTTAAAATTATGGTGTCGTACATTATACATAAAATTAACCATCTTAACCATCTTCAAGTTCAGTAATGTTACGTCTATTCATGTTGTTGTAAATAGATTTCCAAGGCTCTTTTCATCTTGTAAAACTGAAACTTTATGCCCATTGAAAAACATCCCTCCATTATCACCTGCCTCCATCCCCTGGAAACCACCATTCTACTTTCTGTCTCCATGAATTTGACTATTCTAGGTACTGCACAAATGGAATCATAACATTTGTTTTTCTGTGGCTGGCTTATTTTACTTAGTATAATGTCTTCATGGTTTATCCATGTTGTAATGTGTCAGAATTTCCTTCCTTTTAATGCTGACTAATATTCCATTGTATGTATATTCCACATATTGTTCATCCATTCATGCATCCATGGACACTTGGGTTGCTTCCACCTTTTGGCTGTTGTGAATAGTGAACATGGGTGTGGAAATGTCTCTTTGAGACTCTGCTTTTAATTCTTTTGGGTATATATCTGGAAGTTTTCTGGATTATATGATAATTCTATTTTTAATTATTTGAGGAACCATCATCCTATTTTCTATAGCAGCTGAACCATTTTATATTCCCACTAGCAGTAAATAAAGGATCCAATTTCTCCACATCCTTGAACACTTATTTTCTGTTTTCTTGTTGTTTGTTTGTTTGTTTATTTATTTTTGAGTTACCAGCCATTCTAATGCTTGGAGGTGTTAACTATCTTGTCGTGTGCTTTTTGGCCATTTGTATATCTTCTTTGTCTATTGAAGTCTTTTGACCATTTTTTAAATTGGGTTGTTTATTTTTGTTGTTATTGTTGAGTTGTAGGAGTTTTTAAAATATATTCTGGATATTAACTTTTTTCAGATACATGATTTGCAAATATTTTCTCCTATATCATGGGTTGCCTGTTCACTCTTGATTGTGTCCTTTAATACACAGATGTTTTTAACTTTGTTTTAGTACATTTTATCTATTTTTTTTTCATTATCTGTGCCGTGGTGAGTTCTTTAAACCTGTAAATTTAACATCTTTTAAGAAAAGTTTACTTTTATAGTTAAATAACTTCTGTTCCATTGTTCTCAAGTATACCGATTATTCTTATATTGAATTCCTGTTGTCTGTAGGGCCATAATTTCTAATCATTTTAGTGACTTCTATTGTTATAAGCATGTATATTTTTATCAAGCCAGTCTTCTTTGGCATCAGTTTGGTTTTCTGCAGTGGAACTTCTGCATGTTGTAGCTTTAAATTTTTTGTTTTAGCAGTGATATTATTTTTAAAAATTTTCCTGTTTTGCTTTTATTTCTTTATCAACGTTATGTTTGTAACTTAAATAGCTGTATGAGGGTTGTTAAGAAGAGTCTCTGCCTCTTCGTACCATTTTTTCTTCACCATAGCTATCATTTTCTCTTGTTTTACCTGTTTAATTTGGTATTTGCATTGCATTTCTAAGATTTTTATCTGTACTTTTTGATATATCAGTTTTAAATATTTATAGACTTTTCCATGTGGAAGGTGTGCCATACACATACTGCCATTTTCTTTACCTCATTGTCCTAATATAGTCAGTTCATGATTTAGATTAGGCCTTTACAGTGTTAATGTTATTATGATCTTGTTAATGATGTTCCGAGTTGAGCCATCTAGAAGTCTATGAATCCTTTTCTTCTTCTGCAAATTTTTTATTCTCCTTTAAATTAATCATTCTTTTTATGTTTGGTTGATTTTTTATGTGCTTATTACTCATTCAATCCCAGACACTCTGTCAGTTCTAGAAATCTGCACTTAATATATCCAAAGGACAGTTATTCTGTCAAGGCTACTTTGTGAGTCTTCTTACCTGTCATTCATAGGTCTCCTTTCACAATTATGCCAGAGATTCCCTTTGTTTATGTCCTGTATTATATTCCTAGTCCTGTATCACATGCCTTCCTTTTTCTTAGTTTCCTCCCTGTTTTGCTGAAGAACATCCTCCAATAGAATCGAGGTCGTAGATCACTTTTCTCGTTGCTCCATTGTCTTCTCGTTTCCAGGTGCGGTTTAGAAGTCCAGAGACTGATTCCTGATCCTTTGTTTCTGAGCTCCTCCACGCACACTTTCTGATAGCTTATAAGATTTTTTTGCTCTCTAGTGTAAAAAAAAAACTACAAGAAACAGCAAACCTCATAATGATGTGCTTAATGTGAGCAGATTCAAATCATTGAGGTGGGCTGGTAGTGACTTAGTGGGCCCTTACAGTTAACAGACTTAAGACTTTCCCACTTTAGAAAATGTTTCGAGTTATTTCATTTCCCCTCCTTTCATTTCCTTTATTCTTTTATTTTGGAATTGCTTTTATTTGGCCATCAGATCTCCTGGACTAGGCCCCTAGCCTTTTCACTTTGTTTTTCGCTCCACATTTTGGATTTTTACTTTAGGAACTTCACTTTCCAATCCTTCTACTGAATTTCAAATGATCAATTTTGAAGCATTTTGTTTTTGTTTCAGTGGGTCAATGTCGTCTTCCTGATGTTACTATTTTTAAGTCTTTTCATCTGTTCAAATTCCCGAGAAAAGACTCTTCCAGTCTCAGGCCTTCGATGATATAAGGTTGGCTTCAGATGCTGTTTATCTCTGGCAGGGAGAATAGATACTAAGAACGCTAAGCTATAGCTCTGGCCTTCCTACATCTTGTCATTTTTTTTGAACCCGTCTGGGTTTGGGATTCAGAGTTTTTTCCCCTTGGTTTCTGCCAGCCTGTAGAGCTCTCTGCAGCAAGATACACAAATTTCAGGTCTGAAATTTTTTCCTATTTGATTTAAATGGTCCTGTATATGTGAAACATCTTTCTAAAATTTTGAGGATCAATTTATCCTTTCCTAGTTTCATCATTGATAGCTTCTTCTTTCCTTAGTTAGTATTTTTTCTTGATCTGTTTTTGGTATGGAAGCTTTAAAATATTTTTCCATGTAGCTCTCTCAAGCTATAGTTTAATCTTCTGCTTCACTAATACCATTTTCTGCTTTATTTTTTATGCTCTTTTCTGCTTAATCTACTGCCTTCATTTAAGTTAATAATTCAGATATTTTTCTTTTTTTTCTTTTTGGTTAATGCAGGCTCATTTCTCATCTCATATATATTTTTTAAGTTTTCCTTTATGTAATACACCTATTTCTTAAGTAAATATTTGCTCTGATTTTAGAGTCTTTCCTTCTCTTGAACCACAGCAGTTTTCATTTGCTTGGTGTATTTAGATTTTTCTCTGTGCTTATCCTTAGGAAAGTCTGTGCATATTCAGTATTGGGTATCACCCTGTGTTTTTTCAAGAGACTAAAATGAGTCACTGTTTGACTCAAGTCCAGCTGAAGTAAAAAGGTTAGATTTATAGTAGATTAATTTGTAAATTAGAAATTCATCTTCCTGTGAGGCCTAGGGAAGGAGCCAGCATCAGCTGCATAAGTAATCAAAATGAAGTTTGCCTCAGAACCAGAGATTTTCTTTCAAGTATTTGGTGTGGCACTCGGTAATTAGCAAGGTTATTGTCACTTGGCATGGCTGCCCGTATCAGAAGCCAGCTGGTAGTGTTTTATTCCCCACATGTTTTCTGGGGCAATCATCATGGCCACATGCAAATTAGAAGTAAATACAGCCAGAGATTACTTGCTTAGTTGGAGCCAGGAACCCCATTTAAGGAGTGAGTGTATTTTCAGTGTATTCCAACTCCCCATGGCTCAGTTCCCTCAAGCCTGTTCCGCTGAACTAGGAGTATCATTATGAGTCCATTGGGGTATCATTTGCTGATTTTTCTGTCCATACAGTTGCAGCTTCACATTAAGGTGATGTGGTGTCTTAGTCCTTCTGTTAGCCTCCCATGTTGATTTTTTCTAGTGTATATTTTTGGAGGTTTAAGCAATAGTTGGGATCTATCTGTGGCTTCTAGGGCTGATTCAGGATATTTCCACTTCTTACACTTAATTGGTTATTTCTCTTGTAATCTGGCACAGAAGAATGAGCTGATGTAGTTTTCTTATTTGTAAATTGTATTTTATATATATGTTTTTGAACTGTAGGGAGGGATATTGAGGTCATTCTTATTCAGTGACAATAGGGGAATGAATGGTCAAGTAAATAAATGACAAAGCTAATTTTTTGCAAGTGAGAGGCCTTAGAGGTGGCTTTGTGGTTTTGTAAAGAATGATATAGATTAGAAGAGATACCTAGAATGTAAATGGAGACAACTAGAGAAGAAGAGAATGGGCAACAGTAATAACCTAAGGATAGCTGGAGTTAGTGGGGCCAACCCACACTGCTTTGTGGTTTCCTGTAGTTGAAGCAGTCTTGGAGCTCAAGCAAAGGAAATGGAATGTTAGGTTGATAACAGATGGGAAGAACTGCAAGACAGTTATCCAGGTACTTGGAAGAGTTCAAGAGCGATATATTTCTTTAAAAATTCTGTGCAAATCTGTAGTTGACAGTCTGGGAATCTGGGAAAGCAAGGGATTATTATATCACAAGGAGCCAGCTTACTTAGCTAGAGATTGAACAGCAATATGACTTAGAATATTGTCTTTTTTGTCGTTGTGTCTAGTTCCCCCATAATTTTTCCAGTTTTGTAAATAAATTGGGAAGTAAATAGATTTCATAAATGTAATTTTAAGACATCACTCCCAGGAGAGAGCTGATTGGTACCCTTTGAGGTAGTATTGCTTAGTCCTTTATATTTTCAGAGTCAAGTAACCACACACCATTTTATAAAGAGCTCTTGTAATGTCCTTACAATGTTCAACAATTATAATGTTCAACAAAAGCCTCTAAACTACATATGTCTTAAATGGTTTAGGGGAAGGCAGTTAATTTTCTGACTTATTTTCTTTCTGAAGATACCAGACTAACAATCTGTACTACCTATTATGCATCTCAAGGATATTTAACATAAATCAAAACTAGGGACACATTAAATTTTTATGTAGGTGAGAGCATAGGCTTCTCTGTTTCAGGGTTTGGAGAAAATAGTTACTCTGCAGGACATCTGACTTTCATCTTGCTTTCTTCAGGACTTTCTGAAATTTTTTAAAAAGAGACCCCAGGCACTTTCTGTCTCTTCTTCATTTTTGTTCCTTTAGAGAGTTAGTCTATGGAAAGAGCCTGGGCCCTGGCATGGGTCCTGGTCAGGTCTCAGCTCCCTCATTTCTGGTGGTTGTGACTCTGGTTACATTGCACAACCTTTCAGAGTCTTAGGTTTCTCATCTTTGAAATGAGTTAACAATATCCGCCTCAAACTGTATGTGAAATGACCGCTCTAGTGCTCAGCATCTAGTAGGCTTTCATTAAATCTCAGCCTCCCACCTTTCCCCCTTTTGTTTTCAGCAATGATGCTGTGTGGTATATTTGTCACATCAGTTTCTATATCCTTTTCCTTACTCCAGGCTAGGTGCCCAGGATTCACCTTTTGGGCAGCTCTCTGTACTCTGAATATTGAAAATATATTAAGGTTATATTACTTGATGACTTATCTGGGCAGGAATGATACTGGATCTGAGCACACAGTCTGAGTCTTTAAGAATGGACTTTCACTGCCCGCTTGTTTTGTTTTTTGATTGTCAAGCTAATTATATATTCATCTGTTCACCGTACATATGATAGAGCAAGATCACGTGAATTGCAAATACATGAGAAGGAAAAAGAAAAAGTAAAGAAGTAGGAGTGGGCACAAAATGATGCCAGGAATAAGTTCAGCACAAAACAGCACCCCATGTATAATTTTCTTAGAGTAGACTCTGCACTCTAGCAGCCATCATGAAAGAGAAGGCACTGCAATAAACATGTACTTTTCTCCTGGGCTGTTCATTTAAATTCACAGTGTGATAAACAATAGGTCTTCCCTCCACCCCACCCCCAAAACTGAGACTAAGGAGAATAGCAGTGTTGTCTCAGGGCACCTATGGACTCTGTGTTGAATGTTGTACCAAAACAGCTCCACAGCTTTGCTTCTTATTTGTTAATAACAGAGGGAAGCAGGTAGGAACATGCCACAGTTCTAAACAATTAGAACCTAAAGCTGTTGAAACTATAGTATGAAAGATAATACACAAAGACAGGGTAAAAATCAAATTTTAAAGTTCATAGAAGGTGCTTCCAAACCTAGATTACTTTTTAGAAAATGCTTCTTCTGAGGTTATGTGACTTGCTCAGCATCATTCAGCTAACGTAGAGCAGTACCAGAAGATTTGGGGTCGAAGGACTGAGATAACGTGTCCAACTTCACTGTTAACTCCTGCTCAAATCTTTGGATCTTGTGATCCTGCTCCATTACTTTCACTGTTATTAATAGTACCATTTTCTAATAGTTTAAAAGCATTCAGATATCATCTTGAATTCTGGTGAACCTAGAAAGTATATTTACAGACAAAGGCAGGGGTGCCTAAATACTCAATAAATACCTTTTGAATAAAAAGGTTTGTTAGCTGGCATGAAACAATCTATAAATGAACAATTTTCTTAAAATGCAAGAATTTTCTTAAATTCTTAAAATGAAAAAAAAAATTTCCTCTGCACTAAATTGCAACATGGAAACCAATCACTTCATTCTTTTTCCAGAAATTGGGCCATGCTTTACTGCAGGGAATTTAGTGCTTTTTTAATTTTCTTAATAAGCATGCTAATAATGGAAGAGTGAGTTATTCTGTGTATGTATCTAGCATCCCCTCCTTGAGGATGTCAAAGGATTTTAGAAGTGCACGCTTCCTTCCACATGTGGAGGTCTGACTTCTGAAGCCCCTACCACCCATTTGAGTACTTGACTCATTCCTATGACTGATTCTATAACTTTGGGGTGTCTTGCCTTCTCTTTAGTCTTAAAAGTGGCATCTGAGTTCCCTGAGGAAATATAAACATGGAACACATTCAGTTTCTTATGCTTCGTATTAGACTGGAAGTTGGTTGTTGCTTTAGTGCTGGTTCTGCCATTAACAAAAGGTATGACTCTGGTCTCTTCTCCATCCCTCAGTGTTTTGCTCTGCTGATAGGCAGGGTTGAACTGGGTGGTCGCAAAGACACGTGACGGTGTTATTCTCTCTGCCCTTTGTATGTAAACTCTCAGCTCTCAATTGTGGGTCACTCAACTTCCTATATTGTTTAATAACTGGATGGCTTCTCCCCCAGCCCATTCTCCCCATCTTCACAACTTGACACTACCTCCCCAAAACATGTAGCTAGCATGTGGAGTTGGATTCAGACTTATGAAAATACATCGACTTCACATGACTTGGGGGAATAGTGCAGAAATCCTGGTGTTGAGATGTGAGATGCTCCCTCCTGACTTCCTCTTTTCATTAAGCCAGTAGTTGGCATCGTAAAATGGATTTTTGCTTCTTCTGGCCCATGGTACTTCGCTCTCATGTGGTGGTAGGCTAATGTGGGTTTTCCTGACCTTTTCCAGGTACACAGTTTCTCCTAGCATGACTGCGATCTGATCAGCAACCACAAGAATTTGACTCCCGTGTGTCTGGCGCTGTAGTGCTGGGGCCCGGTCACTGCCCGCAACTACAGAGCTGCCATGGCCGCTGCCTCCACTTCCACCCCTGTAATTTCACAGCCCCAGGTAAGTGATTCCAGCTGGCAGAGGTTTAAGCTAATCACAGTTTTGCAGAATATTTAAATTGAGCTTCAGAAAGTGTGTTTGACTCTGGCGATCATGTGTATCCTTCTAATTATCATTTGGTGAGTATTCAGAAAACAGTGCTTTTGTGAGGGCAGTGCTGTTTAGTTCAAGAAGCAAGTGGAACAATGAGCAAGTGATTTTAGTGAACTGGCTTCCGTTCACGGGGGCCTTGGTTTTCAGAGCTTAGAATGTTTAGCTATTACTCTAGGCATCAAATTCCAAATCAAGACAGTCAGAAGTGAATTTACTGCTTTTCCTCTCTTGGCTTTTTTTGAGTTTATGGACATACATCTAATTAGAACAGATCTAATCTTACAAGTTTTCTGAGTGCTGTCTCATTGTCCTCCTCTGATAATTTTTAGTATTTTGCCTTGAGTTCATCTAGTAACTCCAAAAAAGAAAATGCAATTCTAGGAACTTCTGAACAACAGCAATATGAGTTATTTTTTCTGAACACTAATACGGCAGGAACATTGTTCAGATTATTTTACAACTTGATCTATTCGAGTAGTAACTGGACTCTTTCAGTTTCAACCGGCAGTGTGGCACATTGGGGAAAGAGACTTTGGAGTCATTAGGCCTGATTTCACATTCTGATTGCTGGATAAGGAGCCTGAGTCATGCTAACATCACTTAGCTCCAATTTCTTCTGTAATCGTACTTCACGGGATGGTTCTATGGATTAAATGACAGAATATATGCTTTCTATTTGTTCTTTCATCTTCTCCTCCTAAAGTGTGACCTCCCATCTCATTCATGACAATCATTTTTAGGCCAAGGATAAAGAAGAAAGTATACCTTTGAGAAAGAACCATATTGGTTGAAATTTGAATCTCGATACAAAATGTTGTTCTACACTTTTTTTCCTGTATTATTTTGCAAGCTACTAAATGTAGTTTGTATTTCAAGTAGGGGAGTATGTATATGTGAGGGAGGGAAAGGAAGGAGAGGGAGAAGGGGCCATTTTTACTTTATTTACTATAGATGCCTTTTTTATTTTTTGCCTCTAAAAGACCTTGGCATTTTATATGGATAAAGTCCATATAAAATGGACTTTAACACTTTAAAGCTTTTAGTATTAGTTTCTATAATGTGTGTTACTGCCATTATGGGTATTTCTCTTTCTGGTAAATGGGTCATTGTCTCTGCAATGTTTCGTTTACTGTAGGTATTTGGTGTCCATTCCCCTCAATAGTGTTTTTGGTGCCTGAGAGCCTTGGCAAATGGCCGAAAAGATTCAGTGCCTTATTGCTTGAGGTCACCATTTCAGAGACCACTGCAGCTGTTCCTGTACAATGACTATGCTTGGCTGTTTGTGAAGTTGGGCCCTCGGACAGGTCTTCTGAGTGAGGCATTTCAGCATCCTGGGGCTGCTGCTGTCATTTGTCAGCATCTCCAGCAGCATCATATTATCCTATTACACACACCTTCCTTCTTACACAAGCTGCTATCCGTCGGTGAGCAATATAAATATTTTTAAATGACTTATTTAATTAAAATGTTTAACACCACTCAAGGTAGAAACAGATCATAGTTAATATAAATACTTGGGGAAATGTGTACTCTGATGAATTCTCTGTGGGAATATAAATTGGTACAGTCATTCCGGAGGGTAATTTGACAGTACCTGTTAAAATTTGCAAATACCCTGTTCCTATCTTGGTCTCTACATTAGAAAAACACTCACACATGAGTCCATGGAGAAGTGCATAAAGATATTCATTAAAGCCTCAGTCGAAGGCCAAAAAATACAAGATTTTCTGAATGTACAACAGCGGAAAGACTTAAAACATTCAGGAATGTCGATATGATTTAAATATCATGCAGCAATAAAGAAATCATAAATATATATATCTCAACACAGCTATATCTCTCCAGGATATCAGATGGAGGGAAAAGAAAGCAAGATGCAGAGTAATACTTATAGGAAGATGTCATTAAAACTGTTAAACAAGACCATATGCTTTTAGGGGTAAACATATGGTACATTAATGTAAAAGCATAGTGAAAGGTCTAGAACATACATCATCAGAGGGAGTGATATTGCCCCCAAGAGGGCAAAAATTGGACCTTAGGAGATGGCCAGTCCCTCTGAAGATTAAATCTACCCGAAGAAATCTTATTCTTTGATATTTAATTTCTCTCATTAGGGAGAATTTAAATTTAATGAAAACATTCTCCTCGAAAGTCACCAGTGGGAACAAAAGTCAAGAAACCCTGGTCTAGAAGGATGCACAAGGCTCTCCATTCATACCGCGTGGGTTCAAACCCTGGCTCCAGCGTTTACTAACTGAGCACATAAGAGTGGGATGGGGGGCGGGGATGGGGGGAGGTTTCCTCTTTCAGTGCCTCTATTTCCTCATCTGCAAATGAGCATAATAATAATAAAGCCAACTTCACAGGGTTGTTTTATAATGAAATTAGATTATATGTGTAAAACTTAGAGCAGTATCTGGCACATACTGCTCAAAACATCGAGATCAGTATTGTTTGGCAAGCACTGTGGCAGGCCTGGGAATATAGGAATAAATAAGATAAACAAGGCTTTTGTCCTGCCAGAGTTTAGAAATTTAGTGGGAAATATACAGATAAGGAAATAAAAAAATTTAATGCTGTGTTACAAATGCTGTGATCCAGGAAATAGAGGGTGTGGGTGCCCTAGGAGTTAAGTGAAGTATCCAGGGAGACTTTGCGGATCAGAGAAGGCTTCTTGAAGGAAGACCGCCTGCCAGGGAGCTTATGAATGAGTATGAGTTATTCTGGTAAAGAAGAGTAGATAGCCTTTGTGAATGTCAAATGTCCCAAGGTGAGAGAGAGCACAGCATTTGGATGTTAGTTCAGGATAGTTGCAGTATCACAGGGCACAGGGTTGTAAGAAAAGATGTGCTAGAGCCAGCTCTGCTGGCTCACAATATCTGATTGTTAAATTTTCAGGAATTTAGCGAGCCCATTGACTTCATGCTTGTAGCTTGAAATCAGGCGGGGTGGAGTATTTACATCATGGAAATTGGCAAGCTCAGCCCTGCACTCCTAAGAGCCCATTGTTGACTATTTATCAGCATACTTCTGGTTATAGAGGAGGCAGATGGGTTAGGTTACCAGGTTGGAGAAGATTTTTGCAGGGCCTTGCAAGTGCTGTTAAGGAATTTAACATTAATCTCGAAGAAGCTTGTGTAGTTTTCAAGTCTTAGACCTGGGTTCAAACCCTGACTTTTGACAATTATGTTGAACAAATTCATTTATCTCAACCAGGGTAGCAAGCCCCATTATTCTTCCTGTACGTTAGGAACAGGAGTGGCCACTGATAGCTGGAGAAACTCAAGCCTGCTAGGAAGGAGTCAGCTGTAAACTGGGGTGTTAGGTCGCAGGGGAGAGGCAGTGTACTCTTCTGGAGTCACTTGGTTCCCAGGATCCTCTGGTCGATCATGGGCCTCCTGATTTTGTGTCAGTTCTTCACATGTAATTTGTGCAGTCAACTTTAGCCCAAGACTGTCTTGCCCTTGCCTGTATTGATGTCTTCTTTCCTATTATCAAGTTTTCCGCAGGTTCAGAGAAGGTAAAAGTAATTGAAATACAGCATCTCCTCAGGCGAGGCATAATAAGCAGCCCCCTGATCAGCTTAGCCTGGTATTGTCTGGCACATCAACTTGCATTCTTTTAGAGTGAATTCAAGGGCTTGTGAAGAGATAAGCCCACATTCAAGTGTGAAAGGCCTGACAATCTTTTTCTAAGGCAAAAATCCTTTTCTAGACAAAAACAAGAAATTTTTTTTTTTTTTTTAAAGCTTTTGGCTTTGTTTGTTACTCTATTCACTTGGTAACAAAGAGCATTTTTCTAAAAAAAAGGCTGCCAAATACTAGATATAAACTAATTAATATGAACAAATAGCCTGTGATTGTTTCAAACAATAATAGGGAAGAAAGCTTTCATTGTCACTCCTGCCGGGATTGCTGTTTAGTTAGTGAAAGATATGCCCTGTGCTTTGAAGTGGGACAAGTTTGTATTCCCTGCTTTACTCCTGCCTAGACTGTAAGATGGATTTTTGTTTTCTCATGCCGAGAGAGCACCTTGTTTTTGCTAAGCAGGATGAATATTGAGGCGAAACTGGACTAGCAGCAGCAGGAAGACTCTGTGTTTGTAGCTGATTTATAGTCCTGCTAGTCCAGACACTGATAAAGAGCTTCCTTACCCAAAGGAAGCTCCAGGGATGTGTTTGCAGATGGGAACATGCTCATCATTTGGTTCAATTAACATGTTCATGCCCTGTGGATGTAGTGGGGGATAGAGGTGGGATAGAAAACCCAAAAGTATGCCACTCTTAATGACTATTTTCTGTTTCTAGAACTCTGTTTAGCATTACTTTAATTGTGGTTCATCTAGTTACTGTGGGTAAAGTATGGATTAAAAGTTTTATTTTCCTTTTGAATGGAAGGGTCAGTAGTTCAATACATGAATGAGGGGGTTGGCCTCTCTTAAATCCAGGACTGGTATTAGAGACCGGAATGATGGTTTGAAAACTTCAAAGGTATTCAGATCTCACACCTGTGATTCCAGTAAGGAAGGATTCTTTTCCATCAGTATTTTACAAGGTATTTTATTGTTTGTCATTTACTAAATGGCTATCTTGGTTTTAATCCAAGGAAACAAAGATATTTTGATTTCTCTAAGTTCCTACAAGATTTCCTGTGGCTTTCATTAATGACGTAAATTTGAGTATATTCTCAGTGTCTTAAACAACAGATTTGTTCCTTTAGTTCTTAATTCAGTGTTCTGATGTAACATAAGTAGGTCTCTACTTATTGTTTGTTAGAAGAAAGGTATTTTTGAACATTATTGCCAATAGGTCATCTTAACAAAATCCATCATATTTCCTAAATCTATGTTTTAGGGGTTTTATTTCTGATATTAGAGACCGATACTTCTGGATTAAAGCAATTGAATGCCATATTAAATAGGTTACATTTTTTGCGATCGAAAGACTTTTTTTTAAGAACCTTGTATTATGGCAGTTTTCAAACAGTCACAGAAATAAAAAGAATAATATAATAAATCCCAATATAGCCATCACCTAGATTCAACAATTATTGACATTTTACTATACTTAATTTTTCTTCCATTTAGGGGGGGTAAAATATTTTAAATCAAATCCTCGACATTGTGTCATCTCATTTCAACCTTTATACATCAATGTGTATCTCTAAAAAATAATTTACTTACATAACCATTCAGTACCATTATTACACTTAACAAAATTTTAAAAGCTCTAATCATCTTATATTCACTCATATTCAGATTTCCCCAATTGTTTTCCTATAATGTGCTTTTGTACTTGGGTGTTAAGTGTTATCTTTTAAAAATATTGGTTAGATTAGTTTACTATTCTGCTTAAAACTATTCAAGATTTTTTTAAGGTTTAAATAGTTTACTCCCCTTTATTCTCTAAGTGAGGAAATAGATTGAAATATTAACAATAATATTTCATCACGGAAGAATAAAAAAATGAGACATGTCCTAAAGCCTCCAAAGTAAGGGAATGGCTGCAATTATTATCAGTCACTAAGAGATCACTGATGTCTTGATAGTACTTTCTTTTAGACTAAAATGTGAACAATTAATTGAAGTATGATGTATATTTCCAGTTCTACACAATGAAGACATAGTGTGGTCTAGCTTTACCTCACATGAAATTGAGAAAAGAGAATGCATGGCTTAGATCTAGGTGAGTTGGGTTCAAATCCCGGTTCAAATCCCATAGCAAGGTGATCTTTTAATATAGGTATCTCTTTCAGCTTAATTTTTTTTTTAATCTCTAAAATTTAAATAATACACAGTATATTCACTAGTTTAAATGGCAAAATATCTGGTAAATGCTTCGTATACTATCAGCCCCTTATAAATACCTGACATATGTTAGTTAGTTCCTTCCTTTTTCGCCATAATTATTCTGGGAGTTCTTTACAGGGAGAAAGTGGTTACCTCTACATATGGTCTGTGTATATGGGTTGCGTATGGAGTATGCCAGAAGATCCATCAAAGAAAGCCAAGTTAGATAAACACTCTACAGAAAACTCCAATGTATTGCCAGGAATAAATGCATGTGGAGATAAACATTGAGATTGCTGACTTACTCCATCTTGAACCATGTTTCCATTAGAAGTTAAATTTGTTCTCATATTGCAATTTAAATTCATTTATGCTGCCTTCTGTGTTTATAAAGTCAGATAAAGTTTGAGAGGATATCATATTTTGAAATCTGAGGGCACATTTTGAGTTTTCTATTCTTAAGACAAAATTGTACCAAGATACCTTGGGTAAACCACAATGAGACCTTTCACATTTGTTTCTTTTTCTTTCCAATTCATCTTCTCTAATTGGTTTAGTCTTTAATGATTAATGGAGCTACCTGTTTATCCTTCAAAGGGATGTGGCTTTCTCCCTCTTACTGCCCATTATGGTGCTGTTTGTCTGTTTTCCTTTCCCGGCTCCTAGCTTCTCTGGCTATTTTTCTTTGAACTTCTGTTCCAGGTTTTCCATGAATAAACACGAAGGTGGGACAATGCCCTGCTGTTTTTACTAGCTGAGGAGATCATAATCATAGGGTCCAGGGGATTTATGTCTTTTGAGAACTGTACCTTGCTGCAATAAGACTGTCATTTAAAAAATCACCCTTCGTTTGCTGTGTGATGAGACTGCATAGCATCACTTTAAGAACTGCCCTTAGGTTAAACTTATCCCATTTCAAAAAATGATTATCCTAGACAGGCTCCGGCTGGGAGAGAAGTGACAGTGGTTGATACCCGTTCTTTAGCATCAGATAAAATGTTTAGAAAAGGGCCATGGGGGCAGATTAGTTCTCGGAAGGCTGGGTTGTGTCCGCTTAGGAAACCTTCAAACCTGTAGAGAATTTTAATGAGTTTATTTGTGCCAAACTGACGACAATTGCCGGGAAGCTAACTCTCAATGGATTGAGAAAATGCTCCAGAGAATGGCAGTTTGCAGTTTATACATTAAAATCAAAGGAGATGCAAGGAGGATTACATGAAATTCATTGGTGGTGGATTAAGGGGGTGGGAGAAGGCAAAGTGGGGAAGTCTCTGGGATTGGAAAAAAGGTAAAATGGAGGGACACATACTTACACACTTCTTTCACGTTGGTGGTTATTGGAGAGTTGATAATTAACATTTACAGCGCATAGAGATGGTATGTGTGGGGCAAGATAACCGTGAGGAGTTCTGTGCTCTGGTGCAGTGGGTTGTGCCCTGAGGAGTCTGGAAAAAAAGGGATCGCTCTGATATTCCAAGGGTGAGTTATCTTAGATGCACAAAGACAATAGATAGGCTCACTTAAGGTAAAGATTGACCTTTGTTGAGGAAGCTTCAGGCCCAAGATGTGACTACTCGCCGCTGACTTGCTTTTAGTTAGGAATTTTTATGTTCAGACCATCCTATGCGGTTAATTTCGGCCTCCGAGTTTGTAGGACCTGCCATGCAGGCCTCCCCTGAGCTTGTCAGGTTTAGTATGTGGCCCTTTTTTTGGTCCACAGTTGTCGATAAAGCAACTTTCAAAGATTCAGACAAATTTTGGGAGCAAGAACTCTAGTCCCACGGGAAGAGGGATTAGGGTATGATTGTTGGTGAATTAGGTAGCTGCCTGATATCAAAATATTTGCACTTAGATGAATCTCCACCAGCCGGCTTAGGGAGCTTGGAGCCTTAGTTCAGGCTTGGAAGGGACGTTCATTGGATTTAAGTTTGGGCAGACTCTGAAGGCTTTGCATATCTGGAACTCTGTGTAGCATTAACTTAATTGTGGCTATTCAGGTTACTGAAGTAACCTGGCAAAAGCAATGGAGTGGGAAGATGGGGGCAGGGGGACCCAGAAAGAATCCCAGCCATAAACCCTGAGGTCAGGGCTCACCTCCGACGTGATGTATTGTGTGTGGATGGCCAGTGAGAACTCAGGACTCAGCAGTCATGGTCAGGCATAGATCCTACTTCTGTGAGACATGTTAATATAGAGCCTCAGCTGCAGATCAGTCCACTGTCTTATTCAAGATTAGCTGGGAAAAGTAGGGCAACAATGAATCTGCAGATGGGAATTCAACTCTGTGACAGTGGAGAAAGAAAAGATACAAGAAATAGGTGACGAATGAGAGGGAGTCTGTGAGGATTATAGTCTCAGTTATACCATGATGTTTAATTTAAATGGTGTGTCAGGAATATGCATTTATTCGTATGAGGATTTTTTGCATGATTTTTTCCTTAAAATTATTAAAAATAAATTGCTTTCAATATTTAAAAAATTAAATGCTGCCTCTTTTTGGTTGTATATTTTATTGCTTTCCTCTAGACTAGTTATGGAAAAAGAAAACATAGTCAAGCTGTTTGTAAGAATAAAGAGTACAATAAATATAG
The DNA here is from genome assembly GCF_000325575.1 of Pteropus alecto. Classification (NCBI taxonomy): domain Eukaryota; kingdom Metazoa; phylum Chordata; class Mammalia; order Chiroptera; family Pteropodidae; genus Pteropus; species Pteropus alecto. The sequence continues at coordinate 5,526,729 of NW_006431915.1, read as the reverse complement.
GTAGTAACATACAACGAAAAAGATAAATGGGTATACATCCTAGTTTTTAAAAAATCGAACACCTAAAACGAATACGATGTTATATGTCAATTATATTTCAATAACAAACAACTGTTAGATGAGAAAATTACCCAACAAAGCTGTATACAAGTGCATTAAAATCATCAAATACTTTAGAATAACTCTAATAATAAAATAGGTGTAAGAACTCTTTGAAATTATTTATAAAACTTTATTAATGGATGTTAAAATAGACACTGTGTCACTGGATACCGTGTCGATGGATTGTAAGATTATTGATTCGATGTCATTTCTCTGCAAATTCATCTATAGGTCGAATGTAGTCACAATAAAAATTCCAAAAAAAATGAAACCTCATAAGCTGATTCTAGCATTTATATAAAAATGCAAAAGGTCAAAAATAGCCAGTATAAGCTTAAAGAAGAACTAAGCAGGAAAAACTGCTGTTTTAGATAATGTATTATAAAGTCATAATAAATAGGACAGTGCAATATTTGTGTAGGGATACATGATCCATTGGAAGAAAGAGAGCCTGGACTCCAACTTCACACACATGTCATTGTAAAAAAAAAAAAAAAAAAAAAAAAAAAAAAAACAACTGCATCGAAATAATAAGGAAACATATTCTGCTATTAGCCTATGAAAAAAATGGGCTAATGGAAAAATAATGTTTTTATTTTTTCGATAGGATGGCTTATTTTGTTTTGATCTATGAGTTCAAGAAGGCTACATTTTAAAGAAGGTGTTTGGTTTATTGAAGTCATATTAGGAAACTACATGAGTGGAATTTAAACCCAGGTATCGCCAATTCTAAGGCCTAAGCTTTCAGCCACTGTAAATCTGTGATGTTATCTTCTATACCTTTTGTCATCTCTCAAGAAATAGAAATATTAAGTGACTCCTCTCTGTGTATTTTAGTTTTTATCCATCAATCATTCTTTGGGCCCGGTGAAGCCTAGCACTACTGCTTGCTGCTTCTCTTCTGCATTCCTTCTGGTCTCCTTCCTCTTATTGACAACTTCCTGTTTGCTGCGACGCTGAAAAATTAGGTGTTTTTTTTAAATATGTCAAGTGTACAGAAAAGTGTAGAGAGTACTATAATAGTATCTCTATTACCTAGCTTTGTAAAATTTTAACATTTTGATATAATTGCTTCAACATCTTTAGGGCTTTAATAAATTAAACAAATGAACAATTATAAAGTTAGAGCCCCCTGTAAATTAAACAAATGAACAATTATAAAGTTAGAGCCCCCTGTACTTCCCAATTTTATTAATCTCACTCTTAGCTCAGACCATAAATTAATACTTACCATTCCCCCACATGTGTTTGTGGATATATACATAAAGTGTGAAGAGTATAAACGATAAATAGTGTGTTTCTGCAAGTTTTTAACATCCCTACATAATGTTTATATTTGTACACATTGCATACAAGTACTGTGTGCATACTTGTGCAAATTGCTGTAGTTATCAGCATACATAAAGCTTTTCTTTTTCATTTTAACTGCTCTATAGTATGCTTTTCTGTTTATATTGTTATTTATTCATTCTCCAATTGACAAAATACTTCTCATATTCTGATATTATAAAAGAGAGGCAATGAAAATCGTTATACATGTCTCCTTTGGCACATATGTGAGATTTTCTAGGGTCGGAATCTTTCAATCATGTGCATGACATGTCCAACTTTAGTGATTTTTGCTAAACTGTTTTTCAAAGTAGTTAGGTACTAAATTTTACTCCTGTTAGCCCTATATGGCAGTCCTCACCAGTTCTTGATATTTCTAGACTTGTTAATTTTTGCCAACCTGATGGAAAGATGAATTGGATCTGACTGCAGTTTGTAGTTAACTTTCTCGGATTCCCTGGATAATCTTTTCGTGCGATGATTGGTCATTAAGCTTTCCTCTTCTTTGAATTGCCTGTTCCCATCTTTGCCTACTTTACTATTGGATTGTGTGGCTTTTTCCTTTTGATTTGTAGGCAGTCTTTACATTTCACTGTAAACTCAGCCTTTTTTATGTACATTGCCAAACTTTCTACTAGTCTTCAGCTTTTCTTTTCACTGATTTATAAAGCCTTTAGTAGCACAGAAGTCTTGAATTTTTCGTTAGTCAAATTTTGACAATGTTTTGGTCTTGTTTAGAAGAATCCCCATATTGAGTTATAAATTCTTTATTTCTGTTTTACATATATCTTTACATCACCTGAAATTGATTTCTGTGTATGATGTGGCATAGATATTCAATTTTCTTTTTTTCATATACATAAATAATTATGCCATTTTCCCTGTTGATGGGTAAAAGCATGTGTCATATCAAGTTACCATGTAAGTGTATGTTTCTGGCTCTGTTTTATTTCATTGGCTATTCATGTATTTCTGAGCCAGGATGACAATGTCTTTACTGCTATTACTTTAAAATTACATATACTTTTCCATAGGGCACCTAGTTCTTTGTCATCCAAGTTATCTTGGATACTCTGAGTTTTTAGTGCTTTCATATCAATGTTCAGGGAGCTTGTCAAGCTTCATGAACTCGGGATTTTCATTTTATCTCATTGAATTCATATGTTTCTGGAAAATTCACATCTTAACCTCTTTCTCTGTCCCTGAAATATTTTCTGTCTTCATTTATTTAGGTTTTCTTGTAAGTTTTTTGGAATATTTAGACTTATTCCTAGATACATTAGAGCTTTTGTTGTTGTAAATATGTTGTTCTTGAAGTAATTTAAAAATATTTTTTCTTGTGTTTCTATAAGAATACAGTTGATTGATGTGGCTTGATATTTAATCTAGCAAATTTGCTAAATTCTCTTAATACAGTTGGTTTATAGAGTATCTTGTATTTTATATGTAACTGATCATATCATTTGTGAGAAACAGTAAGTTTTTTTTTCCTTTTCTGATGCTTCCCTTTTTGTTTTGTTTTTCTTATTGTTTTGGCCATGATCACCAGTATGTGCTAAAAGCTATTGGTGATTGAGTCAACTTTGTTTTGTTTCTGTTTTAAACAGGAGTACTTCCATCAAATATGACAATCGCCATACACTTTTTATCAAGTTAAGGAAGTTCCCTTCTAATCCCAGATTGCCAAATTATCCTGAAAGGATATTAAAATTTACCAGACACATTTTCATGTCTATTGAAATGATCACTGGACTTTTTCTTTCCTTGAGTTTGTACATATGGTGAATTATAGTACCAGATTTTTAAATGTTTGTATTCATCTTTGCATTCTGGAATAAACCCTATTTAATAATTATGAGATATATATACACACACACACACACACTATTTACATGATGTAATATATAATTATATATGTAAATTTTATAATTCCGTAATATAAATATAAAATATTTTATTTAGGAACTTTTCATTTATGTTATTAAATAATATTAGCTAATAATTTATTTTACTCTTTCCTTGTAACAATGCTGTGCTGGCTTCATATAAAGATAACCAAATAAATAAACTTTGAAAATGTAAAATCAAAACAATAATATTTTAGGTAGGTTTCAAAACAAATGGAAGTAAAATGCTAAACCACAGTAACACATAAGATGGGAACAGAGGCATCAGAATGAAAGCTTAACAAGGAAAAAGGAAGACCTTTAGATTTCAAGTAGGTATACATGTTAAAATATTAAGTATAAGCATTAAAGAATAGAAGTGTAACTCCAGAACCATTTGAAGTGGAAAAGGGAGAATATAAAAACTCAGTTAGTTCAGTTTTGTCTTAAATCTGATGGGAATATAAATATTCCTGGGTCTGATCCTGCTGTGGACTATTCTGACATTTCTCACATGTGGGTTCCCTCCTGTGTATTATTCTTTTGGATGATAAGTTCATCTTCACTGAGGCTGATCTGAGAGAATCCTCCGTGGCTGCATTGAGGTCTGGCCCTCCAGAGATGCTTGCTGGTGCCAGGCACATGGAGTGGGAGGGGGATGGGTATATCACAAGCTCAGGACCATGGTCTATGTTAATTTCTCCTATTGCGGGTTCTCAGACTTGACAGATAGTCTAACTTCAAATCCCAACCATGTGTGATTTATAGGCTTGGGATTATGATTTCTGAAGGGAGTCTTTTATTTATTTCCCAACATGAAGCCTACGCTAAAACAGACAAACTCCCTTGTTTTCCCCAGTGCAACTGCACAGATTTTGTTTTTCTTATCTATTCTTTTATTGATATGGATATCTTCAAGTCTCTAAACTTAATGATTGAATCTCAGTTCTAACTCATTGCTTCAGTCAAGGCCAAAGGCTCATCTTCTTTTCCCAGTAATATTTAATGCTCTGTATCCATAATCTGGGAATCTGCTGCCCGGGCAGCCTATTACCTTGGTTTTTAGCTGCCTTTTAGCTCAGCAGTGCATCTAAAAGACTACGTATATTTCTCCAGCATGTCTTAGTGTTTGTAGTGATTTTTTCCATTCCTTCCTTTTAGGACCAACTCAGAATTCTCTCTCAGAATTCTCTCTCAGAAATTTGACAAGGAGGATGTTGCCCATTTTATCTCAGCCTGTTACAAGGGGTATAAAAGATACACAGTGTTTTCATTGATTTATAATTTGTTATCTATAGTTATTTTTTACACATGTGTACATCATATCTATATACATTGTTAGTTTATAAGAAGTAGCATTTTATATACTTTTTCTGATAAACCTTAATCTAGTGGTTGCATATTCTTCAGCTATTTTAAGGATTCTAGCTTTAAAATATTTTTCGTTTGTATCAGCATTGTTTTGTGGCCTGTTTCTAGTTCTAATGGCAGATTTTCCACTTTTTTTTTATTGTTTCTAATTTGAGGCTATAAAAAGTATGGGAACTATTTTTCTTGTAAATAGAGACTTAATGGCATTTAATTCAATACTGTCTCTTTTGTAATCTTTTGTGGGGGAGGAACTGTGTGGAAGGTCTGATTACTTTAGATTTAAGAACTGGAATTGAAGAGGCCTTAGAGGTAATTCATATCTTCCTTTCCAAATGAGAAAATCGACACTCAGAGCATTTATGAGACTCATTGAAGACCAAATTAGCTGGTGAGCATCAGAATCAGGAAGAAGGCCTCCCCCGCTTCATTGTTGTGTTTTAACAAAAGTGGGAAACCAAGTCGGCTCGATTGATGTCTTATTACTAGTCCTTTATCCATCACAGATTAAAATCTCTCTTTTAAAATGACAGTAGAGCACATATTTACATTCTTCTCTAAGTACTTACTTAATCACATAGGTTTAATTACCAGTCTGTAAGCTGTGCCAAGTGTTCCCTTTTATACTTGGCTAATGAATATGTAATTATCTTTCTGGAGATTAAAAAACACATGGGATGGACTGTGAGTGGATACAGCAGGCACTCAGGTGTATCATTTTGGCACCCCTTGAAGGCATAGTGTAGTGTAGTGCAGTGCCATGCCCATACCTGGCATTCCATAAATGTCTGTGAATGTGCGAATGAATAAATGAAGTGCACAGTGACGATGAACACCATATGTGTGCCTCTTTAGAGTTTAGGCTTGGCAGATTTGTTATGACTTCTTTTGAGATCACATGATAGGGTGAGGTAAATTTCTGAGATTTGAAACATCTGTTCTGTAGAGCAGCCAATGAGACCTCCTCCCTCTGCTCCATCATCCTGAGATGTAATTGGTAAATGTGAAAAGGGCATGAATGTGGATTTCTCTTTTTAGCTTTGAGGACAATTTTGGGGTTAATCCTATTTTATTTATGTCTTTGTTTCTCAGGCAGAGCAGATAAGCTGTAGCTTAATTATAGAGAAATTTCTAATTATAGTGATTTAGATTTTAGAATAATAAACTTAAAAATATTTGTTGAGTTTTGTCCAATCATATATTTATTTTTCCCTAAATTTCTTGCAATAAATATTAGTTACTTTTCTAAAGAAGTAAAGAAAATCATTTATAGTCTTACCTATATACTTTTCACAAAATTGTCATTCTATACATTGTTTATCTTTCTATTTTCACTCTTTCTCCAGTAATATGAAAAGTAGTCATCCTCCTTTAGTATTTTAATTATGCAATTTGGTAGTTTTTGAATCATCATATTTAAACTAAGTTTTGAAAATTATTGTTATAATTTAAATAGTATGCTTTGATTTTTACCTGAGAAATAATAAAATTAACAGATATCTACACACTCTGTTCCCTTGTTTTCAAATTCTTACTGATATGGTGATTTTAATCCAGATTGTTGTTAAATTATTATTTTTATAATTATCCTTTCGAAAATTATTTTCGATAGTTTTAAGTTTTATAAGCATGTGAAGGGCAAATTCTTAGACTCGCATTATGTGGGTTTTTGGTGCTTGCTGCCAGTGTTTGTTTTTCTTTTCGACTTTTCTCATGGCTTACTTGCATTTGTGTTTTCTTTAGGAAGGAAATGGAGGTGATGTGCTCTCTGAGCTCCCATATCTCTGGGACTGTTCTTTATTGTGCCCACATGAGAACATCAGTATACAGTACTTAGCTGTAGAATTTATGGCTCTCAGATATTTTCTCCATATACTGGAGGTTTGGATTGCCTGTCTTCTGTCCTTTGGAATTCTGCAGCAGAGGCTTCATGACACTCTGTTCTCTCTCCCTAGATATTTGATTTGTTTACTTTTTATTTAATTTTGGGTTACTTTTTAGAATTTTTAACTTTACCCTTGAGATTCGAAAATCTAACCAAGTTATCTACAAATTTTAGTTGCTTTTAATTAACTCTTTCATAATTTATACAAACTTAAATGGTAATCCGATGTCTTTCTTCTTAAGCAGTAACTTTTCTTCTGTTTCAAGCTATATTACTTCCAGCTTTGACCTAGTCTTTCTTGGATTCCTGGTGTACCCAGATTTCTTTCCTCTATGTGCCTCCTTTTATTCTGTCATCTCTGACCTTCTTCTCTGAGTGGTGGGTGGATTTGTTAAGTATGTCTTCTAGTTGCCATTTCAGTTTCCTGGAATTTTTATACTTCATTTCATGGCCTGAATTGCTGTTTTTTAATTCAGAAATTTTCATCTCTTTGGTGGGCACAGGCTTTCCGAAGATGTTAGTCTCTGGAACCAGTGATTATGCTTGCTGCCTTACATGGCAAAAGAGACTTTTCAGATGTGATTAAGGATTCTGAGATGGGGAGATTATACTAGGTTATCTGGGTGGGCTCAATGTAATCGAAAGGTTCCTCGAATGTGGAAAAGGGAGGAAGAAGAGTCAGCATTAGAATGATGCAATATGAGAAGGACTTGATTAGCCATTGCTGGCTTTGAAGATGGAGGAGGCATGAGCTAAGGAATGTGGACAGTCTCTAAAAACCCTCTTCTAGAGCCTCTGGAAAGAAACACGGCTCTGCCAAAACCTTGTCATTTTAGCTCAGTGAGATTTTAACCCTGTGAGACTCATTTTGGATTTCTGACCTCTAACACTATTAGATAGTAAATGTGCATTTTTTTTTTCTGTTTGCTGTATCATTGCAGCTATGACTACCTTAGTGACTTATAGTGCAATCATAGTTCAATTGGATTCTCCCAGAGCGTGATGTGGGTTTCTGCCTAAATCCATCGGGTCCTGAAAAAATAAGAAAGCCCATTCGTACTGCCCTTCTAACTACTATGGGAGATTCTCCCAGGGTCTCCTTCACTTATTCTCCAGACCTGCCACTTTTTGCAGATAATAGGAGAGAAGATTTAAATCTTTCAATTGAGTCCTGTCGTACTAAATCTAGCTGAAACTCCTCTTTTTCTTTGCTGTATTCTACCCTTACTATTTTTAATTTCTGGTATATTTTCTCCTGTTTTAATATTTAGCTGGTAATTTTTACAAAATATAGAATTCCTAGTATAGAATTTTAACTCTGAAATAGACCTTATGTATATTTAGTACAATTTCACAAAACGGATGTTCAAAAAAATCATATGTAATGTCATTAAATATGGCATAGTTTTTATGATACCACCGCTCAATTTTTGAGAGCTAAGAGATGGCATGGGAATGGGTTACAGGCCATTTGCTGAGTAAATGTATGGGATACCATTAGACAAATTCTAGTAGTTTTATTCATCTTGGTGTATTATGATTTAAAAAGGCAACTTACATTTTATTTTGTCATCCTTAACTGTATAGTTTTTTGTTGTTTTTTTACAGAAGAGCAAAGAAACTCCACACGTCACCGTGTGGCATTGTTGGCAGTTGGTGTTCAGGAGCTGGGGTGCTGTGAAATACTACATGCTTCATGTTTGATTTAAAAACTTCTTTTGTCCAAAGAAAGTAAATGGTTAGAAGGGCTAAAGGATAGAACAGAGTTTTGCATTTACATTTATAATTTCTTTGTTTATCCTTTGCAGAAAGGAAACTTGTAAAGTGTAAACATTTTTGGAATTATCTTTAATTCGTTAATGCAGTCAATATGTATTTAGCATCTAAAACGTCTGTCACTTGGATGTTACGTAGCAACAAACAAGAAAGCTAGAATCTCCGCTGTCAGTGTTTATAGCCTAGTATGGGGAGGCACCAATAGCTAATTAACCAATTACTATACAGTGGGGTAAGAGTTGTTATAGGAATAATGCAGAGAACTGTAGTAGGAAACACCGTGCCCAGATGTGGGAAGGTCTAGGGAAAATGACTAGAAAGAAAAACATTTAAACTGATGCATGGAGTATAGGCAAAATTGGGGAAGGTCATTCTAGGTCAGCGGACCTCAAAGTGTAGTCCCTGGACCAGAACCATCAGCATCACCTGGGGGGCCCCACCTCAGATCTACTAAATCAGAAATTCTCAGAATATATTCAGAAATTTGTGTTTTACAAACCCTTTGGGTGATTCTGATGCAGAAAACCACTGTTGTCACTGATGCCGAGAACCGAATGTGTAAGAGAGTTATATGCATGTTGCATATAACTGAAGCAGAGAGTTCGAAGTCATTAATAGCTTGAGTTGAGGCTGGAAAGGCAAGGGAGGCCTGATAAGGTAGTCGAAGAGTTTTGATTTTTATTTTACATGCTCTCGTAAGCCACTGAAGCGTTTCCAGTACGGGAGCAGCATGGCCAACTTTGTCTCTTAGGAAGATCACTGGAGAAGAGACTGGCTCTGGGTAGCAAGAACACTTAGGAAGCCAGTGTGGTAGTATGCTGGTGGACGTGAGAATGGAGTGGTAGACAGGCCGAGCAGGAAGGAGAATCTACAGGATTTGGTTATTGATTAAGTGGTAAGGATGAGGGGAGAAGAAGGCATTCCCAGGTTTAGCTCTCAGACCACTGGAGAGACAGTGGTTCTCCAGTCTCTGGAATAGAGAGCACAGTTCCTTAGGGATCATGAGGGAAGATTATGTGTTTGAGTTTGGTTTTGATCACGGAGATGGAACTGCTAATCTCAGAGGTAACAGTAGGCAATTTGATATTTGCCTAGATCTCAGCAAAGAGGTATGGGTTAAATAGATATGGGATTATTTGGGATACATAAGATACTCAAGATCTTGGAGGACATATTAGAAAGCTCAATGAAAGTATGTTGAATGAGAACATAAAACATATAGAAACATTAATATTGTTCATAATATGGGGAACCCTCAGAAATGACTGAGAAAGACCAGCAAGAGAGGGATCAAAACCCAGGAGAGTGTGCTGTCATGAAAGCCAAAAAGGTATTTCTAAGGAGAGCCTCTCAGTCATGTATTTAATGCTCTGAGGAGGTCAGTAAGGTGAGGGCTGAAGAGTTTCATTGGAATAGCCACGAGATTGGTGTGACTTTGGGAAGTTACATGGAATTGAAAACTTTGACTAGAGTGGATTTGATGGAGTAGATTTGGCAGGGTAGAAGCCATCCTATAGTTAGTTGAGAAATTAGTGTAAGAGAGACACTAGAGAGCAATTGGCCACGAAAGAGAATAATAATCCAAGCTGGAAGGTGAAGAAGAGGTCATGTAGGATTTCTTTTTTTTACCTTTTTCTTTCCCTCCCTCTCTTCACTTCTCCCTCCCTCTCTCCCTCCTTTCCTTTCTTTTTCGAGATGGTAGAGACAAAACTCGAATGTGGATAGGAAAGATTCAGAGGAGGAGAGAGAAGGAGTGGAGGGGGCAGAACCGAAGATATAAGGAGGAGAAAGGAAGCAATTTATAGAACAAGTTTCTTGAAATAGTAGGAATGAATGGGATTGAGAACACTGGGATGGCAAAGGGTACACCTTTTCCATTGTAACAGAAAGAAGAAAGGAAGGGTATTTGAATAAGTAATTTTGTCTTTGGTGGGAGAAAGGGAAAAGAGTTCTAATCTGATGATTCTCTTTCTTTTTTAGCATCTGCTGATGGAGAAAGGGAAGATGAGGCTCAAAAGAGAATAACATATCTTGAGATAATCATGCTAAGCGAAATAAGCCAGATAGAAGTTGAAAACCACATGATATCACTTATGTGTGGAATATAAACCTGAAAGCAACAAACGAACTTGACAAACAGAGACTCAGGGACATGGACAATAGACTAGTGGTTACCAGAGGGTAGCGGGGAGGTAGATGGGATTAAAGGGGTGAAATATGTGATGACAGAAAGAAATCTAAGTATGGGCGGTGAACACACAATGCAATATATACATATGCTTTACAGTTGAATTCTATACCTGAAACTTACTGGATTTTGTTAACCAATGTCACCATAATAAGATAAATAAATAAATAGATAGACAGATAAACAAAAAGACAAACAGACAAATAAATAAGAGAACAAGAGACAAGTTTAAAAATGACTACGGAGAAGATATAAAATAATAAGTAGGGGAAAAATCAGATTTCTTGTGGCACTAAAATCTCATTTCAGGTTAGACATCATGAATTTATACCAGAATCAAGCTGCCAGATATGTTAACTTTCTCTAACTCTTCTCAGAAGTCTTGGTGTAGGTATGGAAGTAGCAACCAATTGCATTCACCCAAGACTGGTGTTATTCTAAGAAAATGTTGCAGAAGTACAATGGGGCAAGTAGATTCAAAAATAAAGGTCTCTGCTTCCTTATCTGAAAATTTTTTTCATAACTTGTTTAGTGACAAAACTTGCTCTGAATGAATTGATGTGAGGCTTTTCATAATCTTATCAAATTTAGTGTATGCATCTTTGCTTCAGAAATTAATGTGTATGATTAAGGAGTGCTGTCCCAAATTTCGATAGGGATGTTACATCATATATTGTTTATGTACTGTGTAACTGGTCTTAAAACCAGAAAAAAATTGAATTCTAAAGGACGTCTGACCTCAAAGCCTTCAAGAAGATAATGTGTTCCTGTGTTAGCAATAAAGATGTGAAAATGATAAACTATGGAATCTAAGCGGGATAAGGAAAAGGGAAGACAGAGAGGGCAATCCATTGGGAAAAATAGGATGCTTAAGGAAATAGAGGACTTCAAAGAACTGATGTATTGGGGATCAAATGAGAAATTTGGAAAAATGGAAATTGTGCTATTTAGAAGGTATAAATTATTTCCAAAGGGAGACGGTTCTGAGTGGTTACAGAGTCCAGGGTGTGACCATGGAAGTGGCTAGCTGTGTCTCAATGAAATAGAAAGTCATCAGAGAGGAGGTCAAGAAACTGAAAGGCAAGAAAATTAGATGAATTACCCAGAGCAGTGGCAAGATTTGGGGTGGAATGGAACACTGCAAGCCAGAATCGCAGCTCTCAAATGAATGCGGTTCTGTGGGAAGTACATAAGCTACCAGCAGGTAAGGCAAGGGCTTCACTCCTCCCTTGGACGATGATCACTTTAAGAAACAGACAACAGACAGCATCGTAAGTGTAATGATAGAAGCATAATCTAAAAGCTAGAATGTCTAAATGAGGAAAGAGACTCTAGATGTCTGGACCACTAAAAGACTAACCATTTAATAAGCATTTCACACTGTTTTGGGACTTTCAGTGTTTAGTAAACATTTATGCACAACTTGTAGCTATTCAGCAGAATATTTGGTCAAAAATAGTAGTTAACTAGGCTATACACCTGAAATTAATATAATAGTAGAATGTTAACTGTAATTGAAAAATAAAAAAATAATTTAAAAAATAGCGGCTAAAACTCACATTTGCTAAATAATTAAAACACAGTGCAAGATAAAAAGAAAAAGGTAGGATGTGAGTTGTCTTCAAGAAATTTTTTTGTAATTCTAGAAGTCGCAAACAAACTTAAGCCTTCAGGAAAGTGATTTATTCTGTTCGATGTGTAATTTTCCAGTTTCTCTGTGTTACTTTTATTTTCTAATTTTGTCTTCATAGTTTAATGACTACCTGTATTATTCTGTTGTAAACTTCCTCAATCCTTTTGGGATTCAAGTGAAGTATAAATAATTAATAAGCAAATATATTCTAGTTGAAAAATAAGAAAACATAATATTTATCACTTTACATTTTAAAAGATATACTTTAAGTATACTTTGCTTTTTGTAGAGCAGTGTCAAAGTGTCAACCCCTCTTTGGAGATTACATTAGGTAATATATTTCTTAAGTCCCCCAAAAAGAAAAAAAAGTTCTCAAATGTCGTAGATCGGTTGACGAATGCTATTCTGGGGATAGGAGTTGTGGGGATAGACAGGGCTGACCACAGGAATGTAGAGCGGTGAATGCTGGCTTTGGGCAAAGACGCTGTGATGCATAGTGACTTCTTTGAAATGTTGGGACTGATGGTCCTTGTGGGGACTTGCATTAAAAATGTCTGTCACAGATCAAACATTCTATGTGAGAACAGAAATGCAGAATAATAGGGCAATAATACCCTATCTATAAACCAGCTATGTTTACAGAGCCCCTAAATAACAGGTCAAAGTAGATTTCACTATGGTAAATATTCCAATTGCAATGCTCTGCAGAATTCTCATCCGTCTCATGTATTTTAAGCAAGATTTCTGGGCCATGTGGCTTTTCTAGTAGACTTCAATGATGTGCAACCACCAAGCACAGACCTTGTCATTTATTTAACTCCAACTGTCTTTAATCTTGAGGACAGTAATACAGTGAGAAACCTTGGGGTTTCAATATAATCATAGAACATTATGCAGGATCACAGTTTCAAATTCTTTGCCTTTTTCTTTCTTGCCACATTTACCATGAAGTCTTATGTTATCTATACGTCTTAAATTTGGATCTGTGGTTTCTTTTTTTTTTTTTTTTCATCTTTCTTCCTTTCTCTTAGTTCACAGCCATGAATGAACCACAGTGCTTCTACAACGAGTCCATCGCCTTCTTTTATAACCGGAGTGGAAAGTATCTTGCGACAGAATGGAACACAGTCAGCAAACTGGTGATGGGACTTGGAATCACCGTCTGCATCTTCATCATGTTGGCCAACCTACTGGTCATGGTGGCAATCTACGTCAACCGCCGCTTCCATTTTCCTATTTATTACTTAATGGCTAATCTGGCTGCTGCAGACTTCTTTGCCGGGTTGGCCTACTTCTACCTAATGTTCAACACAGGACCTAATACTCGGAGACTGACTGTCAGCACGTGGCTCCTTCGTCAGGGCCTCATAGACACCAGCCTGACGGCATCTGTGGCGAATTTACTGGCTATTGCAATTGAGAGGCACATTACGGTTTTCCGCATGCAGCTCCACACACGGATGAGCAACCGGAGGGTGGTGGTGGTGATCGTGGTCATCTGGACTATGGCCATTGTTATGGGTGCTATCCCCAGTGTGGGCTGGAATTGCATCTGTGATATTGAAAATTGTTCCAACATGGCACCCCTCTACAGTGTCTCTTACTTAGTCTTCTGGGCCATTTTCAACTTGGTGACCTTTGTCGTCATGGTGGTTCTCTATGCTCACATTTTTGGCTATGTTCGCCAGAGGACTATGAGAATGTCTCGGCATAGTTCTGGACCCCGGCGGAATCGTGATACCATGATGAGTCTTCTGAAGACTGTGGTCATTGTGCTTGGTAAGTTTTTTCTTGACTGTAAATTTATAGATTCTCAATGTCTTAATATAAACTGCATTAGTTTATGAGTGCGTTAAACAACAATATGAATATTCACCAGGTATATATGCAGGAATTATAAGGGGATGAGATACTTTATATCAAATCCCTATGGCAAGGTCAGCAGACAAGTCTTTCTACAATTACAGAGCCGGGAAATACATGTCTCAGTGGTTTGGTATACATGGTGATGTGAAAGATGTCATTGATAGTTTGGCTATTGAATATTGAAAATTCCAGAGTTTGACAGGTTTTTTTACACCCGATTGTGGAACTTTTGCCTTCTGGTCTCTTTATTACAGATTTTCAGATAGTGTTTTTATATGTAGTTATTTTTATGAGTCTCTTTCTAATTAAGTTATCTTTCACATTGTGATTGTTACTACATACATGTAGGTAAGTATATCAAGGATTTGCATGGATTTACTGTACAAAAGGGATTCGAGTTAATGGCATTCTATGACAGTCATCTTTATGAAAATTTATGTTTTTTTCCATTCATTTTCTGTTTGCAGCAATAGAAGTTATTCGTATTTTAAGGTGAAGAGCAAGATTTTATTCTTTTATGTATACTTAAATAATTTTTGCCTTTAAATCACTATCTTGGATGAAAAATTTGTGATAATGATCAAGATGAACATATTTATTTTTTTTATTTATGTAAAAATAAATGTACCCACGAAAAGGTCACACACGGAACATTTCTTTTGGAGCTCAGAGTGCCTCTTCTAAAAGTTCACCCAGTGAGAATTTGTTTAGATAATTACCCGCATTGAATTACATTTTCTCCATAGACTATATTCAAGATAATATTTTTATTTAAAATATTTCAAATCTTTTTAAAAATCTGTCAGCATTCCAGTTTTCCCCATGGAAATTCAGTGGAAAGTTCCTCTAATGCTCTTTGCTCCAATTTGTAAAGTAATGTTGAATGAATGTAACCTGGGATTGTGTAGCTCTCCTGAAACTCTGGGAGTTACATTAATTTAGTCACTGGAAAGAGAGAAAGACATAATTATCACTAAATCAGCATTCCAGTTGAGGTAGTGGTCCCATCTATTTCGATTAGAACAAATATGTCATGGAGATCGTATATAGGTATCCTGATTTGTGACCTGTAAAGATGAGGGTGAGACCTTGGAGTTGCCGACACAACTAAAGCCCTGCCTGACACCAACTGACACACTTAGATAACGTTCCCGCTGGGGGCCTCGTCCCCTCCGATGTGAGATTATTCTGTTCTAGCCAATGAAGCTTAATGGTACACAAGTGGTTTCTCTATGTGTTTAATTATCAACAAAGACCTTGGGGTACCTGTGCTACAAGCTCATGTTTTCCACGCTGTGAATGAAACACGTCTCAGTTTCCCATGGATGCTACTTTTGTATGCAGTTAAACAACATAATGTATTTCGCTTCTGTATTGACTCAAATATTTGTTTCTTTACTGATGATCTGAACCTTGGTTGAAACTTTCCATATGGAGACCCTTTTTCTATTATACCTCAAGTGCCGCTTATAGTCCATAGACGACCAGCAGAAAGTGACTACCGAACTTGGAGTATGAACTTGCCAAGTTCTCGTTTTAATTTTGACTTTTTTATAATGCCTAACATATGTTGGTGTGCAGTATGCGTATTGACTCATGTAAAATTAACTTTTGGGCCTCATCGGGTTGCTTTGTAGGTTAAATTAGAATTATTTTGAGGGTTTATGGGGCAACAGTTTCAGTGGATAGCTGCCCTAAATGCCCCTTCTACCTCAGCATACCCACTCAAATCTGAAAATAACAGAAATAATGTTGCTCTCTGAGGTTTAAACTAGTAGACTCTACAAAGATTGACTATAGGTAACAGGTAACCTCTGGAATAAATAGCATTATTTCTATAGGTGTGTGATGGAAGAAGTTTAAAACATGGAAAACTGCTGTCAGGATGATAAGTGAAGAAATTTGGTGAGGCAAGATATGTATGTGATTGTGACATAGGAAGGAGAAATTAAATAAATGCACCGCAGCATTTTTGAAAAAAGCAACAAGAATGGGAGAGTGGGTGAGGTGAGGGGTGGGGGGTGGGTGGTTAGAAGGCTTAGAGTAGGGAATTCACAGTCCTAAACAGATGCTTATCATGACGATGCCTAATACCATTCATACATTGCACTCTGTTGCTTGAATTCTGCGTAACCTTGATTGCATGGAAGAGATGGGTTGGTTTTGTAGGAACAAGAATTCTAGTCTACTTGAAGCTCTTCTCATTGTAAATTAGTTTATAGACAATTGGGTTTTTTTTGTTGTTGTTGTTTTATTTTTGACACGTTTGGTTTTTCATATTTGTCTTCTTTGCCACATTATCAGCTTTGTGACGACAGGCAGGGATTGTAATGACGTGTTGTCTCATTTTTTCTACATTACCTTCCAATTAAAATACAACAGCTTGGAAAGTGACTGATCACATGGATGCTCGATAAATAATATGTTTATCTTTCAGTTAACACTGTAGAGAAAACCTTCAGTTTCCATTTCACCACATCAAAACGACCTCATGATCAAAAAAAGGATTTGTTGGTCAACAAGTCAAATTCCTAGGAGTCAACATAAAATAAAGGTGCCTTTGAGATTTATGATGGCAATACCAGTAGTAGTTTTTAGGTACAAGATTGTGTATAAGCTGCTTTTGAGTGAGTACTGGATCTTAATATTTTTATTTGTCAAACACTTATGTACCATTAATTGTTTGCTCAGTACTATTATTCTATGTTAGGAATTAGTATTTGTAAATAGCAACCCTATGGAGTATAGGTGCCATTATCTATTTGCTATCCTCCTCTTCTAGAGGTGAACACCAAGGTACAGAGAGGTTAGGTACTTGTACAGAGTCACACAGCTAGTTAAGTACAGGAGCTGGAGTTCATTCAGGCACTCTGGTTCCAGAGCCCATGTGATTTTCACTGCCATGCTATTCTGTCCGCCCATAATAATAAAAAAAAATCATCAGCATATGTTGTGTTTTGTTTAAACTGTGCTCTGCTATTAAATTGAAACGTCCTTACCCATTTGTTTCTGTTGATAACTACCTAGCTGCCTGTGCTTTGTTTCCTGCCTAGAAGAGAGCTTTAAAGGAGCATTCCTCTTCTTTTGTTTCGAATGATGACTCTCTTGACTCTCATTTCATCAGCCTTCTTCACTGTTTGCTGTTGGAGCGCCAGTAACTGACTGCTTCTGATTGAGTGAGGGAGTGTTTGCTTCCAGGTATAGTTAACTTGTGGTTTTATTGTCTCAGCATGAAGTCATGTAGTCCTTCCCCAAACTTGAATTCTTCCTACTTGACTTTTTCCAAGAATTCCTTTTGAGTCTTATTTTACAGTGGAATCAAAGTGACAGTCAAGACTTTCTTCCTTATTTGACCACAGTCTGTCTTTGAGTTGTAAGTCCTTGCCTTTCCTGTTCTATTCCTTGTGATGACACTTCTGTTGGGGATAATTTGGAAAAAGAAAAACCAGGATGTGGAAAGAGGAAATAATGGTTACGGGGTTATGGTAAGGAGGTTTTGCATCTGAGCCCTGGGATAGAGAGAGTGACAGAAAACAATATA
Organism: Pteropus alecto; assembly: GCF_000325575.1. NCBI lineage: Eukaryota > Metazoa > Chordata > Mammalia > Chiroptera > Pteropodidae > Pteropus > Pteropus alecto. Next base: position 5,509,155 of record NW_006431915.1, on the reverse strand, counting down.
AATCAAGGTGGGGCTTTTCCTTTTGGGGAAGAGAAATATTCTTTTTCTTGTTTGATCTGTTCTGGCTGGAAATGACCACCACTGAAGCTAAATGATCCCTTTTTACCTATGTTCTCTGTGCCAGGGTTAATACTTGGTACTACTTTCCATGTACTATTTATAACTTTACACCAAGGAAAGTTCTATTTCCCCTATTTTACATGGAAGGAACTGAGTTAAGATAGGGTTAGTAACTTGTCCAAGGTCACTTCTGGAAGCAGCAGGTCTGGAATTCAGCTGCAGGATTGTTGTAGACCATGACCTTCCATCATAGGACACTGACGAGGCATACCATACAAGAGACTGTTACTGGGGGGTGATAACAGTGATGGGGCCAGGTGGGTTTAAGTCCATTGTTTTCTTGTTCACTCTGATGAAGAATAATTTGGCCAGTATCGTGTTAGCAGATCTTTATGTACTTCTCTATTTAATTCATCAAACATGTTGTTGAGTACTAATCGTGGGCTGAGGGATAAAAAGATGCGTAAGGTAAACTCCATTCTTTACAGAGCTTATAGTGTAGTAGAGGAGACTAAGGCCTGCAAAAACAGTCGGGTCCAGGCGCTAATAGAGGCATGGGCTGAGTGGAAGGAAAGGAGGACCTCCCAGGGGAGGCAGTATTGAACTAAATCTTGGTGAATGTGGAGGTGCTTGCCAACCTGTCGGATGGTGGTGTGGCGAAGCTAAGAAATAGCAGGAGCAGTGGTCCTCCCCTTTGAGGAACTGAAAATAGTCGAGTGTGATTAGCAGATAGTGGGGCATTCACACTGGAGAGGTCAAACCCTTTATAACATACCAAGGAGTTTGGGCTTCTGCCTTTAGGTGATCAAAGATGCTGAAGGATTCTCTAAGGTAAAGAACACCAATTCCTTATAGGGATGACCATATGGTTTATCATCCAAACTGAGGCACTTTTGTTAGAGGAAATGGATACTGAGTGGTTGGGACATTGGGATAACAGGCGTAAACCAAGACTGGTCTGGTCAACCTCAGGATGTATGTCACCTTCCTCTAGGCTCTGCTTTCTGCTGGTTTGTTTATTAATATTCTTTCTACGTTTTCTTTTGGCTTTTTAAATGTAGAGCTCAACGAACATTGGACTTGTTCCACTGTGTAAAAATGGTAAAGAACTTTTTTCTTTTTCGAAGTGAGGATCGGTCCAGATTTAGAATTTTAGAGCTGCAAAGGAACTTAAAAATCACACCAACCAACTCACTTATCTTACAAATAAAGAGACTGAAGTTCTCAAGTTAATTTAGAAATTTAGGCCCAAACCAAGATCCAGGTTTGCTGACTTCCACTAAGGAGCTATTCTTACTGCCTGTGCTGTCACCTTGCTCAGTCCTAGCCACACTTCGTCCTTTTCTTCCTTGTGAACATAGACATGTGTTTATGCGGCTAGCCAGGATTAGGTGCAAACACTGGCTATAAAGGTACCTGGCACCCACAGACAGAGTGCCCTTGAATTTGGCCTCATTATAACCAACTGGTAATCTCTGTAATGAAGCTTTGACAGAAATAATCGGAAACTGAATTACTTGCACATTATCTAATTTTTTAAAAAAAAAAATTATTTAAATTAGTTTCAAGTATACAGTACATTGGTTAGACATCTATAATGTTCATAAAACGACCCTCTCCCAATTGCTCCCTCTCTCCCCTGGCCCTCCACTTAACCATTGTATTAATGCTATTAATTAATGCTATTGTATTAATTCTCTCTTTCATGCTCTCTGTGCCCAACTATCAGCTCCTAATTTGTACTTCTTTAATCCTTCACCCCATTCTCCCAGCCTTTCAACCCCCCTCCCCTCTGTCCATCACCAAATGCATATTATGTACTTTTTAAACAGTTTAGCATCCTGATAGCTTTCCTAATAACAGCATTATATTAGTTTGTTATTTATCTTGGGCTTTTTATTAAGTTTCTGTTTCACCCAGTGCGTGTATGTTTTCCCACTGATATTCATTGAGGCAAGATGGCTCTGGGATCTCCTCCTGACTCTGCCATGAACTGGGTGGTTCTGGGCAAGTTACTTTCTCTATACATTCATTTTTCTGTACCTTCATCTGTAAGATGAAGTTGGCCAATTCGATTTCCAAGATTAGAGTTCTGTTTATTTCTCTACATAAAATGATAAGGGCATAACCACAGTGGGTCAGCCATGTAGAGTTTTCTAGTGGAAAACATAAATGGAATTGGAATAAAACCAGGACTGTGAGTTTTCTCCACACCAGCTTCTTCAATAATTAGTGTTAGATGTACTATTCCCCATTAAAGGGAGTGACTCATATCTTTATAGAAAATAGTCTCAAAGAAATGATTTTATTATTATTATTATTATTATTTTGCTTTACTCTCCAGTAGAGAGTCATGTGACAGGAAGGGAAGGTTTCCCAGTTGGTCCTGTTGCTGGGGGAAAGAAATAGACACAAGAGCCTCTTATTCCCTGGCCACAGGTGACCAACAGCACATCCTGTTGCTCTGAAGAGGAACCAAAGCTCCCCCGAGTCTCCTCAGGTCCCCGTGGCACCTCACTGAAGGCCTCTTTGAGGAAGAACCCAAGAGAATATTCATGAGAGCCTTGATTGTTTGTCCAGCGCCAGCTTGCCACCCCGGGTGTGGTCAGGAGCGACATTCTGCAGAAGCCTTACAGTGTTCACCAGACCCCAAATCCTGGGCCCCGGTCAAGAGAGAAAACAAGTTTCAAATACTTTTGTTGTCCAACTCCATTCAAATATTTTTACTCAGAAGAAACTTTTAAATAGAAGCAAACAACAAAAATACCACATTAACCTAACAGAGTTCCTTTTGAGGTGAGGACAGAGCAACCAGACCATGAAGCTTTCTGATTTTAGGTCTGATTCAGACCTTATCTACCTGAGAGATTCTGGTCAGTTTCACAATAAACGTCGCACTGGTCAGTTTCACAATAAATGTTGCACAGTCATTTGTCATTATCATTAAAGGTCGTCAGAGCTGCAAAGTTCCCTTGAACGAATTGTGGTGACTAGTGGGAATGACTGTTGCTAAGGGCTCGAGAGCTTAGATTTAGAATAAAATAGGTCAGAGTTTAGAATTCAGATCCCAGCTCCTCACTTAACTAGTTTCATGACCACGAGTAAATGACAGCCTCTCCACTGAACCTCAGTTTCAGAATTGATAAAATAAGGACAGTAAGACCTTTCTCATTAAGTGATTGTGAGCATTAAATGAGCTGATTCCTGTAAGGCACACTTAGCACAGTATCTGGCTACTATAAAACACTAAATGGTAGCAAGTATTATCATGACTATTAGGTCTTGTCTGCATGAGCATTTTCTCCCCACTTTTTTCTTTCTCTTTCTGACACACCCACGCTTACCCACACACCAGCATGCATACGATAGTGAATTTGATGGTCGAGATGGTGCTTCATTTCTATGACATGGTATAGAAGTACTATTGTGTTTTAGCACCTATTGGCTCTAATACCAGGCTATAAATTTTATTCTGAGCGACCTTTGCTTTTCCAGAGATACATCTGTGCTGCAACATTGCTGGCATCTTATTCATTGAGTCTCACTCAGCCCTAGATATGGAAATTTCTATTAGCACCACAAGAAAAGACATTTTTAGCCTGGTAACTCTCTGAGGATAATTAAATGGTATTGACCATTAAAATGAATTTTGCAGTGCAACAGGACATTTTGTCAGCATCTATTAGAAAGAATCATCGGTTCCTTCAAATGCACTTGCAAGGCTTAGGGCACAGCTGGAAGCCCAGCTGTCATTTAGGGCGCCATTCTGTTTCCTTCTGATCCACAGTAAAGGACTGTGTCTGACATAAATGGAAGAAATGGCAAATGGATGGGGTCATGAGACCTTATTGCTGTTCTCTAGCTGGTCCCAGCTTTACAGTGTGACCACCTGTGGGTCCTTTATTTTGGGCCTCATCACTGTTCACCTAGGAGGAAAAGGATATTTAACTCCTTATCTCTTACTGCTACTTCACAGACTTCTTTGGAGTATCATTGTGGGCATGACGAGATGACAGGGCTTTATCTTACTTCCCATCACCTAGAACAGGGCTCTGCACTTAGCAAACTATGGATATTTTTTGAATGAATAAATAAAACATGCCTTTTATTCTGGGTGGAGTTTTACAGGTTCCCTAGTGACAATTGAAATATACCTGTGTAGCCTGAAATTTAATGTGGCTTACTAGCGACTGCCATTCAACAGAATTCTTGTTGTAAGGTAGTTATAAGGCGGTTCCACATCTTGCCTATCGAGGACTTTTTTGATGGGCAAGATGCGGAACTGCCTTACAGCTACCAGATTGAGCTTGTTAATATTAGTTTATTTTGTCAACAAACAGGTTTTGAAGGTCTCGTAGGCCCTCTGTTAAGGAGTAGGGGTGCAAAGATCAGTGAAAATAGGGATCTTGATCTGAAGGAGCTCTCATTTTAGTAGATCTTGATAGATAATTTGAATAAATGGGTACAACATAACATGGTGAATAAAACATGCAAGGTGCTATGGGAGAGCCGCCTTCGATTGGGCAGTGTCAGGAAAGACTGTATGATGAAGGTGATAGTGGAATTGCGTCTTAGATACGTAAAAGTTTGTCGTGTGAACCCAGGCAAAGAAATCATTTCTATTAGATACTCTTTGCACTATGAATTGAATTCAGTATTCAGTCACTTCCTTATATTGCAATTAACATGTCACTTAAATCCTCTTAGGCCTGTGAATCTCATGTAACTTGCTGGAGGTGGGAGGGAAGGCTGGCTTATAATATTTTCGCCGGCATTTTGCACTGGCGTAATATGTTCATTTTTTTTTTTTTTGAATCAACCCTAGTTAGCAGATTCACATCATCAAATTGGTTATAAAGTAAATAAGTTTGAATGGTTACTGACCTATAAGGAAAGTGATGAATTTCTACATGTGCAAATTAACATCTTGCGGAAAGTAAGAAGGGCTCTATATTGACATGCATTTCATTGAAATATCATTGCCAGGAAGCATTGACACACCTACGCTTACTATAAACACATAAACACATGTGAATCGCCAAATTTAGCAAATAAAAATAATTGCATGGGACATCCTTATACTAACAAAAGCATTCTTTTTTTTATCTGAAAATCAGATTTAACTGGGCTTTGTGTATTTTATTGCCAAATAAAACACACAGCATTGGAGGCAATTAAGCATTTTAAGTGACAATCAACCCTCTAGACATAGATTTTTTTTTTTGTCTTACAGTTCTATTTATTTAATATTTCTGATTTTTATTTTGAATTTTCTGGAAAGAAATAAAGGGGCATATCTGTTTTTACAGAATCTTATGTTTGTTTCTCAGGAATTATGTATGCTTATAAACAGATAATGTTTATGAGTTCAAAACTGAATTACCTCCTTTTACATATTCTTTGTCATGCTCTTTGAAAACATTTAATGCCATTTTTTTCTATGTAAACAAAGGATTTTTTTTCTTATGTTTCTCTGTGTGTGTGTGTGTGTGCACGCGTGCGTGTTTTTCCTTTAAGGTCTAAACTACAGTGTGTGCCTCTGAGAAGCTACTTTTTTTTTTTTGAGGTATTTTAGTGAAGATGATAGTGTCTAGACTGAGTGTGGTCATGGCTTTACTTAAACCCTGGCAGGTCTCCTCCGCCAATAGAGGAGTTATTATAATGATCCAAAGCAAATACGAAGTCCTAGCAGGGTGACACAGCAACAACAGGGTCTTTTTGAAGACGTGGGACATAATCTGGCATCAGGAGACTGGAAAGTCATGGCTTCCCTTATTTATCCTGCCCCAGCTGACTTTTGTTGACACAAAGAGCGCTGCATTTTAAGTAGGGTTTTCCATGAGTTCATTCTAAACAGGTACTTCTGCACTTCAGAGAGCTTCTCTTCATGTGGCAGGCATGAATTAGTTTGCTTGAGCTGTTTTTCTTTCTTTGGGGAGATAGAAGGTAGCCCTTAGGAGCCCAGCCTTACAGGACCTGTACAGGAGACTAACAAAGTGAAAAGTTGACAAGCTTTTGCTGGAGCCAGCAAATGATTCACCGTGTCATGCTGGAGGGATTTGCTTTACTAACCTTGCTGAGCATGTGGTGCCTGGGATGCTTCTTCGTATATTGCTCCAGCCCCAAAGGAAAAGCCAAGCTATAAACCGAGGAGCTGGAATCAGTGGGTTTCTGAACGAAAACAAGAGAGGCTGTACTTGGACAGCCTACAAAGTTCATATATAGTGATCAAATAAACAACAGTTTTAGAGATTAGAGCACTGGCTTTATTTAATTTGGCAAATTATAATGTCTTGGGGAGGAAAAGACTGAAGATGTTTTCATTAAAAAACACTTCTAAGGCACCAGATACATACTCTAGCTTATTTACAATTACCAATACTTAAGAACAACTTATTTGGAATGGAAGAGAATGCCGTAGAGACCAAATTTGAATACTATGTTTAACAGTAGTATAGATTATTACATTGCTGTGCTAAGATAATACAATGTAATTCTATAATGAAATTTCTTAATGTTTTTAGTTTAATCTGAATTGGTTCTTGCCACTTTTAAGGCAAGAAATCTGTCACTACAGCATGCATAAATTTAAAAGGCATTAAAAGCAGGAACAGAAAAAATTAAGAAAAATTAGAAAATTGATCTGATTATATACATTACATAATAAATGGTTTACTGCTATTATATGTTCAGTATGTTGTCCCTCAGCATTTATTGACTTAAAACTTTATTATTTATTTATTTTATTTTTTAAATTAATTTATTTTTATGGTGACATTGGTTAACAAAATCCAGTAAGTTTCAGCTGTACATTTTTAAAAACTTTAATAACAACATTGCATGTAGCTTTATTACTGTGTAGCTTATTTTGGTTATGGGATATTTTGACCTATTATTTTGATTAGACTTTAAGGACATTATTGCACTATTTTTATAGATTTAAGTCATAGAGAAACGTTCAATTTTTGTTGAGAAGGTATTTTCTGGAGTGTACTATTATTCTACTTTAATTCCTTCAACAACTTAAAACATTTCTGGTTTGCTACATTTCTTTTCAGATTTAACTAAAATTTTCATGAGAATCATGTTTTTGTATAGATTATAAAATATTTAATTTATTGATTAGGTTTTTTTTGAACATATCAATTGTAACAAAGTGTTTACCATTGTTTTTATTTTTCCTCTCACATTTACTTTTCTTGGCCTTATTCTGTAGGTAAGTTTTATCAAAAATATTTGATTTGGGAGCCTTTTAATATGTAATAAGTTTTACTGTGTACAGTTTGCCCACTGATTCTATTTTTAATTAATTTTATCTACCAATTTTATCTTTTCCTGGGACAATATTTATGGTTATATGAGTTTCCAAAAAAAGAAAGAAAATAATAATGTTAACATTTGAGTACTTATTAGTCCTCAGGACTCACTAAGTCCTACTACTCTGCCCCAAATATATATAAAACTGTAAGTAGGAATCTTAATCTCTCTGAATTTCAGTTTCATCATCCACCAAATATAGATAATACAATTTTGTGAAGATCATATATGATGATTGTGAACACTGTTTTTATAGGAAGTGTCATGTAAATGTAAGCTACGAATGTTTTTGCAGCTGCTGCTTATAGAGTAATAACCAAACAAAGGAAAAAAGGTTGGAATGCTAAGCAAGAAATGTGACATAGTATGGTCGAAAAGGCATTCACTGTATTTTAACTTTTGATTTGCCACTTACTGGTTGGAGTGACTTTGGGCAATTCACTTAACCTTTATGACAGTTTCCTCATCTGTACCTTGAAGGGCTTCACTACTTCAGTGTTTCTCCAAGTGTGGTCCAAGAACCACCCGCATCTAAATCACCTGGGATGCTCAATACACAGGCTGATTGCTGGGCCCCAGCCCAGACCCACTGAAGCAGAATCTTTGTGTTGGCATCCAGGCATCTGTACTTCAGTCACACAGACCTTGAGAATGACAGAGAGAGGTGTCTCTGGCTTTGTTTTAAATTATATGTCATTTAACCTGTCCTTGCTCATTTTTAATGTCTGTTTCCCACCTTTTTCGAAATGGACATATTGGCACTCCTTAAGTAGTGGGTGAGGACCCATGATTGCCCCCACACATGTGTTTGTACACCTGCTTTGCAAGGGAGAAGATGAGGAGAGAAAGATAGAGGAAGATAAGGTTAGGGAGAAAATGCAATACAGCCCATCCAAATGATGGAGTGTTATATAATCACTGGGCATTTAGTGTCTATCTGTCTGTCTGTCTCTTTGCTATTAAGTAACATTGAGATAAATATTATCTAATATGAATCTTTACTTTCTTCAAGGAGAGTTTAAGAATTGATTACTTATTGTTTAATATTCTCCAGAAAGTTTGTACCAATTTATACTCTTACCACAAGGGAATGAGAATATTTTGTTGCATTCATGCCAATATTGGATAGCTTTTTTTCCTCTTAATAATGCCATGTTGTAACCATTTACATTATATTTATTCATGAAGATAGACATTATCAAACCTAGGAAAGCTGTGGAAAATGTTCTGGGATTTAGAAATTAAGAATAAACAAAACCAGAAATACATTTAGTGCCGTTTAAACATATGTACTACTTCGAAGTAGTTTATTCCATGGAAAGGTCTAATGTGTATTTATTTCTTTAGAACCCTAAAGGCCTAACAGCTGAACGGTATGGCACAGGGGATAACATTGTTACTTACCTCTGAAGTGCCAACTGCCTTGATGTTAATCCTGGCCCTTCTGCACATCTGCAGAGTCAATTTGGGCAAAATGTATTCGGTTGCTCCAAGCTTCCATTTCTTTGCCTGTATGTTGAGAGGCAAGGAAGAAACAGTAACACCTCCAAAGATTAAGATATTAGATACCAGGCATGTAAATACATGGTAGACACTATTACAAAATTCATAACTTTGTGTTTTCATCGAATGACTGTATTGCTATGTTGAAACTAAAGTCCCTGGATTAGTCCTCATCATGTTAGATCTTCATTACATTCTGATAAGAAGGGGCAGGCCAGAAGGATCAGGACCCACCAAGTTTCCCAGACTCAGTGGGACAGGTTTTCCTGGGACTGGATGGTGCTTCCGTGTCAGGGGATCCTAAAAGACTCTAGAAACAGATATACAGAACTCACTTCTGAGATCTCCCACTTTCCTGTCTTCCTTAGACAACTTAAATTCCCATAATTTCTCAGTGCACTTATTCGCTCGATAATTTTTTTCACAGTGCCTTTAGGCCAAAAGAAATACCTAACAGTTTAATTTATTAAACAGTTAAATCAACTTAAATATATAGGTCCTAATACATTAGTAGTCATTTCATAAAACAAAAACATAACTACTTCTTAATAGCAGTTATTAAGTAAAGAGTACACCTGTTGGGCACTGCACAACTCCTCAAAATTTGGACTCAGATTAGACACTATCTTCATTTCCTGTTCCATATTGAGTTGTATGCAATACTTTCATCATGGACAGATTGTGAAGACGTGACGTCATCAAAAGGAATGTAATGCCATCTAGTGTTGAAACTGCGAACTACCTCATGGAGTCTGACGTTCAGTGTTACTGTTAACCGTAAATTTAAAAGATCTGTTGAATTGTACACCTGTAACTTACTGGATTTCGTTAACCAATGCCACCAGAATAAAAAATAAATTTAAACAAACAAACAAACAAATAAAATATCTAGTGACTTTGAATTCACTTTGAAACCTAAGGTGCTTCAGGGCCCAGTTTGGGGACCAGGGGTCTTCTGTATTCCTGATTTACGGCTTTACTTCAGTTTTGTTTTGTTTTGTTCTAGCTGGTTGACCCGTCTTGTTTCCTAGTTCCTGTTTTTATTTATTTCTTGGTTTTGGCTGTCTAGTTTCCTTCCCTTTTGCCCAGGGCCGTTCTCTGTTCGTCTCCATCAAGCAGCAGCAGCAGTGTCTGTCTCTGCTCTTGGACCTTCGCTGACCTAGCTGTAGCCTCGGAGGCCCCGAGATGCTTTGGTAGCTGGCTGTAGGTCAGTCACTGTGCTGTACATCGTACATCACTTCTTCAGTTCACAGGTCCATGGAGCATCCTTTCCACTGTAGATGACCTAAAGGGTATGCCAGTGATGTGCCTTATCTTTAGATGTTGATCTGTGGCAGTCTACCTGGGGTGTGGATGGGCATGATCTCCACATCAGACCTCCCAACTCACAAGAGGCACTGTGCCTTACAGCAACAAAGACCTGTTCAGACCACATCTCATTGCTGCCGTCCTTGGCATGTCAACCCAGAAAATGTATCCGAAGCAGCCGAGTGGTTAATTGTGGGCTCTGGACTAGACTGCTTGCTTTTATATTTTAGGTTTACCACTTATTGCTTAATTTCCTGAAACTTCAGATTCCTCAACTGCAAAATGGAGATAATAATAGTTCTTTCTTCGTGTTAGAATCAGATGAGCAAATAAAGTGAAATAAAATAAAATATGGCACCCCTTAGCACAATGTATGTCATTAATAAATGTTATTAAAGCACTTAATAAATGTTAACTGTTACTATTTTTGTTTATTCTGACAGCAACTGTGAAATTTACTTTCCAACATTTCAATTTTTATTAGGAATAAAGTAACAGACTTTTTAAATTTAGTATGTCAGTTTATGTGAGAAAACATCAATGCGAAATGCAAAAGCACCTAGCTTTCCTGTAACATTTGGTTTTAAGGTATTTCTATGGACACATACGCTCTCTTAAGATTTGCATTACATTATAGGTGTCTTTTGTATAGGTATGACAGTGTAGATAATCTCCCCATTTTAGAGATGATAAAACTGAGGCTCAAGAGATTATGTGGATTGTCGAAGATAACTTAGTATTTGCTGGAGCCCACACCATAGCTCAGGATCTGGGATTTCAGTATAGTGCTTCCTCCTTGCCGTGTTGCTACCTTTCAATATTTCTAAAGTTAAAATTAAAGAGGAAGATGGGAAGGAAGGTAGTTAGAAAAAAAAGATGATTGGTATTCTCTTTGTTCCTTACTTGCTCTGTTGCTGCCTTTAGTATTTCAAAAGTTAAAAATGAAAGAAGGAAGGAAATGAAAAGAAAGATGATTGCTAGTCTCTGGTTTTTGTAAGTAATAAAATGTGCTATTTTGCCTGGATCTAGTACATGTAAGTGTCACGGTAGTTTTAATTAGTATGTAGAAATCACAACACTTTGAAAAAAAAATTGCCAATCCTTTGTTAAAAATAATTTCAAAAGAAAATTCTTGGTGTCCTTTTAACTACGTAGCAAAAGCATTGTATTCATCACTCAAAAATTATAATACAAGAATTTTTAAGTTCAATTTCTAAACAACAGAAAAATGCCTCCCTAAAAAGATAACTTTCTCTTCCTCCTATTCTCCTTTTCCCCAAATGTTCCCAAGCCTAACCCTTTCACCCATGCCAGGGCCATTGCTGCCTAACCACTTTCTGGGCACAGTGGCATGGAAATACATCATCAGGGTATAATTGTACACACAGCAGAGAACACATGCTATTATGGAACCGAGTCTCGGCTGGATAGCCTGGCCTTGGATTATGTTTTGACTTCAGTGTTGAAATGGAAATGAAACCTCGGCTCTTCTTTCAGGTCTGTAGGGAGTTTGCTGGTCCCATGCTTTGATGGTTTTCATGCCCAAATGGCAAGTGATGGGAGAACAAATGGTCTTGTAGCTTCGGAATGGAAGGCATTGACTTGAGTGTGCTGAGTCACTGGAACAGTCTGAGGATGTTATCTTGATTCTCTGTTGGCTGACTAGAAAATTGTGAAAGTCCCAGGCCAGCCAGGTTGATCATTTCCTGGTTTCTTTGGGCAAGTAAGTTGCTGAATCCTCACAAGGACACCGTGTGGTGGTCCTCCAGCTCAGCATCATGGACATGGTGGCAGTCACTTTAATTTAAGAATCTGAAACATTTGATGTGGGAGAGCTTTGCTAATTATGATGTAAGCTGTTATGAGTCTGATGTCAGTCATACCTCAGTCAGGTGGTTTGAAAAATAAACATTAAGGTTAAACACAGGAAAAAAGAGAATGTAAGTGATAGAAACTCCTAAAAAAGGAGTCTGAACTTTCCGTTCCATTTTTTTCTGATTGGGTGATATTGCAAGGCAATTCCTATGTGAGTTGACTGTCTTTAGATATTGTATTCATTTTTTATGCTGCATAACAGATTACCATAAACAGTGATAAAACATCCATTTACTATCACAGTTTCTGTAGGTCTGAATTCCAGTCACTCTTTAGAGGGTCCTCTGTTCAGGGCCTCATCAGGCTGAAATCTGCGTGGTGAGCGGGCTACGTTCCCATCTGGAAGCTAGACTAGGGAAGAATCTGCTGCTGAGATCCTTCAGGTGGTTAGCAGAATTTATTTCCTTGCTGTAGAATTCATGACATCTTGATTCTTCAAAGTCAGCAGTGGAAAGAGCGTCTCTGTGCCTTCCAGTCTCTGGCCTCTAGATTCTTTTTAAAAGAGCTCACTTGATTAAGTCTGACTGACCCAGGATAATCTTTCTGATCAGTTTAAAGTCAATTTAATTACATCTGCAGAATCCTTTCATCTTTGCCATTTAACAGAACCTAATCAAGGGAATGCTGTCCTATAACCATTGCCATATTCTATTTGTGAGAAGCTAGTTACAGGTTCTTCTCACACACAAGGGACTGTACAAGGATGTGAGTCATTGTGGTCACCTTAGGGCCTGTCCATTAGATGTACCATGTGTTTTGAGTACAGCTGAAAAAAAAAAAGGAGCTTTTGAAAAGTGCCATTTTAAAGTGAATTGATGTTACAAAATGACAGGCTAAAGGATGAAGTATTATTTATTTAAATCTACCTTTTTTAATGTTGTTGCAGAAATATTTGTCTTTCCTTAAAGAATGTATCATTTAACACTTTTTTTCTTGAGTTTTTCTCTCCCTTTGGCTGCTGAGACATTACTCTTTCCTATGATTCTCCTGTCTTGACTTATTCCTTCACTTACACTTTCTTCCATCCACTCCATTTTTGAAATGTCACATCTCGAACCCAACAATCTCTTTGGTTAGGATAGCTAGAAGTCTTCCACCTCAACCACTTACTTCCTGAGCACAGTGGCATGGAAACAATCATCAGGGTGTAATTGTGACCCTGCAGATAAGCCAGCAGCTCTGTTGGGACCGTCAGGTTGTAATCTGAGTGTCTGCTGAATGGCCTGTGGCTGACAGACCTTAGACTGTTTGGATCTCACTGTTAAAATAAGAATGAAAATTTATTTTCACCTTTTTGGTCCATAGGAGACATGCTGGTTCCATTCACATTGGGTGGTTTTTATGTCCAAATAGCAATATTATATGAATAGTTTTATAGACATGTACAGAGTATGTGCCCGTGTTTATTTATTCTTAACCTTGTCTAAAAAAAGGATTTAAGGGGGGAAAAAAAAGGGAAAGGGAGAAATAAATGTAAGAAAGTGACATAGAGTCAGGCGAAGATATTTTTTCTAGCAGTTAATGTGGACGTGAACACAATTAGATTCATGATTTGGTGGCCAAAAGGTAACATCAGGAGAAACAACTCCTCTCAGTACTGCGCCCAAAGAACCATTTCTTCTATGGGTCTTCATCTGCGATGGTCACATCAGCCATGGTGTGGTGTACTGAACAACTCACAACATTCAGCACATGCATGATTATGTCCCATATGGTCATTTAACATTCCTCCATGAAGGCTGGAGGCCCGCTGCCATAGTGCAGTTCAGGGAGAGCATTTCTGTGGGGCTTGCCTTTCTAACATGTTGGGTGACTCAGTCTAGAATGAAGTTTTGCATAGTTTTTTAGTATTTTTAAAACGTATTGCCCCGCCCCCCAAAAGTTAGATTTTAAAAATTTTACTTTCCATTCCTTGGATTATGTTTCAAAAAGTTATTTTATCTTCCAACTACAAAGTCGTTATAGTATTAAAAATGCATATACACAGAACTAGGAATTCTGCTATATCATCTCCCAATAGCCTTTAAGAATCTTTATTTTAACTTAGAAGAATGAATTCTGCAGTTTGCCATACATATTGTAGTTCTTTTTTCCAGGTTCTTCTTTTCAGATTATATTTCCGGATAACATCTGAATACTGTTATTTTAAAATTTCTGGTTTAGTATAGAATGTTTGAAGTTTAGTATTTTTGTTTGTTTGGTGGGGTGGGAAGTGGGGGTGGTAATTAGCATTCTCTAGAGAAGACTTGAGGAGCTTAAAATGACATCTACCTCATTAGGAGACTGTTCCATCTCAGCTGCACGGAAAGGAAAAGGAGAACCCCGTGGACAAGCAGAAGGTCCCCTCATTATAATAATGGCTGTCCTGCAGAGCAAGGTTTCTAGGCCTCATGGCTCTGACTCACAAAGGTTGCATGTGATATTTATCAACTGTTTGCTGATTTATTCCTGGTTATCAAAGTAAATCACGTCTAATGTCAATGTTTTATAATATCCAGAAACATTTAAATAAGAATACAAGTCATCTGCATTTGACCACCATAATTCTGATATATTTTTATTGTGCCTATGGCAGTGCGGCCTTGTGGCTCAGAATGGAGGCTCTGGATGCATTCAGATCTGGATTCAGATCCCAGCATTACTATTTATCACCTGTATGGCCCAAAAAGCTTCTTGAGCTCTCTGAACCTCAATTTCCTCATTTGTAAAATAGTAGTAGAAATGCCTATCTTATATGGTTATTGCAAGGCAGGAATTCCATGATGAAGTATATCTGATGAGCTTTGCACAGTGCAAGCCATATAGCAAAGCCTCAATAGAAGCTAGCTATTGTGTGTGTGTATACATGCATATGAGTGTATATAGCTATGTTATAAAATTGGTATTATACTCAATACTGCTTCCTTTATCCTTAACATTTAAAATCTGCCTAATATTTTACCACAAGATTATATCATTTTATATTTCTCCATTTGCTTTATTTGGGTCATTGCTGTTGTTACCATGGTTTAAAAATTGATAATTCGATAATTAAATTATTATATCGACAAGCACCCAAAAGTAAGCAAGGAGAGGTAAAAGAAGGCAAACTTATTCAATTTCTCTTCTTAGGGATGTCAGTTAATGATTCATTATAAATGATGATAAGTATAGAAAAAGAAGTTAAAATAATACATCTAAAGACTTTAAACCGTTCATATCCTTTTATGTCTTTGTACTTCTGGGAATTCTGAGGGAAAAAAATGTGTCCAAAGATACGTGTGTGTTTGGTTGTTGTGTATATGTGTGCATTTGTAAATATGTATAAGATGTTCACAGTCTTGATTTCACAGGGGGAATTATAAATTTTGTTGTATATTTTATTTTTCAAATGTTCTACACTGCTTAATACTTAAATGATCGTAAAATAGCCACAAATATTAATTTTTTTAAATGAAAGAAGATAAAGAAAAACTAAAAATCCTAAACACAGTAGTTGAGGAGTACAGTTATACAGAGAGTTTAAAAACAATTCAAAGTATCCTGAGGACAATGTGTCTTAAACATAGGACCTATATAGTGTATGCACATTAGTGTAGTTTGCACAGAGACTACCCCTGTCATTCCAATCACTGAATTCAGACTTTTATTTTTACTTGACAATGTGTCTTAAACATAGGACCTATATAGTGTACGCACATCAGTGTAGTTTGCGCAGAGACTGTCATTCCAATCACTGAACTCAGACTTTTATTTTTAACTTGTGAGATCTGTTTCACTCAAGTTCCTATGCAAGCCAGGTGATTAAAAATAAGAACAGACTCCATTTTCGAGGATGGGATTAGCATTTAACTTAGTCCGAAAAGGTAGAACATTCATTTCTAAGGAGAAGGAGAAGTGAAACACAGAAGCAATATCTCAGCGAAAAACAAAAAAAACAAAACGCTCTTCTGAGTCTATAATGAGGAAAAGAAGTGGAAAGAGGGAGAGAGAAGTCTGTATTAGGCATCTTCCTTTGAAGTATGAGGGTTCTGCCTCCTTTGGCCTGCCTGGGAAAGAAGGAAACCATGAGTTATTCTCCCAACCAGCATTGTTCTAGATGTTTGGTAGAAACACATTAAAGACATTTGTATTTAATGTCTCAATGATAAGACAGTTAAAAGTTAGGAAGACAACTACATAAGAAGACGAAGAGACTTAGGTATGATTAGAATTGAGCACGGGCTGGGAGTCTGTAAGTTCGTGAGTGTGGAGTTTGCTTTCCCCTGGGCAGAGGTACTGTTTGAGATGATGGCATCCTTTGTGGGCAAGAACCAAGGGGAAAAAGCAGTAGGGAACTTCTTCTTTTTGTCCATCTCAACAATAAAGGGCAGTGATACTTGTCAAGCTTGGACATGTCTCTTTAATACAATCTAATAACAACCAGCCTCCTATGGAGGAATAAAGCAGGTACTTAGCTGAACTTCTTAGCCATTCTCTCTTTCTGCACCTCAATCCCCTTCTGTGTTCTGCAAAATAGTCACTTTGGTCTTCACAATCAATTCAAATGGATCCCCGCTGCCTAAGGACAGCTGACATTTCTTACTCTAAAATTCTCATCTTTCCAAAATTATATTACAGCCTGTTCTTCAGACTTATTTCACATAATTCCCCTTCACTTACTTACTTATTTAAAATATGTGTGTGTGTGTGTGTGTGTGTGTATGAGTGTATATATATCATGTTTCATTGCTACATTTGCAAAACTTGGACTGAGAGACTTAGAATCAAGTGTGCGTATGTGTGTGGCAACTTGATGCTGATTTTCATTTCTCTTAGGAGGATGAACATTTCTGATTTGGCTCTAAGAGCAACTTATAATAGTGGTAAATACTACCTTTGCAAACCTGTACTTAACGTAATGGCTGCTCTGAAAGTCTATATTTTCCAAGTGGCATGGTCTGGTAGAAAAATGCTTTTGAATCAGATCGTTCAAGACTTTAAAGTAAAGACAGACAGACAGACAGACATCTATTAATGCCAGATGAATTTCTAGGTTTGGGAATACAGTGGAATATGTAGATTTGAACACAGACTTCATTTTGAATGTAGTTTGACAAATCAATTGAATTTAACTTTAGGTTCTTCATCTGGGAAATAGGACAACAGATCCTACTTAATACACTGTGTTGAAGGGTAAATGCAAAATGTCTGCCACGGATCCTTGTTCAGTGCCTATTAACCTATGTGCCTTGTTCCTGTGCAGACCTTCCCAAGGATCAACTCAGTCCAGTTGAGGTCAGTCCTTTCACTCAGAGGGGCAATCCCAAGAGAGGCAAGTTAGTGCCCTGTGCACTAAAGGGGGCCCTTCTCATCTGGAGGGAGAGGAAGGAAGGACAGAGTGTCCTGGTAACATTTAGAGTGGATGCTCTAGCCTGTTTCTCTGAACAGCTTCTGAATAATGAAAAAACTAATGTTGACATATTGTCTTCAGCAAGAGACATGTGCCTTATATTTTAATAGTTGATTCAGATTTAGACTCAGTTTCTGTAGTTGATAAAAGCCTGAATATTTATTTTATTTTTTATTTTTGATTTATTTTTATTTTTTTAGGTGAGGCAACCCTTGGTCGACCTCACAGATTGCAAGGACCTTGTCAGTTTACAGTCTCTTTTTTTTTTTTATTGTTTACGCCTACAGCACCTAGTCTTCATAGGTGGTCTCCCATCCAAGTACTAACTAGGCCCGACCCTGCTGAGCTTCTGAGATCAGATGGGATCGGGCTTGTTCGGGGTGGCATGGCCGTAGACAAAAGCCTGAATATTTAAACACTAGCTCCACTAGAAAAATTTCAGTGCTCTCAGAATGCTGAATGTCTGAAATTGGGTTTTGTGTAAAAGAAGCTCATTCAATCTTTCATCTGCTTTCATATTTCATCTTCTTTCTTTGCTTTTAGAAGTAAAAACAGTTAAATGAGAACTGTGCATTCAGAAAAGCATCTTTGACCTCCAGTCTATTTTTTTTTTTGAAAACCGTCATTAAAAGATAAGAGTTTTCATTTTTCAAAGTTTTATATTTTATCTCTGGTTCTGAGATTAGACATTTGCATCTATAAGGAAGTCAGAATTGCCTTTGAGGGAGGGAGATTCTTGGCAGTGACCGGGTTTCCAAGTTCCAAGGTTCTGTGGCATGTTCTGGTCACCTTCACGTGGGAGAGGTCACGGAGAAGGGGCCTCGCCTTATGGGTGGTCAGAAGTAGCATGTGTGTGGAAAGACATGCTTTTCTTTCCATTTTCTATTATTCAGAATTTAAAAGCTGTGACTTAACAGTTTCGTTTCTGCATTGCTTTTGTGCTTTGCTTTTTTCATCCACAACCCTCACTGACCCAGTCTGCTCCTCATCTATCTGTCCACTTCTGTCTCACTCCGGGTTTTCTCTAGACCATGATAGTGTCTCCCCAGCCTTTTCTGCTCTCTCACTATCCCTTATACAAGGACCTAGACCTTTTGTATATTATCAAGGATTTAATTTCAATCCACCTGAGAAACAGAAGGTAATAGGAATATGGGGAAGGTACAAATCTTTACCACGCTGGTGTCTGCTCTGTAGTTCTCCTGTCCCTTCTAAAATGCAAACCAAAAGTCCCATTGAACTTTTCCGTGCATGGAGCACTCCCACTCTCCTGAAGGGACATTAGGCCCACCTGCCCTTTCCTTCAACAAGGTTCTTCCCAGCACCCTAGGTTTCCCAACACCCTGAGGAGCTATCTCAATTTACAAGGCTTTCTGAGAAGTTGTACCATGCAGCAGAGTTTCTGGTCCACAGAGGAAAAGGCATTTTTTCAGTGTCCAGCTAACCCCATTACCTAATGAGTCTCTCTCTGAAAGGCTAGAATGTTCTATTCAATGTGTTTCCTAAATATATGTAGCCACTTAGGTTGTATTCTACTTTATAGTTCCCTTTGGATTTCTTTCAAAGGTATTATATGATAAGACATTGATTTACATAGGTATTTCCTATTTTAAAACTTTAATAATTAAAAGTAAATTACCATCGTTAAGGTATTTTGATGGTAAATACAGTCATCTAAATAGTTTATCAATATTTTATTAAGTTAATCAATCATTGTAAAATTGTTTAAAGTAATATCTTGAAATAGTTTAAAATAAAAATAAGACAGCTTATTAAATATTTCTAAATATTTAAAATTAATAATACTTTAATTTCTACTTTAAGTGGAAAATATTCTTAAAATATGCTTAAAAGAAAAATGAAAATAAGAAAAACACATCAATTAGTTACTTTCCAAGAACAAATAAACAAGGAGCAATTGATTGGAAGCTGAATTAATTGCATTGGACAAGAGCTTAGCCTTTATCTATCGTAGTATAATTTTCTTATGAACCCGTTTTAGCTTTTATGAGACCAGAAAAGGTGTGTGTGTGTGTGTGGGTGTTGTGTGTGTGTGTGTGTGTGTGTGTGTGTGTGTAGGATAAGTCTTTTTTTGGTGTGAAAATTTTAGAACAACTGAACTGATATAAGTCAGAAATCTCAAATATTCTTTGAATAGTTTTCAGAGCACTTTTAAAGACATTTGAATTATAAGGAATAACATAAGACAGGTAAGAAGAATGGAGATCCATAATAATTTCTAGAATAATCAAATTTAAGCACTGTAAATGGACCAGGTTGTGTTACAGCCACTTATGTTTTAAAGATGTGAAAACTGAGGCCTAGTAAGTTTTGGTGATCTACAGTCCCAGTTACTGTCAGATCACGTTCTAGTTTAGATTTATCCCAGAGTAAGGTAGCTCCTAGTCTAGTACTTTTCCCTAAATTAATTTATGCTTTTCTGTACATTTAGCCATCCAATATGCAGAATTCCCAAGAAAATATTTGAGGCTTTTAGGATTGCATCTTGATTTATTTACAGTGTTTTCGAGTATATCTCTTTGTATAGAAGGGTAAATGCAAAATGTCTGCCACGGATCCTTGATTTATTTACAGTGTTTTTGAGTATATCTCTTTGTATTGTTTTCTCATTGGTTGCTCTGTGTATTACAGTACACCTTTGTGATTTATTATACTCCATTGATATCAACATTTTACCACTTCGAAGTGTGGAAACCTTACTTCCATTTAGGTCTCTTTACTTTCCCCACTTTTAAATATCATTGTCTTGACTATTGGGAGGTGTAATGGTGTTTGTTTCAATCATCTAATGTGTTCTGTAAAAGTCATGAGAAGGATCATCTATTGTTAGTAGCCATATTTCTGTTTCTTTTGTTTTTCTTCCTTTTCTGATGCTCCAAGATTCCTTCTTTTATAATTTCCTTTCTGTTTGAAAAGCTTTTTAGCCGTTCATTAAAGGTAACTCTGCTAACAGATTCTGTTAGTTTTCCTACATCTGAGGATGTCTTTATTTTCCCTTAATTCTTGGATGATAGTTTTGCTGGATACGGAATTCGAAGATGACAGCCTCTTTTTTTTCAGCACTTGGAAAATGTGCCACTTTCTTCTGGCCTCTATGGTTTTGGATGGGAAATTTGCTTTTATTTGAATGTCTCTTATTGGTAATGAGTCACTTCTTTCTGGATGTTGTCAAGATTTTTCGTCTTTTTCGCTTCAGTTCTCAAAACTTAATTATGAAATATCTTGGTGTGGATTTCTTTGGGTT
The DNA here is from genome assembly GCF_000325575.1 of Pteropus alecto. Lineage (NCBI taxonomy): Eukaryota > Metazoa > Chordata > Mammalia > Chiroptera > Pteropodidae > Pteropus > Pteropus alecto. Next base: position 5,488,456 of record NW_006431915.1, on the reverse strand, counting down.
TATCCTTTTTGAGTTATACAGTTTCTTGAATCTGTAGGTTTATATATATATATTTTTTGCCAGATTTGAGAATTTTAAACAATTGTTTCTTCTAACATTTTTCTAAACTCACTCTCTTTGTTCTTATTCTGGTACTCTGATGACATGTTATGAATGTTGGTCCTTTTGTTACTGTCTCACTGTCCCTGATGCTCTGGGTTTTTTTTTTTTTAGTCTATTTCTCTCTGTTGTTCAGAATGAGTAGATTCTATTGATTTATCTTCAAGCTCATTGATATCTGTCCTATTGATATTGAACTCACTGTTTCTTTTTGTTGCATATTTTTATAATTTTCATTTGGTTATTTTTTTATAACTTCTACTTCTTTGCTGCTATGTTTCCATTTTTCATTTGTTCTAAAGAATTTGCAGTTGTATGTTAAAGTATTTTTATGGTGGTTGCTTTAAAATCGTCGTAAATAATTCTAACACGATCCACCTTAGTGTTAGCATCAGTTCATTCTTTTTACTCAATCAAATAGTAATTGTCCCGTTTTTGATATAATGGGCGATTTTCATTGTATCCTAGACATTTTGGCCATTGTGTTAGGAGACTCGGGGTCTTATTTAAATGTTTCCTTTTAGCAGGTAGTTGTCTCACTTAGATTTAGCACACCGATTCTGTCCTAATTTTGTAGGCTGTGCTTCCAATAACACATTTTCAGAGACTTTGTAGTGTTATTTTGGTCTGCTTGGTTTATCTGGTGCTGCTAGGGATCCCACGGGTCCCTGCTAGTGCTGCCTGAGAGGGTGGATGAGTTTCCTTGGTATAGCTCTCTAGTGCCTCAGGTGAGGATAGGGGCAGGAATTCATTGGCCAGTGAGGCCAGGTAGGCTTCCTGGCACTCATGCTATGATCCTCATTTCCTCCCGCTTCCACCAGACTGCAGAGAAGGAGAACACTTCCCAGATGAGGCCATTTTTGAGTGTGTCAGGATCCCCTTTGTTGGTGCTGCCAGTTTCCTATTACCTCTCATTGTAGGAAGGGAGTCTCAGGCCCGATGAGTAAGGAGAATGCTTTCCCTGGCCACTTACTGTCAGTGGCTGTTCCCATCCATCCCCCTTGCCAGTGCAGCTGGCTAGTTTGGTGTGTTGGTGGGACTCCCATTTGATCTGCGAAGAGAGTGAGCCTACCTGAGCTACCTTCTATTGCAAGCTTTGGAGTCTGGAAAAATCTGGGCTTAGCTGCCTTCTTCTGTTAGGTTGTGGATCGCAGGACCGGTCAGTCCTGGGGTTTCTAGCCAGTTCACCTTCCTCTTTCTGCATTTCAGAGTTCTCTTTGGTTTCCTCTTGTATCTTTTCTAGGGTTTGTATTTGTCCTTAGCTGGGAGGAGCAGGGAGAAAGCAGTCTATATACTATCTTATATGGACCAGAAGTCTTGTTCAGGAGCTTTTAGAAGGGGAGAGTGAAAACCCTTAAGACTACCCATAATAGAAAAAATGAATTTGGCTTTTTTTTTTTTAGTAGAAAGTACTCTATTCATGTTTCTACTTATCATATTCCCTGTGAACAAAACCAGAACACAATCTACCTTCTCTCTCTTCCCGCTTCCTTCCCCCACCTTTATAATCATGCTGTCACCATAGGCTTCTATGAATGGAAGTCCTGTCCTTGAGAATGCAGAAGAAGAGTTAAATTAAAGCCTCAGATTTGGTTTGCCTCTCTTGTGGGAAAGTGAGTCAAGAAATACTCTATCCTTAGGCCACTACTTCTCTCTTTACCTTCCTCCTAATTGCCTCTTGTCAACCTCACCAAGCTTAACTTCCCAAGACTGGGGAATGGGCTTTTAAAGACAATCAAATCTTGTACATCAAACTCAAAAAGGGAAGGAAACTTAAGTGTAAATACCATCTGGCTTTATTTACTCATCATCTCTTTCAGATACAGTTGAGTAGATGTAGGCTTTTACTCTAAAGAGCAGTTTATAGGAACAGACTGAAGAAAAGACTTTAAAATTTTTTTTTGAATGATAATTGGGTTTAATTAACTTGTCACTAATTGTTCTGTAACCGAAGATGCCCCAGTCCTTGGCACACATGAACAGAAATCTAAAAAAAAAAGTACAGAGTAGTTACTAGTGAAGATTTTGGATGAGGGTTCAAATAACCAAATACTCCTTTCATTTTTAAGGGAAATAACAACAACAACAACAACAAAAATTAAAGGAGTAAAAAGAAAGTAAAGAAGTTGTAAATAGAACCACTGTAGTCTGAATGTGTTCCACCCAGATTCATATGTTGAAACCTAACCTCTAAGGTGATGGTTTTAGGAGGTGTGACCTTGGGCGAGGTACTTAGGTCATGAAGATGAAGCCCTCATGAATGGATTAGTATCCTTATAAAAGAGACTAGAGTTCCCTAGCTCCTTCTGCCATGAGAAGATACAACCAGAAGTTGTCAATCTGCACCCCAGAAGATGTCCTTCACTAAAACCTTATCATACTGGTACCCTGATCTTGGACTTCCAGTCTCTAGAGTTATGAGACATAAATTGTTGTTTATAAGCCACCCATTCTGTGACATTTTGTTACAGCAACCCAAAAGAACTATGACAATAACTGGAAACATTTACAAATGAAATTCTCAAATTCTAAGAAAAATCCAAAGATTAAGAAGTGAACGAATTTCCTCATTTGTTGGGTGTTAAAAATGTAAGTTTATACTAGTGATCTCAACAGGGTCGGGGAGGCACGGGGTGAGTCATGAAAACTATAACTTTAAAAGTCGAAGAACTTGATTCTGCTTTAGATTAATTTATGTGTGAATGGAAATGCTATAAAATGTTCTCGGAAAATACTTGCAGCATAGAATAAAATCACAATTTTCTAGGGCTTGGGCGGGGGGGTCTATCTTAAATCATTTGAGGTGTGAATTATTTGTTGCTTTAAATTTTCATTTTAATACTGGAGTAGTGAGAAAATGGCCCACCGAGGAAATCCATTTCCTTCTCCCTGGAACCTGTGAATATATCACCTCACATGGCAATAGAGACTTTGCAGATATGATAAGTTAAGGACCTTGAGATGGGGAGATTTTGCTGGATTGTTGGTTTTGGAGGTGGAGGAAGGATCCATGGGTCAAGGAACACAGATGTCCTCTAAAAGTTGGAAAAGTCATGGAAACGGGTTCTCCCCTCGAGTATCCAGAATGAAATCTAGCTTTGCCAACTCGTCTGACCCTAGAATTATAATAAATTTGTTATATTTTGAGCCACTAAATTTGTGACAGTCTGTTTTGGCAGCAGTAGAAAACTAATACAAATACCTAGGTTATTTTTAAGGATGTTGCTGTTCATGTCATTTTCCTTTCTATATAAAAGCATTATCTAGACCACTGATTCCCCTTGCCCCAAATCCCCGAGGACATTTGGCAGTGTCTGGAGACATTTTTGATTTTCATGATTAGGTGTACTACTGGGATCTGGTGGGTAAAGGGCAGGGATGCTGTTAAACATCTAGGATGGAAATATCATCCCTCCCTCCCCCCACCTCCCACCACAAGAAAGCATCATCCTGTCTAAAATGTCTTAGTGCCCAGGTTGAGAAATCCTAAACTAGGTTGATTTGCATTTTTATTTTAATTTGTCTCAAGGTAGTTTTTGGTTTCCTATTTGATTTCCTCTTTGATCCATTGGCTGTTTAGAAGCATGTTGTTTAATCTCCACATGTTTGTATTTTTCCATTTTTTTCCCCCGTAATTGATTTCTAGTTTCATTTTATTGTGGTCAGAAAACATGCTCGATATATTTTCAATCTTGAATTTATTGAGGCTTGTTTCATGGCCTTCTTTGTGATCTGTCCTGGAAAATGTTTCATGTGTACATGAGAAAAAGTGTAACCTGCAGTTTGGGGATGAAATATCTGTAAATGTCCATCAAGCCAAACTGGTCGAAGGTGGCATTCAAGGCTGTTATTTCCTTATTAATTTTCTGTCTGGATGATCTATCCATTGAAATACGTAGTGTAGTAAAGTCTCCAACTATTATAGTATACTGTTAATTTCTGCCTTTATGTTCATTAACGTTTGTTTTACATCTTTAGGTGGTCCTACGTTGGATGTGTAGATATTTACAATTGTTATATCCTCCTCTTGGATTGGCCTTTAAAATTATGTCATATACTTCTTCGTCTCTTTTTACACTCTTTGTTTTGAAGTCCGTTTTGTCCGGTATCAGAGCATCGCTACCCCAGCTTTCTTTTTATCCCTATTTTCATGGCACATCTTCCTTCATCCCTTCACTTTCAGTCTGTGTGTGTCTGTTGATCTGAAGTGACTCTCTTGTAAGCAGCATATTGATGAGTTGTTTTTTTAACCATATGGTTTCACTTATATGTGGAATCTAAAAACAAAACAAAAACAGACTCATAGAAACAGTGACCAAAGGGATGATTACCCGTTGAGAGGCGGGTGGGGGATGGGTGAAAGAGGAAAGAGGAATATCGTAAATAGCATTGTGGAACATTTGCACGGTGACAGATGATCACTAGAATTAGTGGGATGATCACATTGTAAGGTATACAAATGTTGAATCACTATATTGTATACCGGAAACGAATACAACCAACAGAAGTGCCAAATTGCATTAATTCTCCAATATCATAGTTCTGCAATTCTACTAGGCAAAGTCAAACAGACTATTTTTCTTTTTTAATTCCTGAAAGCACTAGTAGAACTGGAAAAAAAGAATTTGGTCCAGAAATTTTGGTGTAGATTGCCTAGAATTGTAAGCAAAATGTTGTTTTAGGACATTTTTTCTCCTCTGAGGATAGAGCTATGGTTTTCATTGGACTTTCAGAGGGGTAAAAGTCACAGAAATGATTAAGAACCCCCAGACTTTTCAACTTCTGAAATATATATTCGAAGGCCAGTGAGAATAGGACTTGCCTAAAACTATGAGTCTAAGTAGGATTTCTTGAATCCTGTGTTTCCTCATGAAATGTTTTCTTCTTCCAAAAATGCCATGATTGAGAATTTTATGTCACCCCTATGAAATAATCCCAAAGTGATGAGAATTCAACATCAGTAGTGTAGAGACGATATCATTGACAAGAATAGTGTGGATGTCCTCTTAGTTAAAAAACGAAACACCAAAGAGCTCCTTTTAGTCCATACCCAGTTCCTTTTCTTTCTGCTTGTCCTCAGTGTTCTCCCCATCTTTCTAGAATTCATTCTCCAGTATTCTTTTTTAGTTCCACCTTGTGTCTTCTTATCCTCAGAGAAAGTGTGGTGGGGATGTTCTTATTTGAAGAACACAGGTGCAAAAAAAAAAAAAAAGCTATGTGATATTCCGTTATCAGATAAACCAATGGCACACATGCACAGGTTTCTCCCTGTATGATCTGTTTATAGTTTTTTTAAGCACCAAAGCATGTTGTAGTTTTTATTAAATACATTCATTATTATAATTGACTCATATGAATTAAAGCTGAAAGAGCTGCAGTGACGCCTGTCGTCTACCTTGCTTCTGCTTCTGACCACAGTACTTTTTTTAACCAAGTATCTATTTCAAAGGACACATATTATTCCCTTTCTGTACCCATTTCCCTCATTATTTATTTTATCTTATTTTTATTATTTCTGTGCCCCCACCTCCCTCCCCATTGGCAACCATCAGATTATATTCTATTTCTATGGGTCTGTTTCTGTTTCGTTTTGGTTTCTTTAGATTCCACATATGAGTTAAATCATACGGTATTTGTCTTTCACTGTCTGACTTACTTCACTTAGTATAATACTCTCTAGGTCCTCTGTTTTGATCTATAAGAGCTTTGTCCACATGCTAAGAGGATTGGGAGATGGGAAGGCAGGATGCGGAAAAACAAATTTGCTACCTAAACATATTCATATATGTTACTGATCCTCACCCCCAACTTTTAAGCTATGCTTAAGTATATTGTGTATTTGTTAAACGTTCATGCATTACTTGATTTTTCAGAAGTCTTCCATCTAGCAACCTCACTGTTGTTATACTATTATAATAATAATAGTTCCATCTTATTGGAAGTTTTCAGTTGTGTACTGTTCCATCTTATACTATCCATGTTATTATACTATTCTTGGTGATTCTTCACCTTTTTTTTTCTTTAATCTACTTAAGTATAGATTACTTTACACATTGGACCGTGGAAAACAATGGGGAATAAAAAAATCGAATACTTAAGAACAAACTACAAACTTAGTTGTCACTTGGTAATTAGACTAAAGAACTAAATTTCACATTCTGAGATGCCTTGTAAATGTTTCAAGTGTGGGTTGCCCCTGATAAATTCAACTAGGCATTATAAAAGATATAATGTAAAAACGCATTTAAAAGATATAATTGTACCTTACAACTTAACATAGTTAAAATAAAAAGACCACAAAAGACTGGAAGAAATAGCACATGTCTGAAAAATAAAAGTTTACTAAAAGGAAGCTATTTGTAGTATTTTTGAAAAATGAGAGCCCTAGAAAGTATCAGCAGAGTTTAAAATATAAAGTAGTATTAAGACTAAATTACAAATTAGACTTGAAACTCTTCATTCACATCATATCCCTGGATTAAATCGAGAAAATCCATTTCTCTCTCCACTCTAAACTGGAAGCAGACATTCAGCTTGGAGCTAGCTGAAGGTAGGCAAATGAATCAACACAGCTTGTATCTTCCTTAACAAATTGTTTTCTGTCTGTAAGCTTGATCTGATTAAGACCTTTGATTAAGAACTCTGTATGAAACGGGCGGTTACGTAAATGTGGCAAGAGAAGCAAGAGAAATGTCCAGGACGATCCTGATTCCCTTCCCATTCCTTACAAAGAAAACTTGAAGCCCCTCTTGACTTTGTTTGGTTCTGTATTGTTGCTACTCTGTTTCTTAGGAAAATTATTTTTTTGTTTTGTGTGTGTGTGTGTGTGTGTGTGTGTGTGTTTTCCTCTTTAGCCAAAACTAGGCTGTGATGGAATTTTCTCAGCTCTGGCTCTTTCCCAGCAGCCCGTTTTCAGGAGGGTGGGGCCCGGGCTCAATCCCACAGAGGTGGCTGGAATGCATCCAGTGCCTATCACCCCCTCTCGATCACCCCAACTCGGTGCTTACGCTACCTCATAAGTCCCCACCGTCCCTTCCTAAGCTGTAACCTGTGAAATGCAGAAATGCACAGCCTGTGTCCACTCCCTGAAGAAGTTTCCTGGCCGCCTTATCTGTTGTCCTCAGACATCTCAGCTGGCTCAGTCCCTGTCATTAAAAACAAGTCAGTCTCATCCAGTTTCTCAGCTCTGGAGATCTGGTCTCTGCCTCTGGTCCTGGCCTGGGCGACTCAGTCCTGCCTTTCTTGACTGTGGGGCACACCCTGCCAAGTGGCCAGGCCCCAGCATCTGTGCTAGAGAAACTTATAGCCAGCTGCCCAGAAACTCCACAGGCTCTGCCTGGGCTGTGGGCAGCTGCCCCGGTACCACAGCTCTGAGCATGCTCGGAGTACAGCATCACCACTCCGCTGTGTCCGGGCTCTCCAAAGCCAGAACGCTTTCATCCGTTTTCAGAATGCCAGAGCAGCTTGTAGCAGGCTGAAGCAGCCCGTCACTCTTTAAAAAGCATTTCCCCGCAGCCTGAAGCATAGTAAAATCAAGGATTATTTAAACTTTTATTAATTTCTCTGTTACCTCAAATCTTTTTAAAGATGAGATAGGGTCTAAAAGTAAGAAACTAAAAGAAAACACTTATTTTTTACTCAAAGCAGAAAGGAAATTGACCCTGAAATTGGAGAGCTCGTCAAGAAATGCTGGTGGATACCTTCAGAAGTTTCTCACACTGAAGGATGGCCTGGCCTGGTGGGCACTCTGAGGCTAGGGCAATAGCAAGAAATACAGCATCCCAGTTTGCCCTCTCTCTGTTGGGAGAACCAATAACAGTAGTTCACCCCAAATATTTACTTTTTTTTTTTTTTTTTTTTTTTAGATTTATTCCTTGGGTTTTTCCTGAAGAAAGAGGACAGAGGCAAAAATGAAGGGAGCCTATGAGGTGACCCTATGCTTTATATTCTACCTACGGTGTCTCATTCAGTCCTCACGATAGTGCTGAAAATAGATTATATCCCCATTTAACAGAAAAGAAGATTGAGGCTCAACAAAATTGAATAACTTGTCCAATGTCAATCAACTAGTACGGGAAAGAAACAGTAGGTGTCCTACCTCAGGTCTATCTCTTTTCTCCTATAAAATATGAATATGTACTCTTAAAGTCCTCCAAATCACACAGCCTGGGAGAGTAAAACAAGTGTTATCTCCAAGGAACCTCAGTCTGTCTTTCTCCCCACCAACTAGCCTTTCGAGTGGTCGTGAGAATAATGCCTGAATATTGTCATATATGTCTTTATTTTTAAGCGAAACATGCTCTTTATTAAAAAACTGAAAATTAAAACAATGTTTACATTAAAATTTAAAGTCTACACCCCTCGCCCCCTCCTGGTAACTCCCAGTGTGTATCCTTCTTCTAGGCTTTTTGTAATGCATGTAAAATATATACACGTGTAAGTACCTATAGCGATTTTATAACCAATGGGGAATTATGCCTGCTGTAACTTTACAGAGTTAATGCAATTTGCTTATCTTCCCATGTGGGTAAGTAAATACAGTAATGTCAGTCTGTGCAATGGCTGCTTACTACTCTACTTTTTTATAATATTGATGGATGTTTAAATATACAGTTTTCCACCATTACAAATACTGCTTTATCGAACATTCTGTGTTTATAATTTTATATGCTGCTTTAAGTATTTCTGGATGATACATTTCTAAAGGTGGAATTGTTAGAAGAGGACTTTTAAATTTAGACATCGTCAAATTGCTTCCAAAAAGACTGTCAAATGACTCTTCTAGCAACAATATATGGGTGTGTCCATTGATTTATTACTCATTCTGTCATTAATAGGATTTTAAATCTTCCCCAATCTGCTAGCTATTTTTTTTAAGATATGGATATCATATTTAATACTGACAAACTTTAGTTCTAAAGCCAAAAGGGCTTGCTAACATTTCATTCCTGGATGAAAAGACTGAACGATCCGGCCACAGACATTACTAGACACCCAAAGGCCTCCCCAGCACACAGCCTGCACCACTAAGCGTGCCGCTTGGTTTTGAGCAGGCCAGATGTTCGCTTCCTACCAGTAGATGGGAAAGAAGACACTGCAGATGGTTGGTGCTAGTCTTGATGAGTCTCTTCTTAATCTCAATCTCTCTCTCTCTCCCCTACCTTTCTCCTCTTCCCCCCTTGTTGAAGTAAATTGACATATAACAAACTGCACATATTTAAGGTGTACAATTCACATATAATTGGCAATAATCAGTTTCTGATATAGCATTCTAAAAATATTCTCTCTGTATATGAGCATATAGGTATGTGGGGGTTATATACACACACATATGGTATAGACCTTAACTTTCTCTTAACCAACTTGATTGTTAATGAAAGCTTTGCAAAACATAGTACTTCATACCTATGGCCACTTTTCTCTTAATGCCTTCGCAGCAAACTGCCTAAAAGTGTTGTGTATACTTGCAGAATCCAATTTCTCTCCTGTTTACTCTTGAATCTACCCAGTGAGGCTTCCATTCTCAGGACCCAGCGAACTGTCATCAGTGACCTCCTTGTCCTTTATTTCAGTTGCTTACAGGTTTCCTTGATTCCTCTCTCTCCCCAACATCCAGTCTAGTAGCAAATCATATCAGCTTTACCATCCACATATATCTGCGATCACCACCTTCCCATGTTCAAAGCCACCATTATCTCTTCTCTGGATTACTGTATGAGCCCCTAACTGCTCTCCTTACATCCACACTTGCTCTCCCACAGTCTCCCAAATACTATCCCTTCTAAAAGATATTTTGCTTATTTATTCTATTAGTTGTCTTTCATACCCCTCTGGAACTCGGGCTCAAAAGGGGAAAAATTTTCTTCTGTTTGATTCACTGTGGTATCTTCAGGACCCAGAATAGCATCTGACATATAAACATATAGCACACACTTGTGTATTTAGACCAAAAAAAAAAAAGTTAGTAGACTATAAGGACAATAATTCAGCTCCTGACAATTGCTAAGAAGTAGTCGTCTTTGCTCTTAAAAGCTGTGTATGCCAGATTATTATGATAATGATATAACTAGTTAAATATTACATTCTCTAATAAAAATGAGTGCAACAAGAAAATAATTTGGGGAGAAAATTAAGGTGAATGTTTTGTTAAATATTCAATGAAGGCAAGATACCAAAAAAAAAAAATCGCTTTAAATTTGCTGTAAAAACAACTAAATTTGGAGAACATCACACACACACACACACACACACACACACACGCACACCCTGCAAAGTTTTTGTACTCACATTGAGTTACAAGAATTTTAAGTTCTGACTCTACCTTCTGGGAGCCAGTTTGGAAGTCGTGTGTGTGGCATTGTTGGCGTGGCTTTGCTTGGAAGATCTTGCAGAAGTCCAGTTAGCAGACCCGTATTCAAATGAAAATAAAGCCTTAGCTCGGTATTAAAGGATTGGCAAATGAAAACAAATTGGTATTTTAAGTTCAAATAAAGTATTTGAGGTACCATTTTTATAATTTCACTTTCTAAATGTTTTTAAAGTTAATTGTTTATTAGCTGCAGTTGGGGCTTATTATAGTACATCTGTGTTTGTTTCTCTATGTTGCTCTTTTTACTTGACAGTGTATCTTGGAGATCATTTTGTATCAGTAAGGATAGAATACCTTAATAACTTTAAAAAGTTGAATAGGATTCTGCTTTATGAATCCAATGTAATTTACTTCTTTCCTTATGGTTATGTAGATTATTTCCAATTTTTAAAAATAAAAAAATGCCATAAAGAAAAAAATGCTGGCTGTGTTTGAATATATCTACAGGATAAATCCCCAGAAGTAATATTGTTGCAATTTATTTAGATGGCTTTAGAACTAATTGACTTTTGTTCAGGATTTATGTGTTAGAATTTGATTTGTAATATTTGGTCTTAGTTTTGAGCAACCAATATTTTAATCTGAACTTCTAGTTAAAAGAATTGAAATTCATGTAGAAAAATATGTTTATGATTTTGAATCTGGAACTCTTTAGCCTAAATATCTACTTCCCAATTGAATAATTGTTTTTATGACTTTATTTACAAACTTTTTTATAGAAGTTTTTAATAACATGAGAGATCTTAGTCACACAGCTATCATATTATAGCAGAACAGACTCTACCTCTCTCCTACTCTGCCAAGAATCTGTGCTTCATAAATATCAATCCAGGACATCTGGCAACTGTAGGAGGAATCGCCTCAAAAAAAATGGTCATATTTACAATTTCTGCCATTCTCCTTTTCATCTCTTTCAGCCCTTTAAAATATATGTAATTTTTATAAACATTTTAGGTTGCAGGAGTATTTCACAAATTTTTCTGAATTTGCTTTTGGATTAAACTTACATTTTTTTCTCTATTATTTTTAGTAAGAAAATATAAATGAAATTTCCATTGCGTTTCTTTGTCCTTGAAGTTTGCCTCCTGAGTAACACATATCTTGTTGCTCCGTGCCGGTAGTTCATGAACTGCAAAGAATGAAATCCACAGGGTTCTGTCATCAGTTATATTCTGTGAGCATTTTCAGCTGGACCGTAGTACTCATTTAAGTTTATATCATTGTGGGATAGTCTTAATTTATAGTTGAAAAATTAAATACGTTGCAAAACCATTTATAAATTCCCTGTTTATATTGAATTTTTGCTAGGGAAAAATCCTGGGGGTGGGGAACTTTATTTATCCTTTTAAAGGGATAAATATTATTCAAATCACCTTGGTAACAGCTGGACCACAGTCATGCAATAAGTTTAGTATCACTTTCTGAATTAGATGGTGTTGGTATGAAGTTGACAACATTGATTTTCTGTGAGATTTAATGAAGAGTTATTATTTTTAAAATAAGGAGGAAAATTTGCATTTTAGAAAAGTTGTAATCTATCACTAGGTTTAGGAACTAAACAGTTTTGACTATTCTGAGAATGGTGAATTATTTTCTGTGTGAATAATATGTAAGTGGCATTATCCTTTTGGTTTGGGTCTTATAGTCTACTGCATGTGAAAGAAAAATCTCATTGTCTTTTTTAAGACACTAAAATGCAGTGACTGTTCTGAATGTGTGGGTGAGTATGATAAATATGTTTATATACATATATGTTATATATACACTTATATAGTGTATGTACATGTGTATATGTGTGCATATATATACAGTTATATTTTTCATAAGTTTGAAATACATCTTTCTGAAAATGGTAAGGGCTTATAAGAAAATGCTCTGGTAGACATTTCAAGTAGCACTGTTTTTTAGTTCACCCAAAGACAGAACTGGGTAGAAATCAGAAAATATGTTTAGGGAGGAAGGGTAGAGGCAGTGACCCATTTCAACATGGTTTAATACGTTTTGATTTTGTTGAAAGTAAATTTTAAGCATTTCCTGTTTTGTATGCTCACAGAGACCTCAGGGGTCATATACTACCACAGGAGAACATTAGCCACTGTTGAAGTGTGTGTGTGTGTGTGTGTGTGTGTGTGTGTGTGTAAGGACATGTGTTTGTAAGGACATATAACTCAGTGCATCTTTAGTTTGCTAGCTGTCTCTTGATTTCTTAGAATTTGGAGCGAATGAGATGGCCATGCTACTTCTATGTTATTTGAGCATTATTACAACTTCACTTTCTCTGTTCATAGATAAGAACTTTTCAGAGGAACACACCTCTCCCCGTGTGACTGTCTGATATAACATTTTGCCTACTCATTAGAGGATATCGGTGGATGTTTTAGGTACAGGAAGAAGCTGGCTTTGGCGGCAGTTCACTATCCTGTCTTCTCTGGGAATCTCCTGTTCAGGAAAGTCTCCCGCAAAATGGGCAGACATTTCCAGAAAAACGGCACCCTACCCATGCATTTGTATGTAATGTAGCATCTTACGTGGAAATAGAGGTCATATAGGAAACACAAACAGTTGCAAATAAATGATAACTAATATCCTGACAGATTTACGAAGATATTATATTGATTAAATTAGGATACATTGCCATATAAAAGCACCAATCAGAATAAAAATGGTATCCTAAAAAGAAAAAATCTAATTACCTAATCCTTTTACCCATCACTAGTATACAAATCTGTGTTAATTTATATGTAATCAGAAGGAAGGCACAGATTTAGAATTTAAAAAGCAGCATTTAAAAAGTGTAAAATCATATACTAAAATGTCTTTGGACTACAGGACTATAAGTTACTTTTTAAATTTACTGTTTACATTTTTTTTATATTTTCCAAACTTTCTATAGGAAAAAAGGCATAATAATTCAAGGAAATAGTTTTCTACCATAATTTAGATGTCAGTCACTGAAAGTAACTGACAGACACCATTCCAGAAGGAATTAAATTAAATTAAATTAATGAGAATTATTCTTTTCATTCTCTCATAAATTATCAATGTTCTTTTTAAATAAACTATATTACAAATTACTAGAACATAAATGTATGAAAACAGTGCATCAGTTAGAGTCCCTGCAAAAAATGCAGGTATGACATTGGAAAAAAAAATCTATGAATATTCAAACTTAATATTATGTATGGCTACTGATTATGCCGATAAATTATTAGAACTGTACTTTATGTTTTAAGAAATGATAAGACATTATATGCTGGTTTGTAGGATATATTCTGTCTCCCCACTCTGATAACTAGAGTGTGGATATGAGACTTAAGCATGGTCAAATGCTCCTGCATGAAACTTTGAATCTTGAGGGATTAACACAAAGATCTATTGGGTCAATTAGTGATTTTTTTTCTAGGCAGCTACTGCAGAATCCATGGTCTGATGCAGCAACTTGGCCAATGCCAGGTCTCCCTTCACTCCTGATTCAAACTGGTGCTCTAGAACTCAGTAAATTCCATAGATAATCTGACATCCATCAATATTAGTAACAATAGCCTAGTTTACACTCCGGTAACAGTTGCATATATAAGGAGAGTTTGCATATAGGGTTTACCTCTTGCTTCTTTGAATGCCTTGTAGCACCAATCAAAGGCCTTGCACTATGTAGGTGTTAATATTTGTTTTCCAAACAGATTTTAATGATTTTTCTACTAATTAGTTTTCCTTGTTTTGGATATGTCAGTTGGGCAGTTAGCTGTGACTTGCCAGTTCATTCAGCAGAAGATATACTGAGTGTCCACGGTACACCAGACACTATTCTAGATGCCTGAAAATCAGACATGAAAAGACAGCATTTTCTTCCTTTATGAAGCTTACATTCTCACTGAAGCAAGATAGAACATAAACTTGTAAACCAATAAATAATTTTGACTATAGATAAAGGATATGAAGATAATAAAATGGGATAATGTAGCGGGGAGAGGGTGCTGCTTTAGCTGGGGTAGGCAGGGATGGATTTTGAGGAAGTGCTATTTCATAGTAAGTGGGCATGAAGATCTACAGAAAATCTTCCAAGGTGAGGACCCATAAATGCAAATGTCCTGAGACAGAAACGAACCTCCTTGATGTGTGTGGTTGGAACCTGGTGAATGAGGGGTGACAGGAAAGGGTTGAGACTGAAGAGTCTGGTAGGCACCGGTTACGTAGGGCCTTAGGGGCCCCAGTAAGGATTTCAAGTAGGAAAGCCTTTACGGGATTGTAAGCAGGAAAGTGATGTAATGTGAATTGATTTATGCTTCTGAAAGATCATTCTGGCCATTCTGTGCAAGCTGGACGTTAGGGCAGAAACATGGAGGAAGAGGAATTGGTTAGGAGCCTGTTGCAATAGGCAGATAAAAGGTATTGCTCACTTGGCCAGAGTTGTGGCCACGAAGAAGTGGTTTATACTGGCCATTTTCGAGCACAGATGTTCTTCTGTAAGAGGCAGCGCTTCTGTAAGAGGCAGCGTGCAAGCCTTTTCAGCATGTGCTTTCCAATGTACAGTTGCAGGGTGAGATTTAGAATCTGTGATGGGTTATGGAGTACACATGTTATGCTACTCACTGCTTAATGTGAATGAGAGTATAAAATGCCAGAAGGCATGCTCCTGTGTTAAGAAAGACAGCATTGTGTTGATTAGGACAGTATTATGGGTCCGAAACTTATAGACACCCAGGAATATTAAAAAGAGAATATAATGAATGTACCACTGTGCTTTGGAGATCTGTGTATTGCTAATGCCCTTCCCTAAAAGATAAATGTTGCTGTCAGGAGTGGGTAACAGAAATACTAGAGGACGTCACACAATGAATGAAATCATGAAACTTTAAATGTATGAAACATTTACTATGACCATGAAGAAGTGGAAGTGTTGGGTACTAAACTAAATGAAGTAAAATTGGTACTGTAAGATATAAATAACTTATTGCGGCACTGTCTGAGTTGCATTAATTGGATACTCTCAATGTTCTAGAAAACATTTTATTTATTATTAGGTTACTCTTTTAGGAAAAAAAGCTTTAACTTCAAAAAGTCATTCACATACATTTCCATTACAGCGACCCCTTAACTGCTTAACTAGGAATAAGCTTTTTATCCATAGTTTATTATCTAACATAGCCTCTTTTAAGATATATCATTTAGAAGGATTTTCTAGGTAGTCCAATCTTATATGTGTAATTTAATAGCAGAAATCACAATATAACTACAGAAATGAACTAAAATTAGGTTGGATTCTTGGATACCAAGATGTAGCCTTGAAGGAATACACCATTTACAAAAGTAGTTTATGTATTTGAATGCTTATTTTCCCCTTTGATCTCTACTTCAAGACTCTAAGATAGGGAAGACTGTTTCTGAGATCTCATTTAAGAAACAAGAACAGTGAGGCCCAAGGAGTGATTACCTTGGACACAGCCCTGGCGTAGAATTGATTTACCTTAACTTGTTTTAGATCTGTGGGATGTCTGATTTTTTTTTTTTTTTTTTACAAACACAAATTTGCCAGCCAGACTGGAAATGCTTTCTGTTTTTTTCATCAGAAATCTTGGGCTCTCTCCCTAGAGGTCTTCTCTGTCAAAGACACTTTTTCTCTTTAACTTTGATTCTTATGTTCCATATGCAAGCAAAATATAACTAGGTAGGAAAAAAAAGTCACTCTAGAAGAAAAGACTCTAATTGTGAGAACAGATGGTAAGCATTGTTCAGCTGATGAGGTTGTGTAGATGTGAGGGAAGGTGTGGTAATATGATCTGGTTCTGCAGCTGTGACCTGTTGTTCCAAAACAGCCTCCTTCCTCCCTGCTTTTTGCATCTACATTCCAGCACCTCTCCTTCCATCTTTGTGGGCACTGGGGCTCTCACAGATGGATTTGACAGATGTATAAGAAAGGAATGAAGCTTGCTCTAGAAAGAGCAACTTCTGCTACTTATTCCAACCCACGGATATTTTTTGAGTGTCCTCCTCCCCATGTGACCTGTAACATTGGCAAATCACGCAGAATGTAACCACTCTTGTTTAGCACAGTAAGACACAGTTTCCCAAGATTCAAATTGCCATCAGCCCATCATGATATCTCTAAGGCATCTCCATCTGAATTCCTGCGAGTACCTCAAGCTAAAGATATATGAAGCTGAGGTCATCATCTCTGTTCTCACCTCCCCTCAGAAAACACCAACCTACCCTCTCTCCTGTTTTCTCCTTCAGTGAAATGTAGCACCGTCCTTCCTTCACCCAAATAGAAAATCTAGGAGTCATCGTAGACTCTTTTATCTCGTTTATCTATTTCATTCAATTCATCTCCTAAATACTTTCCTAATTCTTCAATATTTCTCCTTCCTCATTATTACTGCCCCAGTTGAGGCTCTCATTATTTCTCCTCTGGAATTTGGAAACATCGGATGTTTTCGCCTTTATTTTTATCCAGATCATTTTGTTCTTCCACTGTTAACAGTGTTGTATGTTAAATGAGATCTCAGGAGGGAAGGGGTAGATGAAAATCATTATTTCTTTTAAGCTGTGCAGGCTGTTGTTGTAGTATGTGGCTAGGGTTGAGAATCAATGCTGGATTGGAAAAATTTCAAATGTCTTAGCCAGGCCGTATCCAAGGTTTTCATGACCATGGACATCTTGTCTGCTGCCACTTCTGCTTCTGAATTTATCACAAATAACTATAAACTACTTGCGCTTTCCTTACTTTCATGCTGTTGCATACCATTCCTTGGTTTTATGCCTTGGGCCATGGGGATTCGTTCATCGGATATATTTTGGAAATAACAAGTTACCTAAAGCACTGTCCCTACAGAGTACCATATTATTTTATTCTCCATCTTGGTAGGTATTGAGTTGACCCATGAGAACCTCTAAAGTGATTTGGGGCTTCCGTGCCTCTCTGTGTTTCTTCTCTTTTTCTTATTGTTATCCTTCTCACATCCAACTGCAAGTCCTAGGAATCTCATCATTAAGATGATGTCATCTCAGGGCTTTTTGAAGTTCCAGGTCTCTATGGTCCAAAATGTGCTCCCATGTTCTTCCCTGGAGGAAATGTGCCCTGGTAACTGTGCTACACCAGTCTGCACAGATTACACTGCCCACTACCCACACTAGGCAGTGTGGTCATGTAGATGTGCAGTGCGTGGAGAGCTTTTACATGTTGTATCTCAGTTTGAGCCTCACCAAACCCTATGGAGTAGACAGGGAGCTATTACTTTTCCATTTTACAGATGCGGTGATGGAGGTTCTTTTTACTATTATCAATATGACTTATAGGTATGCAGTTGAGTCTATATAGATTGTGTTGATGAGGTCTGCGATGTACATCTTAAATTCTGTGGTTAGCTACTTACCACTAAAGGGGCTTGGGTGTAGTTTTTCTTTTTCGGAGCTCGTTGGTTAATCCATAACTTGAACAAACTTAATTTCATAATATTCGCTCACTGTTGTGTAGAAGCCTAATTACCTTGGAATTTTCCAGGCCCCATTTTCCACTTATGTAGTCCATCATCTTTTGGTCATTTTGATCCATGACACTGCTATGAAAGAGAAGGGAAGGAAGAAGAGAAAACTGTGTATGATTGGGTTTAGATATTAATTTTTGAGGCCTGTATTGTGAGTCCCTTAAATTATTCCATCGAGCCTTGAAGATCCAAATGCAGTTTTGGGACTGCGTGGTGTAGCCTGATCATAGTACTAAAAACAGTTCCTTTCAGTGAAGAAAGGAAGAGGAGTTTGAATTCCTCAATGAAGCGTCCATGTATATTAACCCCTGTGTCAGGCCGTGGTGTTCCTACTTCCTGTCTCTAATGTCATAAGGCTCCTTGCATTTTTTGGTCTTTTAAAAGTTAGACTCATTGGACTAGCTTCTGAGCCTCTGACTGAAAAAATTTTGTTCTTTTTCAATTTAAAAATTAAAAGAAATTATAAACAACAAATGACTTTTTAAAAAAAAAATTTGTCACTTTTGAACAGCCATGCAGTTTGAAAAAGTCCACGAGAATAAGAATGTTCCCTTCTGCTGCCTGGAAGGAGCAGAAGGTCATTTTATTTAAAATAAATCTGTTGAGATGCATGTTGCTGGTATCTAATCAAGTTCTGAATTTGGGTTCAATTAGAGCTTTGATAAAAGAAAAGGGAAAGGAAACTTGGAAGCATGCTCAGCCATTCATGAAGGGCCTGCATGTTTTTAGTTTCCAAGCAAATGGAATAATGGGACCATGCATTTTCCATCCAAGCATTTTCCACCCTGAGAATAATTC
Source organism: Pteropus alecto (assembly GCF_000325575.1). Lineage (NCBI taxonomy): Eukaryota > Metazoa > Chordata > Mammalia > Chiroptera > Pteropodidae > Pteropus > Pteropus alecto. The sequence goes on along the minus strand of NW_006431915.1, from coordinate 5,469,709 downwards.
CCTTCCTGGCTTCTCAATGAATAATGTATTATTTCTGAAACTCAAGAGGCATTCCTTTGATTTTCCTGTATGTTTAGCTTTCTGAGTGATTTTCAAGCAAGGAAATTCAAGGACATGGGATAAATGCTTTATTAACGTTTTTACTTGAAGTTCAAATAGCTTCTCGACTATTATCTCTTGATATTTGAAATGTTTTTTTTTTCCTCTACAAAAAAATCTAAGGTATTGTGTTTATTAGAAAATGAAGCACCTTGGATAGTCTTCAAAGTGAACAGCAGTTTAAAACCAATACACATTTGCGTTTCAGAACAAGGAGCTTTATGGGGGTACTTTTCTCCTTTCTTTATTTTCATTTTCATGCTGAAAAGGTTCAAAAGAAAAAAAAGAAAAGAAAAGAAAGAAAGCTCACATTCGAAACTGGGCCGTTTGGAGACTGAATCTTGTTTGTTTACACTTTGCAAAACTCGTTCCCTGAGGCTAGTCCAGATCCACCACCTTAGTCCAAGCCTGTGTCTAACCTAGGCTAGTGCCATTTAATCTAAAGATTCAAATGCTCTCCTGGGATCATCTCTATTTGCCGTCTGCTCATTGTGTAGCCTAATTATACATACAGGGCGAGATGTAATGGGACATGATGGTGCTCACCAGATCTATTGGCTCATGTTCTTTTAGCCCAAAATCCCAGATCATTCTGGGATAACATGGTGGTAGCTTTTAATGTTATTTCACAATAAATAACATTATTGGGAGACAAGCGAGTGATGTTAGGAACTAAATAAGCTGGATTAAGAATATATTTCCATTCCTTTTATAGTTACAGCCAAATCTTAATGAATAGTTGGGGAAGAAGAACAAAGTTCATCTAAATTAGTAAAACATTTAAAGCATGAACTTTGGTTTAAAATATTTAATTATTTCAAGAAACGGGAGTATAACACAGTATTTTCTGGCATGTGGACTCTAGAGCCAGCCTCTAAGAGCAGAAACTCTGGAGTTTACCTCCTCTCTGCCACTTTCCAGTACTATGGCCTCGAGCAAGTTATTTAACTTTTCTGAGTCTCAGTTTCTTCAACTGCATGATGGGATAATAGTTTCTCTCTCATATAGCTGTTGTGCTGATTAAATGAGTTAATATTTGTAAAGCAAAAAGAAAAGGACCATTTAAACAATGTTGAATAAAAATAAAAGTCAACATACATCTGTCCTATCGTTGGGAATTGCTATTTCCAAAGAGGCCCATGCTATTGAGCAGATAATAATATTATTGTTATTACTGTTAAGATATACCGAGTGATTATTTTCTTGGCACTTCTTTAATCCTTTGAAACAAACCTAATGAGATAAATATAATCATTTCTATTTTTCATATGAGAAAACTGAGGCACAAAAGTAGTTTGCCAGAGTTCACCCAGTTTATTAAACGATAGAGCAAGGATTTGAGCCCGGTCACCTGAATCCAGAAACGGTGCCTCAACTAAACATTAAAGGACCTTTGTCACAGTGCTTATCTTTTTTGCCTGAAAACAATCTTATGCTATTTAAAACCTTATCTTTATTACCATCCAGCTATGTACTCTGAATGCAGTTTTTCATATCTCAATTGCTTAGCATACTCTGTTTTGCTCAAAATAATCGTCATCAGTGTCTCATAAGTGCTCAATTTTAGTAGGGTCTGAATTGAGATTTTATTAAATCGATTATTTTATCATCGTTAAAACTGTCTCTGATTATTTCAGAAAATGAACATTTTATTTCAAATGGTGATCTGGTGGCTTCGAATCTCCGTATTTTTATTTTGAACTGAAATCATTTCACTTTATTGTTACTTGCTTCACGCTTCATAATTATATTTTTTTGGTTCTTTTTTAAATCCTCCTGACCCCTATCCCTGTTCTTGTAGGTGCCTTTATCATCTGCTGGACCCCTGGACTGGTCTTACTACTTCTGGACGTGTGCTGTCCACAGTGTGATGTTCTGGCCTATGAGAAATTCTTCCTTCTGCTCGCTGAGTTCAACTCTGCCATGAACCCCATCATCTACTCCTACCGGGACAAGGAGATGAGCGCCACCTTCAGACAGATCCTCTGCTGCCAGCGCAGTGAGAACACCAGCGGCCCCACAGAAGGCTCAGACCGCTCAGCTTCTTCCCTCAACCACACCATCTTGGCCGGAGTTCACAGCAATGACCACTCTGTGGTTTAGAGAGCAAAAGAAGATGAGAAACCGGCCGTCATCTTATTGAGGGATGAAGCGCCTCCCGCTACCCAAATGCTGGGGCAAGGTGTGGGGTGCGAGAGACAGAGGAAAAGCAAACTCATGTACTTAAACACTAACCGATGGCAGTATTTGTTCCTAAACCCAGCAAGACTTGATACATGTTGAAAATTAGCTTATGTGACAGCCCTCGTCTGGATCCCCATTCTTTTTGAAAGTAGAAAGTGGCGATCTTGTAACGGAATTCGTAAACAGACTCTGGAGTGTCCATTTAGATAGACTACACTAACTAGACTTCAAAAGATTTTGTGTGGTTTGGTGCAAGTCAGAATAAATTCTGACTAATTGAATCCACAACATCATTTACATACAGGCTTCCCTTTTTTTCTTTTTAAAGGATACATTTCATTTAATAAACATGTTTATGCCTATCAGCGTGCTTGTGATGGATAAGATTATAGACTGTTTTTAAACCACCATAACTTCATTTTTTTCCTTGTGTAGGAAAACTGTAAATTAGAATTATTTTTTTAGAAAGCATGCATGTAATGTATGTATGCAATATGCCTTACTTAAAAAGATAAAAGGGTATTAATTTTAAATCTTCTAGGAAATAGAAGAACCTAGATGTCAAAGCTGGTATTTGTTTAGGTTATGAAACAAATAATACTCTAATCACAATATTTTCTTTTTATTAAAGTGTTATGTAAAACAAAAAGGGGATGTAAGTTTATTACCAAAATAATGTGTACTCTAAAAAATTCATAGAAGATGAAGCACAGTAATATTGTTCTCACATATTTATAATACCCAAATACATTCTAATTATCAGTACATTGGAGGAATTTTTAATAGCCTGTGCTTTCTGTATTATAAAATAATACATAGTCATTGTAGAAAACTTGAAAAATGCAGATATGTATAAAACAAAAAATAATTACTGATATCACAACTCAGAAGTAAATGCTGTTAACAGCTTTTCCCCCTGTGTATGCCTATATGTATTTTATATACGTTTTTATATAATTGGGAGTATACTGTAAACAATTTCATAACCAGTTTTTTTTTCCCCACTGCAGAATTGCCACATTTTCCTATGGCGTTAAAAATTTTACAAAAACATAATTTTAATGGCTATACAATATTCCACTTAATGGGTGCAACTCAGTTTATTTAACTATTTCCATATTGTTGACTACTTAGGTCATTTCTAATTTTCATCATTATAAATGATGTTACAAAAATTTTGTGTATATAAAACTTTGTCCATATAATTGATTATTTACTTATCACATGTTCCCATGAAGGATTTTTTTTTTTTAAATGTGAAATGTCTTTTTATGCTTGTACCTTTTATAAAAATGGACTTCCTGCTTTGCACCTCATGGGTGACAATTGTGAGGAAAGCCAGTTAAATTACTTTTTTACAAAGGAAATGCAATGGTTAGTTTAGAGTACTTTTTTATATAACAACATGGACTAGAAATAGTCAACTGTCATAAATAAGCAGGACACCCTAATTAATGACTAGCAATTCCAAATTTTGTTTGAGCGACCAGTTATTCAGCTCTTAGTAGCCACAACTGTAATGTAGAACTCAAGAAAATGCGGAGACCAAACATGCCAAGTAAATAAAAAGTCTTCATATTTAATAGTTAGGGACCTTTCTATAGCAAATTGGTTGAGTGTCAGTATCTGACCGGATATTGGGTATTCCCTTAGAATCACCCCAGGTAGACTGCTGGCATATCAGGTGATACCTGTTTCATTCATTGTCTAGGTAAACCAGTTATCGTACCAGTTTGTTGTAATAAGTAACCAGTAAAGTGACAGTCAGGAAGCAGGTATGAGAAAGTCAGGAGTACGTTTAAGAGAAAGATGTCCAGAAGAAGAATGGTTGTTTAGGAAGGAGGAAGTCAGTGCGTGGTCACCATCTGAGCAGAGGGCAGACTTCTGAAGTGCCCAAAGTAAAAAGAATATGGGGAACCAGTTGACAAAAAGATGTTTGCACGTACTTTATACAAAATGCAGAACATTTTATATCGGAAGTAAAAGAAATGAACTTGGACTTTTACTCATGTGCATGTATTCTGAAGGAGATATGGACTATTTGAAATTAAAAACATACTAATTGGACCTTAATAAATCATTCTCAATCAGTAGTAAAGTGTGGTTCTGGTCAGCTCTATTTCTCTTGTTCAAGTCTTCCAGTTTGTGTTGCATGGTGCCTTTCTTGTGACCTCCTTTATTTCCCCGTCACAGGGTCTTCTGGACTCATGTGAAGCCACTACCATATGCTTCCCCAGCTCAGAACTGCTCTTTTCAACCTGAGTAATAAGTCCGATGTCCAAGAGATGGTGGTTTGATGTTGCATGAAAGGGGACATAGCATCTTAGGACAATACTTTAAATTACTTCAACAATATAACTTTTAGAGTAAGTTTCTTTTGGAAAAACTCTGATTTTTAAAACCTTTATGAAGGCTTATAAAAAAACTCACTGAGTTTATAAAAATCACAATGGTCTTTATGCTTATAGATTTAATAACTACCAAGATAAAAATGATAGGTATCTTCCAGTTATATGCTAATTACACCCTTTTCAATATATTGCCGAGATGTTGGAAAAAAAGATAAAATGTTTATTCAAATGAATGTCTCAATGAATATTTAGAAGAGAATTCTGTATCTTTAAGTTTAGGTGGATGTAAGATTTTTAGACATCAAATGTCTTAGAATTCTTCACAAATTAGCTGCCACTCACATACAGCAGTCCCCATTATCCACTGTTTCAGTTCCCCATGGTCAATCATGGTCCGAAAATATTAAATGAAAAATTCCAGAAACAATTCACAAGTTTTAAATTGCGTGTTGTTCTAAATAGTGTGATGAAATCTTACGTGACCTGCTCTGTTCCACCAGGGATGTGAATCACCCCTTTGTTCTGGAGTCTCCACACCGAATACGCTCTGTTCCTGGCCCGTTTGTCACTTAGTAGCCATCCTGGGTATCAGATGGACTATTGTGGTATTGCAGTGCTTGCATTCAAGTCACTTTTACTTTGCTTAGTAATGGTCTCAAAGCACAAGAGTAGTGATGCTGGCAATTTGGATGTGCTAAAGAGAAACTATGAAGCACTTCCTTTAAGGGAAAAGGTGAAAATTTTCGACTTAATAAGGAAAGAAAAAGTCGTATGCTAGGTTGCTAAGATCTATGGTAAGAATGAATCTTCTGTGAAATAAGATATTTTGAGAGAGACCATATTCACATAACTTACAGTATGTTGTTATAACTGTTCTGTTTTATTAGTTGATATTCATCTCTTACTCTGCCTAACTTATAAATTAAACTTTATCATAGGTAGATATGTATAGGAAAAAACATAGTATATATAGGGTTCAGTACTATCTGTAGTTTCAGGCATCCAGTCAAGGTCTTGGAATATATCCCCTCAGGATAAGAGGGGACTATTGTATTACCTGTTTTTGTTTAGTAAGACAGTAGTTTGTTAGATTCAACTAACATATAATTAGTGAGCTTTATCAGTTTTTTTCATTCTCTTTCCCAAGTAACTATTGTTTTAGGTTCCACTCTTCATCTTTCTAATTTATCCCATTAGTCTCTCAACTTCTGAAATGTAATCATGCAATATTATTTCTAGCCCTTCTTCTTAAACCCAGGGTGTGACTCGTGCTAGATAAAAACTGTAGAAACAATTACCGGCTCCCTTCGTTATACCAAGGTAAGGAGAACATTTTCAAGTCAAAACCTTTGGAAACAAATTGCTTATTTTTTAACACCAAGTGAGCGTCACCTGATCTCAAACCCTCGGTAGGGCGGGGGTTTCATTTGTGTGCTGGCATGGGCTTGGATATAGGCACAATCTGACTGAAGAAATGTGTGTAACTGGAGCCAGAATGGGTCATCAGTTTTAAAAAGCAGGAACCATTGATTCTGTAACATTCACCTGTCCTTGTATAGACTATGCATAGAACTCTAATTCTTCCCTCCAATGTATAATGATCATACAGATTATTTGCTAATAATCCATTCAATGATGTGGCATGTAAAGACCATTTTAAAATCTAAAGCAGAGGTTGGCAAACTAAAACCCATTGGCCAAATCTACCTGTTTTTTATAACCTATGAGCTAAGGATGGGTTTAACATTTTTAAGTTGGGAAAAAATATTTTGTGATATATGAAAATTGTATGAAATTGAAATTTTAGTGTCCATTAATAGTTTTATTGGAACATAGCCACACTAGATTATGTATTGTTTATGACTGTTTTTTTACTGCAACAGCAGAATTGAATTGTTGCAAGAGAGTCTGTCCCTCAAAGTCTAAAATATTTGCTATCTGACCCTTCAGAAAGAGTGTTTGTCTTAGAGAACTCCATTTCAATCATGCTATCCTCATTCGATTAAATGTTTATTGCAAGAGGAAGGAGAAATTTGGCACACCATGAACTCTTGAGCTCCAGACTGCGGAGAAAATTATCACAATTGCATTTTTCCTAATAAACAATTTTTATTTTGAAACAAACTTACAGAAAAGTTTGCTGAATTTACAGAACATTTTTCCTGAACCATTTGTAAGTTGCCAGTGTGATGCCTCATTCTTGAATACCGTGTAATTCTTACAGACAAGGACATACGTGGTCTTTCACCACCTCAATGCAATTATCAAAATCAGGAAATTAACATTAATACATAAAATACCATTTAATTCACTGATCTCATTTAAGTTTAACCAATATTTCCAATAACGTTTCTTACAGCAAAAGAATCCAGTCTAAAATCATTGGTTGTATTTAGTTGTCATATCTCTTATAAAAGCACTTATAAGTAACATGGGTAAAAGAAGAAATCTCAAGAGAAATTTAAAAATATTTTGAACTAAGTAAAAATGAATATACAACTTATCAGTGTTTGTGGGGTCATTGAAAGCAGTGCTTAGAAATTTATAGCAGTGAACGCATATATTAAAAAGAAGAAAGATCTAAAATCAATCATCTACACTACCTTAGGAAATTAGAAAAAGAAAAGCAAATTAAAACCAAAGTAACCAGAAGAAAAGTAATGGTTGGAGCAGAAATCAATGAAACAAAAAAAAAGTCAATGAAACCAAAAGCTCGTTCTCTGAAAAGATCAATAAAATCATAACCTCTCACTAGACTAAGAAAAAAAAGACGCAAATTATTAACATCAGAAATAAAAGGATATCACTAGATCTTACAGACATTAAAAGGATAATAAAAGAATACTATGAACAGCCCTTATGCTCACAAATTTGATAATTGATGAAATAGACCAGTGTTTTGAAAGATGATCTGCCACAGCTCATACAAGAAGAAATAAACAATTTGAGTAGATCTATATTTATTAAAGAAATTGAATCAATAATAACCCTCCAAAACAGAGAGCATCAGGCCCAGATTTATTCACTGGTGAATTATACTTAAGGAAGAAATAATAGCAAATCAATTATCTACAATCTCAGAAGGAAGAAGCAGAAGGGATACTTGCTAACTCATTCTATGAGACCAGCATTACCCTAATACCAAAACCAGACAAAGGCATTACAAGAAAACTAGAGACAAATATTTCTCATGAACATAGATGCACAAATCCTTAGCAAAATATTAGCAAACTGAATCTAACCATGTATGAAAAGAGTTATATTCCACAACCAAGTAGAATTTACAGATATGTAAGGCTTGTTAAATATTAAAAAAAAAATACTATATCTATTATATCAATAAGCAAAAAATAAATAATCCTCCCACACAGTCATATCAATAGATGCAGAAAAAGCATTTGACAAAATCCAGAATCCATTCATGATAAATAACTCTCAGTAAACTAAAAATAGAGTGAATTTTTTTCAACTTAATATCTACCAAAAAAGCTACAGTTGACATCATACTTAATGGTGAGAAATTCACCAAAGTTTTCCCACTAAGGGTACAAGACAAGATGTCCCCTTTCACCACTCCTTTTTAACATACTGGAAGTGCTGGCTAATGCACTAAGACAAGAAAAAGAAATAAAAAGTATACAGATTAGGAAGGAAGAAATAAAACTGTCTGCAGGTGGCACAATTGTGTAGAAAATCTGAAAAATCAACAACAACAACAACAAAAATTAATAAATGATTATAGCAAGGTTGTAATATAAAAGATAGTCTTTTCAAAAAATGGTGCTGAAACAACTGGATATCCACCTGCGAAAACATGAATCTAGACACATACCTTACAGAGATCACAAGAATTAACTCAAAATGGATCAAATACCTAAATGTAACTGCAAAACTATAAAGCTGCTAGAAGTTAACATAGAAAATCTAGATGACCTTGGGTTTCGCAATAACTTTTTAGCTACAGCACCAAGGGTATAACCCATAAAAAAAATAATTGATAAACTAGATTTTATTAAAATTTAAAACAACTGCTCTGTGAAAGACATTTTGAGATTATGAGAAGACAAACCACAGACTGGGAGAAAATATTTGCAAAATACATATCTGATAAAGAACTATTATTCAAAATATACAAAGAACTCTTAAAACTCAACAATAAATAAACAATGCAATAAAAAAAGGTCAAAAAACCTGAACTGGTGTCTCACCAAAGAAGATATACAGATGGCAAATAAACACATGAAAAGATACTCAAGGTCATATACCCTTAAGAAATTACAAATTAAAAGAACAATGAGGTACCACTACACACCTATTAGAATGGCAAAAATCCAAAACACTGATATTTTCAATGTTTTGGAACAAAAATATGGAACAACAGGAGCTCTCATTCATTGCTGGTGGCAGTACAAATGGTACAGGCACTTGGGAAGACAGCATGGCGGTTTCTTACAAAACTTATAAACGTGCTCTTTTCATTCGATAAAGCAATTGTGCTCCTTGGTATTTTACTCAAAGACATTTAAAACTTATGTCCGCACAAAAACCCACACATGGTTGTTTATTGCAGGGACAACACTTTTTAATTTTTAGGAAGCCTGTTGTTTGGATGGTTGTTGGAGGCAGCAACTTAGATCTTTCTGAAATCTGAAGAAAATATTTTACAGTCAAAATCTTAAATTCATCTTTAGAGCATGTTTTCCTGACAGTGCCTCAATTTGTTCTTTGCCCGAATTCATCTTTTACTTAGCATCATTTGCCCTTTTTTTAGAAATTGACAACTTTCAACCCAAACAATTCCTGGATCCTTTATATTTAACAGTCTTTTCTTTAGCTCATCTCTCTCCTGTTGCATTTTACTATAAATGGCAAAAAGAAGAGAGGCAAAACCTCCAACACTTTACCTGGAAATATCCTTAGTTAAACCACCCAATTCATAGGTACATTTTCTTCTTTCCATGTTACAGTAGGTGTCAGTGTTACTAAATTTTCTGCCGCTCTTTTAAGAAAGATTTGCTTTCTTCCAGTTTCCAACACCATTTTTATCACTTTCTTTTAAATCTTCACCAAAGCAGCTGACTTAAAGGCCACATTTATGACTCTAGCTTTGGAAATTTCATATTGTCACTTCTTTGGTGTTATTAGAATATAATATTGAATAATTTCTCCTGCTGGGGCCCCCCAAAGTTCAATGCCATGTCCGTTCTGTTTTTATCTTTTCTTACTAGATGCTTTCGTCTAGTTCCATCGTTTAAAAAACGTAGCTAAGCTGACAACTCTTAAGTTTTTATCTGTGACTGCTGCAGAGGCTCTTGACTCCCTACACTAAAGGTTCCTTACGATGGAGGAAAAGTAAAAGCCCTAATTAGTTTCTCAGGTTTCTGGTAATCACAGCTGAATGCATTTCTATTTAAATACTGATTATATCATATTATATATCTCTACTTATGTTTTCTATTTAGGATCATACTTTACCTTACCCTTTCAAAACTTTTAAGTATTTTTGTAATTCCTAGTGAGACACTTATTAAGCATATGCTGTGTTTAATATTATGCCTCATATTTGAGAAAGAATGGTAAACAAGAAAGATATGGTACCTATTCTCACAAAGCTTATTGTCTGGAAAGGAGAACGTCCATTGGAAGAGACATTATTACCAATGAGATGAATATTATAGGGGACTTAACCTTGTCTCAGAAGGGGGAATGAGGCAGCAAACACTAGAGTAATGGAAATAATGAGGTAGTCAGATGTTTGCACTATGTTGAATGAGTATAGATTTAGGAGAAGATATTATTCATCCAAATATAGTAAATCCCACCAGTAATACAATCAGGGAAGTCCAACAGATTTAATTACATTAAATACAGGATCACATTGTTTAAAGGTCAATGAAATGAGCAAAGCAAACTGCAAGATTTGCTGAGATTTCCTAGGGTTGGCTGTGTAGGCCCAAACTATCTCTTCCCTACTGTAGTTTGGAGCCTCCTGGTGGCAGTTGCCCTGCTGGAGCTTAATATTGATGGGGAGAAATCTGGACCCTGTCCTTTCCATTCTCCTTGAACTGGATCATAACATCTTACATCTCTCATTAGTTAATGAGCTAAATAAAATATTTGCTATGTATTTGCTTAATTTTTGTATGAGTTATGATTTTATCTCTTTAAAACATAACTACTTAGTACTATCATCCCCTCAAAAAAGCTTGTCATATCGCACAAATGCCGAGAACTTGTGGGTGACAAGAGGCTGAGGGTCTGTGACTGAAAGGTAGAATACTCAGGAATTCATGGCCCGAGGACGTGGCAGGAACCACAGATAGCAACGGTGCATGTTACACACACACCAATGAAAGGCAGGACCTGCTACACCTGGGCGGAAGCCAGTGTCCATTCCTCAGACTCCAGGTGGGACAAGCCTGGAATCCTTGGGAGTCTCAGAGATAGCCCATACTTCTTTCCAACACCATGATATCTGCGAGCTTCTTCCTGTACCCAGATGACTCAAGCAAGAAGGAGAAAATGGAAAGAGAACAATTTCCCAGAGAAAATTGAGTTAAGCATCAATAAAATGTTTTAAAATGAGTGAACATTTTTTTTTCTACTACTGTATGAAAAATAAAACCTCAGAAGTTTGAATTCAGTTATAAAGAAATAAAGTTACTTTTTTTTTTTTTATCTCCTAGACATAATTATCAGTTTTAACCACATCATGCAAAAATTGGATCACGGCATACGTATTGCATTGCAATCTTTGTCTCCCCTTATTTTGGACCACTTTCATGCATTTGCATACATGTGTATCTCAACTTTTAAGTTGCTGCATGGTATTCTATTGTGTGTATGTATTGTAATTAAAATAATGCTACGCGAATATTTAAATTTTTGTACTTTTTCCTTCATAAAAATACTGGATTCAGAATCTTATGTATCTTCGTGCACTTGCCTGATTACTTCCCTAAAATAAATTTCTAGAATTAAAATTGCTGATATAACAATTGAATATGTCTATTCAGTTTTTGATACTACTTACCAGATATCTTTGAAGATTTCCAGTTACTAAAGAGCTCATTTCCCTGTGCCTTCACCAATACTAGTCCTGAGCAATCTTTTGATTCTTAGCTAAGTTGGTTTTAACTGTTTCTCACTTTTATTTTGATTTGTTTATTGGAGAGATTGAGGGTTTTTTCATAAATTTACTATTTTTCTTTGCATAATCTTTTTCTACTTTTTATGAGTTATTGGTCATTTTAATTTGGAAGTTATTTGTTATACTAAGTCTTTATCTTTTCTCTATAAAGTGAATATTTTTCTTACCTTTGAGTATGTCTGTGGCTACATAAGTTTTTAATTTTCCCTTAATAAATTCTGTATTATTTTCATTTATGGTTTCTGATTTTTGTGACAAGATTAGAAATCCTTTGTCCTCTTCCATTGTATAAATGTGTTTGACTATCTTTTATTCCATTTATTTTGTACCTCTATTATTTTTAGTGGTTAAGTGTTTGATTGCACTGCAATTTATTTAAGGGTATGGTAAGAAGTGGAGATGCACCTTTATTTTTCCAAGAAGCAAGCCAATTTTTCTAACACCAATTATAGAATTGTTCATAAAACATATATGT
>NW_006431915.1:5388340-5457381 GCF_000325575.1 Pteropus alecto | reverse complement strand
TTTATTTCAAGTTTTTAAGTTTAACAATTTATATATTATAATTTAATATTTTGATAATTTAATATTTATATAAGTTATTACAATGTTAAATGTTTTAATATATGACATGGAAACTTACCCATACCATTCCTTTATGTCAATATTTTTGTAGGTATTCTTATACATTTGTTCTATTTAAAATTTAGAATTAATGTGTCAAATCCTCAAAAAAACCTGTGAAGTATGTGAGTTCTTTGCTAGATACACAGATTTGTTTTTTTTCTAATAATGTTTGTGACTAGTATATTTAATTTAATATCTCATAATTAATTTTGTTACTCTTTAGATATCAAATTAAGATAGTTTTGCCATAGTCTCCCATCGTGATTTTGGCCAAATTCAACGCTTATGGCTTAGACAGACATTATTGAGCATTTTTAAATTCACTTTATAAGATAAATTTTTTTTATTTGTTTGAATTTAGACTTCTACAAACATTATTTTTAAGCCTGCTGTTTTCATTTTTATTCATTTTCCAACTCTATTTTGTTTGGGACATGTAGCTTATAAACAGCAAAAGCTTGGTTTTGTTCTACTATTCATTCCACGAGGCTTTGTATAATAGGATTACCTAGCTGATTCTCTTTAATCTACTGTATTATGCTTTACATATGCTTATTTTTCTTTGTTATAATTTGCCAGCTTGAAATTACTTTTCTAGTTTTTCTGAAGTTAGATATTTAAAAATGTTTTTCAAGATTTTAACCTCTATCAATCCAAAGAACATGTGAGCATTTTCCTTTTTCAAATTCAGAAATTTACCAGTTTTACTTCCTTCCTAACCTTTTCTCAAAAATTCCGCATGTATTAAAAAAAACTGCATATTTATTTTCAGATCCTTTTTTTCATAATGCAGTTTCTCCTGGAAGGATCTTTACTAACATGTGCCAACAAGTCCTTAGATAACTCTACTTTGCTGGTTATCTAGCTCATTAGTTTTTTTACACCACATCTTCCTCTTTCTTTACCTCTTTATGCTGAATCATTTTTATTTTGGGCTTCCACGAATGACTTTTTATTCCAGAAAGCATACTTTATGACTGCTTGTATAAGTGAAAAAAATGTTTCATTTTTCCTCTCACGTGAACATTTTCTTGGCCGAGTTTATAGTTCTTGGGTAATAATCTTTTTCTTAAGAAATTTTAGAACATTGCTTGATTGTCTCTAGCAGTGAGTGTTGCAGGAATGATAAATGATGTCAGTTTGGTACATTTTCATAGCGTAGGAATTCGTCTTTGTTTTGGAATTCGGGAGTCTCTATCTTAGTATCTGTTTTCTTCTAAATGTCTCTTGAAGACTTGAGAACTAATATTCTCTAATGGTTGAGTGAAAAATTCTGTGTGTTTTCATTAGATAGAGCATCTTCATTATGATTTAAAATCTTTGCTTTGTTGTTGTTGTTTTCTGCTTTCCTGTCAACAGTTGAGAAAGATAAGTTGAGACCTACTTTGATGGTGCATTTGTCATTTTTTCCTTGGAAAGTCCATGTATTCTACCTCATGTATTCTGAGGCTATTTTATTTGGAGTATTCATGTTTAAAATGATCTTCCTAGTGCATTAAATCTTGTATCGTTATGTAGTAGTCCTTGTTATCTTTAATAATGCTTTACACCTTAAATGTTTTAAAATTTAATATTAACATAATTGAATGCTACTTTACCAAGTCTCCTCAGGATTTAGTGAGTCTTTTTGATGTAAACCTCAATCAGCTCAGAGAATTTGTCTTTTATTATTTCTTTTATGTGCCTTTTAGTCTTCTTTCTTCTTTCCTCCCTTCCTCCCTTCCTCTCTCTCTCTCTCTGTCTCTCTCTCTGTCTCTCTCTCTCTCTCTTTCTCTCTCTTTCTTTCTTTCCTATTTTCGGTGTGATTATTCTTTTTGCAATGCTTATTGAGACTACTTTCAGATGGAAAATAAGTCACTTGTCCAAAGTCACCCAGAATTAAGAAGCACAGTCAGGATTTGAACCCAGGTTTTGCTGAACACAAAGTCCCTGCTCCTAGCCACTGGGGCACCTGGCCTGCCCTAATAGGGGGGCCTTAGACTGCAGTCCACATGGTAGCAAGTGCATGGAGTGAAACTGCCAGGGCAGGGGATGAGGGCTTCTTTCCTGCTGTCCCCAAAAGGCCTGCCAGAAGCGTGGAGAGGAAGGTCAGACTGACCTGGGATGTTTCTAGTCTCCTTCTAAAAGACCTAATCTTATAGATATCGGATCATCCTCATCTATCATTCACATCACTAACCATTTCTCTTCTCATTTACACTAATCTCTTTTTATGCTCTAAATTCTGTGATAATTCCCACTAGAATGAAAGTTCCACAGGAGCAGGTGTTCATTTGCTTCTTGGATCCCCCATGTCTGGGTATGAGCCTGAAGGAAGGACAGAGGAAGTACTTAAATAACATTTATTGAATACATGAGTAAATTCCTGGTGTACTTGCTCTAATCTGTTTTCAGCAATCTAGCATTCATTCTACTTTTTCTGGCCTCTATTATTTATTTTTTAATTACATAAATCATCTCTTCCTCGCATAGAAACTCATTCCTGTTCTCTACTCCTTTTCCCATAGTATCCTACATTAGTTTTATGTGTCCTTATGGTCTATTAAATTACACTGAAAATACACAATGTGATATTTACAAAAGTTTTTTCCTGTTTTGTTATTAACTTTTTCTCCGAAAGGAATTGCTTAGGCACTAAGCTAGTGATCCTCTTTATTGCAATAAAGGATAAACTTGATCAGTATTGGAGCTGATCTGAGCCCTTTCAGCAATTGAATATGTCACTATTTGGTGTCCTTAGTATGGCTCAACCCGACCAGCTACTGACTGGAGGAGTCTGAGAATGAGCTGTTCTCCCGGTGTGGTTAATGGATGGAGATTCTAGAATTCATGCAGTGAATTTACAATCGGGAATTCGTAATGGTATTAAACTTCTCTGCTACCTTGAAGACCTTTGAAAGCTTGTTACTGGTGAAGAATAGAGTTAAGAAGAAAAAGAAGTCAACATTTAAAGCTTTGGGGGCACAAGATTTCTTTTTTTTTTTCTTTTTTTTTAGACGAGGCAACCCTTGGTTGACCTCACAGATTGCAAGAACCTTGTCAGCTTACAATCCCTTATTTTTTATTTTTTCACGCCTACACCGTCTGGTCTTCCTAGGTGGTCTCCCACCCAAGTAGTAACCAGGCCTGACCCTGCTTAGGACAGGATCAGGCTTGTTCAGGGTGGCATGGCTGTAGACAAAGATTTCTTAATGAAATTAAGAACTTATTGCTGGGGATAGAGTTCACAGGCACATCTTCATTTTCTAAAGAAAGAGAACCCGAAAGAGAGGTGGCAGTGGGACTCTCCAAGGCAGCCAAGTTCTGACCCCGATTTGCATCTCTCCTTCTTCACTGAGAGGCTCTGTCCACACATATGTTCTTCCATTCTTCTGGTCACAGACCCCAGAGTGGGGTGGAGTCTCATTCTCTTCTTTAGGTTGAAGGGAAGAGGGACAGCAGATGATAGTCTGCAACCAGGAGGAATGTTACCAGGGGTATAACGTCAGTGCTAAAAACTTGGGACAGAGCTTCTGGATTAAATATTGAGTGGACTATGTTTGCTTTTCAGAAATTTGCCTGTTAGAGGCATCAGGTTTCGTAAGAGGTGAGAGTGGCTGTGGCCGTCCACCTGGAAGACATCCAGAAGCACATTATAAGGGCAATTTCAGATGTCCCCAGCAGAAAAGACAGAAAAGGCTAGACTAAATAAAAAGAGCTTCTGGGGTTCCTACTTAATATAAGAAGTTTCTTGTGTGCTTGTGTGCGCATGCGTGTGTGTGTGGGGGGGGGGGTAATTTTGACCAGAGGGGAAGGGAGACATAATCAAAATCACTAATCTCTGCAGATCATTTTAGCAACCCACCTTCCCCAATAAAAAGCTCTTTTCCCACCATGGCGGTTCCCTGCTCACTGCTCCCTGAGGAGTACTTTCGTCTGCCTCACCAGTTCCTGGAAATAGTGAAAGGGCACAGAAAGCCCTGATTAGAGGTGGGGGCGTGAATCGAGAAAAAGAGCTCAGGGGAAGAGATATGAAGGTGATCTCCATAGTAAGTGATGGCAAGATAAGGGTTTTAAATTGGGTACCGCTCACTGTTTTGTGTTTGTATCTGAGTTGCATGTTTAATATTGAAAAAAAATTTTAATTGCTATTAATAATTACGATTTTAAAATTCTTACTGTGATTCTCTGAATGTGATATCATCCAGGAACCAGGTCCACCTGTGTCCAAGATTCATAACGGTCACAACTTCCATCCCTGCTGCCATTTTTCCATCCCTTATTTTTTATTTTTTCTCTAACCATGTTCAGAATTCTGGCTCTTTCCTGAAAGGTCTCTCCAAACCTCAGCTCACGAACATCTGACTCTGACTTCACTGTTTCTCCCTAGGAAGAACCTGACCTTTCACTCCCCATTTCATCAACTTGGCCCATCTCCGAACTCCTCTTGACAAATCCAGTTCCTGGTCCTCTCTTCTGACATTCTACTCTCCGTGTTCCTGTCCGAATAGTTCTGACAGCTCTGCAGAGCAAGCGGTACATTCCTGTTCTATCGTTTTGTAAAGCTCTATATTCCCTTTCATGAGTCTTCAAACAGAATCTTTTCTAAATAGCACTCCTGCCATGAGATTATTTCTATAGGAATCGCGTACTAATTTCTTTCATATTACAAACTGGTTGTTCCAGAAACAGATTACTTTTAATCTGTTATTGAGAACAGATTATGTTTACTCTGTTATTTAGCACAGATTTCTGTTAGCACACAGATTGTAATTACTGCATACCACCATGCATATTTGTGATATCCTATAAAACAAATTGATTTTGATAGAGAAAGATATCTTTTCTTGCTTACTCTCCCTACCCCACCATACAATCTGCTTTACAGTACAGGCAATGCTGGGGATATTTGCACCAATATAGAACATTTTAAAAAGATATATCTTTGATTTAACACTAATGGGGAGCTGTTTACAGATATCCAGAAAAAAAAATCACTTCTTTCCTGAAAAAACAAAACATCAGAGGTATGGCCAAACAGAGCAGGTGAGTTCATTTGAATTACTAAAGCTGTTCATTAAGACAAACAGTTTTGACATCAAGTGTGTGAAGGGTTACTATGAACAGAACTGGGACCAGCTGCTTTTACTCATGCTTGTTAAAAGCCGTTAAAAGCCGGAACAGGCAGTAGGTAGAGCACGGGGCTACGGAATAAAGGAAGCCATAGCTTTGCGGATGGGGTGTGAAAATGCATCCTCTGAAAATGAAATGAAAATGAGCCTTCTATGCATGTAAACACTTAACAACAACAACAACAAAAGCGGAGTACTTTTGCTGATGAAATATTTCAAAGCCTTCTGCAAAAGAGCAAGGTCAAAAGAGCAAGGTATGTCCCATGTTTAATCTAGAAAACCTGTCATGAATATATAACTAGCATGTAATTGAAGTAAACAGTAATCGTCTCAATTGTACTGTGTTGGAAGGACCGTAGTCTGTGTGGAGTCTAGAAACCCAGAGCCAACGAGTGAGTCATGTGTCGCCAACCCAGTGTGGAGAAGGGGCGACGTGGCCCAGATGAGTAGTGGAGTCCTGGGCAGGAGTTGTCTCTGCGGCGAGATGCCAGGGCTTTGTTCTGGTTCAGTGCTCACTGAGAAACCTTCCTTTTTCATTTTTCAGTATTTATTAGTAGGCACCATTTTATGTGAAACATTTATTATCTTCATCATAAAGTTATATTTTCACATCGAATGTTTTTAAAAAATAGAAACATTTCAAAAAGTCACTCTTAATCTCATTTAGCTAAGAAGCATTTTTGACTTGTATTTTCAAGTCTATTTTCTAGGAATATGTCTTATAATAACAGTATGCAAGCAATTTTGTTTTCTGTTTTTTCTCTTTTAACATTCCATCAGAAGAATGTCTCCTACAGCTAAATCATAGTCATAATCATCATTTTTAATATCTCTACACAAGCATCACAAGGCTTGCCTGTATCTACAACGCAAAAGAATAAAGTACACAATTTCTGTGCTAGCATGTGAAAAATGTCCATGCCAGCATGACTCTCACCTATGCCTGAGGCTGCATGGCTCCCTAAACAAATGTAGCAGTACCTTTTCATGAGTGTAAGAATTGGGTATCCGAGCTGCCTATCTCTGGGTTTAGTGATGAGTTTGGATCGTGGGCCAGGTGCCTTCCAGCTTTCTGCTCTCACTGACAGATCTCTGACCTACCATCACCCTTGCAAGGCATAGGCTTTTGGAAATAATGGATCTCAATGCCCAACACCTTACCTTGTGGCAAACAAAAGCTCAGGCAAAAGTACTGAGAAAATAAAAGTATTTTTACTTGAAAAGTATTTCAAGTTATTCCACACTGCAAGTGAGCTAGGCTCCACCAAGTAACCAAGGGTAAAGTTAGCTTATCCATGGCCGAAGAACATGTTTCTTTCCATGATCATCACCTATAAATAAAGGTTTGCATGTATGTGTAGCCATCGGCCTTGTAAAAGTCAAAGGTAAAATTGTTTTTATTAGAGAATTAATAACTTAAAGGAAAGAACTCAAGGCTGCATTTATTTGGGTGCAATAGTGCTATAATATACTGCCTAACAAGCAACAGCAAAATATCAGTAGCATGTAATAAGCATTAATCTCACATGTCCATGGGGTTTCAGAGGGTCAGCTGATGAAAGCTGGACTTGGTTAGGGCAGCTCACAGAGAAGTTCTGCTCCGTGAGTTTCTCATGCTTTTGACAGGTTCAGGCATGTTCTTATAGTGATGTCAGAAGTTTGTTTAAAGGGACTCAGAACTGGAGCTATAATCTCTGCTTCTGTGATATAGGCCACAACAAGGTGCAAAGGCAGCCTTGAAGCTGAAGCGTGGGGAAGGGTATTTGTGCGTGAGGAAACATGGCAAAGAATATAAATGCAGAGGATGGCAAAGGATTGCGGCCACTAATGCAAATGCTCACACTCGGGGGAAGGGAAGACTTCTGGTGAAATGAACAAATGAACTGATCCTGGGAGGATGAGAGAGGAATAAGCTTGAGGGTTCGGAACAGCGTTCCAACAGAAGAAAGGGAAGGTAGGAAGGCAAGTGTGTGTGGAACAGCATGATATGTTTGGGAAAATAGAAGTAATTAATTGCGATGCAAGGAATGTGAGAAGGTGATTGAAGATGAAGGTCTAGTGAGTGATAGGATGAGGCCAGACCATGAAGGGCCTTGTGGACAAAACAAAGAAGCTAAAACAAGTTTAGAGCCATGAAAAGCCATCCATTTAAGAGTCTCAGATTTGCCTTTGGTAGAGGTTGCTGTGAGAGAAGTATGTAGGAAAAATTGACATGGTCCAGAAGGGTGTCAGAGAGATCAGTAGAGCAAGTAGAGAGGTTACTGAAGGAGATGTCATAAGATCTTGAATAAAAGTAGTGGAGGTGGGGATGATGATGAGGGAAGGGACATAAACAAGGTAGAATCCCCAAATCTTAACCATCTATTTGGGGTTATGAAAAAGAGCCTGGTTTCTTAAACTTTGCTACTCAAAGAGGCATCCACAGACTTGTAGCATCAACATCATATGAAGAGCTCATTTTCTGATTTGGACAGTGTGGGAGGCATAGGGGTAAATGTTTAGTTCAATTTGGAGCCAGTTATGTTTAGATCTCCATGGTTTGTTGCAGGGGAGATGTCCAGTCATTAGTTCTCGGTCTCAGGATAAAGATCTGAAACTTGAATCTGTGGATTTGGATGAGGCTACACAGGGAAAGTGATTTAAACTCAAATAACTGCAGTGCCAAATAATGGAGTATGGAAATCAGATCCTAGATGTGAGGAGTGAGTTAATAAACAAGAAGAATCATCTGACAGGTAGGAGGAAAACCAGAAAGGTAATATTATGAAAGCCTAAGGAGGAACGGTGGTCAGCAGGGTCCAAAGCCACAGAGAGGTTAAGTGAGATTTTAATAAACAGGCCTACTGGAGTTGGGGACTAGCAGGTTAAAGATACCTTGTTGAGGCTAATTTTAGATGCATGATGGGTTAAGTGGCTCAGCCAAGATCACACCTAATATTCAAATGGTCATTTGGGATACAGACCAGAGTTTTGACTTTATGTCAGTTTTCATTTGGTACATCTCAGTCCCGATTTATTTCTAAAGATAAAAGAATATATTGACTTCTTAGCCACCAGAGGCTTTGTGAGAGGAAGGAAGGTAAAGATGCATAAATGAGTGGTTTATTGAAAAGTATCTAGTAAGTTCATTAGGTTAAAGCTCTTGGACATCCTCATAGTCCCTAGTTGAGCAGTTGCATTTGGGCTCCTGGGTATGCAAAGCTAAAGATTCCCTTCTGCCAGAACCCTGGTGACTGCAGCAGTCTTGCAAGATGCTCCCTGACATCGTCTCTCTAATTTCCTTGCAGCCTCATGGACATCAAAGGACTCAGAGGCCCTTTCTTTTTACTCCACACAACTAGTGCTTTTGACTAGTAGATCCAGGAAGAAGAGAATACACAATGCTGGTCCTTAAATTTTCCACTCTCCCTTTGCAAAAATTCTTTCTTTTTCTATGTGGGCGATAAATCTTACAACTAATAAAATGTGAAATCACTGTAACTTAAAGATCCAGGAAAAATCCTCTTCTCTTCCAGTTAAAATACTGACACACAAAAATAAACTATCCCTCCACCATTGTGGTTTCAAGTATTTTTCCGGGCAAAATAGGCAAGGGAAAAGAATGTAAAGAATCTTGACTGATATGCATTCTTGGGAGGCGAAGCAGGACCTCATAACTTCCTATTTCTGGGGACTATGTTGCCTAAAAGACAGATTAGAACTCTACTCCCTACTCCTTCGGCCGCTCCCACGCACATTTATCTTGTTGTTTTATTTTCCACAGCCCTCCATTCAGTTTCTTAGACTACTGAAATGTATTACTGAAAACAATTTTGAAGTTGATTTTCTAGTATTTTTCTATTTGTGTCATCTATTACATGGAAATAATTATTTTGCTTTTTTTTCCCCCCAAGAGAAACCCGTATTTTTCCTTTTTACTGACTTATTGCATTGGTTGAAACTACTAGAATAAATTTAAGTCAGGATAATGAACATGTTTTATTCTTTATTACTTAGGTATGCCTTCTCTGAATCACTATTTAGGTATGAAAACTATTTGAGATATGTGTGTAAGCATACTTTATTCTTGTTTAGGGTTCTTATCTTCTTTTTTCATTTTTCCCTAGAAGTATATATTGCATGTTATCAAATACTTTTTGGCAGATACTTTTAAAATTGCATTTATTGATATATCTAATTACTAGGTTTATGCAAATCAAACCATTCATATTCATGGAATAATTTCTACTTTTTCAATGGTTTCAATAGTTTCAATTTCTATAAGATAATATGGGGATGGTGGCATAACAGTAGTTAAAAGAGGTGTTATGAAAGCAGATTGCCTAAATTTAAGTCACGGTTCCACTGCCGGTCAGTTGTGTGAACTTAGGCAAGTTTCTTAACTTCTCTATTCTTCTATTTCCTTATCTGTATAGAGGGGCTATTAGCCCCTACCATATCGGGCTGTTGCAAGGATACAATAGATTATGCAAGTCACACACTGGTAATGCCTAGTGTGACTGGTGGGGGTGGGTGGTGACAGCTAAAGGGTACAGATTTTTTTTTTAGGGGAGGAGGTAATGAAAATATTCCAAAATTATTTAAATGGATGCACACCTCTGTGAATATACAAAAAGCTATTGAATTACATACCTTAAATGGATAAACTGTATTGTATGTTGGTGCCCAGGAGATGTCAGCTAACAATATTAGTATTGATAACACTGTTTAGTATTGTAGTTGAGAGTTTGGGTTCTATAATAGAATTGCCTTGCCAAGCTCAACCATTTTCTGGTTGTGCCACCTCAGGCAAGTTACTTAACCTTTTATGTGTGTTACGTTCCCTCAGCATAAAATAAAAATAATAACAGTGTCTACCTCTTGGGTCGTTATAAAGACTAAATTTATCAATACATTTAAAGCACTAGAAACAGTGTCTGTCAAACAGTAAGTTCCCAGTAAAAGTTAACTTTTATTAAAAATGTTTGTTAGCTAGTATTTTACTTAGGATTTAAAAATCTTGATTCTAAATTATGTTGGTTCATTGTTCTTTTTTAAAGAAACACAAACTCTCACAAAAAAGAAGATATATATAGTACTATGTTATTATATATCCATTTAAAAAATTACAAGCAAGAAAAAAGAAATAAAACAAACCCACAAACCCATAGTCCTGAGAGAGTTATTGTTACCACTCAGGAATATACCCTTTTCATGCTCATTCTCTCTCTCCCTAGATAAATATGTGTATATGCATTTTGTTATATATTATAAGTTAAATATGTTTATTACACGTAATATATCTATTAATGCATATGACACAGTTTATAGGGATAATTCACAAAATGAGATTATACTCTTCATGTTGTTTTATTACCTAATTTTAAAATTCAGTGATTTATTATGAACATCTTTTCATGTTATTAAATATCTTCAAATTAATAGGTGCATGACAGTCCATATAATGTACCATAATTTACTTAAGCAATTATATACTGATAATTTTAGGATGTTCAATTCATATTGAACTAACACACTGTAATGTATAGTATATTAATACTCAGACTATTAAAAATTAGTTTAATTGCTTAAAATTAATATATCTATATTTTGTTCTACTCTATAATTTGGTTCTTTATATGTAAATTATCTGAGGGTCATTTTGTTTTTTGTGAATTGGTCTAATACACCTCCTCGCATTGCACATTCTAGAAAGCTAAAACCTGAAGTTCTTACTCATTTGTGCAAATAGTGTTTCTGATGTGATTTAGGTTTTGCGAATCAAATGTATTTGTGTGAGACTTGACTTTACAAGTGAGTTGAATGGGGAGAAAGAGAGTATATATGACACTCATTTCAATAATACAGAAACTGGCAAAGGCAGTATCCTTTCAGAGCCCACGACTGGAGAAGCAACTTAGCAATTCAGTACCCATTCTCTTAGCCCAGACTTGCCATGTGGCTTTGGGAGTTATTCCTAGAATTACAGCCTGTGGTCTATTCTTTTTTCAGTCTTCTTAATGATTCTGTAAGTCATTTAGTACCATGTAATAAATTTCTTTCTGCTTAAACTAGTTAAGAGTAGACACCGGGTTTTTGCAATTGAACGTGATAGATATATAATGGCTCTAACTTTAATTTTTCTCAAATAAAATTCATTAACTAATCCATTCTCTTCCCACTGATGTGAAATCTAATCTTTATCATATATCAAATACTTACATATATTTTTAGTCTGTTCTTCCTGCCCCCTCCCCCTACCAGTTTCCCTTCTTTATTGATCTCTGGCTATAGCAGGGTTCTAGGAGACCAAGAGCAGGGGTGAGTCACATGCATCTCTGTCCCACATTGTTATTCTTATTTAATTGAAAAAATTTTTTGTTTATTCTACTGCCAATACCACACTTTTTTGATTACTGCTTTATGGTAATTTTTAATATGTGTTTGGATAACTGTCCCCTATTAGCTCAATGTTTTATAAACCTCATGGACTTTTCTTCCAGATGAATATTTTTGTCAAGTTCTAAATATATCTTCATTGAATTTTAATTAAATTCAGGAGATAACTTACATCTTATAATAGTAAATAGTCCCATCTCAAAATGTGTGTCTCAGTTTAAGCAGTCTTTATTTGTACACATATAACTTAGTTTTTTGTTGTTGCTACTATTTGCATCGATCTTAGAGATTTATTTTCACGCAAGTTCCCAGATATTTTATATTCTTTGTGGTGGAGAGTGCAATAATTTGTATTGTATATTTTAATCAGTTTTATCTAGGACATGTTGATTTGTGCATGTTTATTTTTAACTATCGACCTCCTTAAATTCTTGCATAAATTCTTAAAATTTTCAGTTACTCACAGGTTATCAGAGTAGTCAGTCTGATTTGTAAAATGACTGTATTTCCTCCTTTCTAATACACCTCGTCTTGTTATAATTAATTTAGTGTAGTGGATTAGGTATCCTTTTGACGGATCACCTTTGGACATCAGTGGGATCATGAGAAGAGGAAATCCTTATGGGCTGGACAGTTTCCTTGAGACTCAAGACATATCTACTGTGTTCCACCCATCCTAGGCTATGATGCAGCACACACTCACCCACCATTGTGTCCAGTCCTTCCAAGATCCTCTCGCTTAGCATGATCTTACTATCCCATATTTAGCCACAAATGATCTCATCATTTTCCCAATGGAAGATAACACACATTTTTGTATCAATAAGAACACTTGTTCTCTGAGTATAGCATCTGTTCCTGATATCCATTCCTCCTGTGGCAAAGCCATAGTGTGCAAAAGCTATTTGTAGTATGCCAGCCATTAGAATGTAAAAGAGAAATTGTAAAGATTTGAAAGAATGTAAATATCCAGAGTTAATAAGAATGGAGAAAAACAGGACCCTGTTGTATGGATAAATGAATCTCTATGAACTTTCTGAAGAGCAACTTGGCAATATACTTCAAGATCTTTCTAATGTGCCTGTGCAATGTTAATTAAAATTCTTTGGTTGCAAGTAAAAGGAAGCAACTTGAATTGACTTAAAGAAAAGGGGCTGGAGGTTTATTACAAGAATGCAGAAGTATCACAGGCAATTAAAGGGCAGAGTTGCAGTTGGGACTTAAAATAGTGTCAGAACAAGGATATGAGAGGTAAGAACTCAGAGTCTCATGTCTCCTTGATCTGTGCTTCTGTTTCTTTTTTCTGTATTTGTTATTCCTGTTTGTTCTTGCTATGCAGTTTGGTCCTCAGAGATACTGTGCATGGCTTCTGACGTAGAGTCCTCCAACTTCTGTGTCCTTGACCTTGAATGTGCCTCTTTGTGGTATTTAGGCTTCCCTATATGGCCATTTGGTATTCTGAGTGCTTAATTTTTTACTTCCATCTGTCCTCAGCTTTTGCTCGACATTTATAGTTTGTCATTCTACCTTCTCTCAGTTTTCTGACATTGTTTTCAAGCTTTGTTCTAACAAGCTTAGCAATAAGCTATATTTAACTTTTTGTCTACTTCAACGTGGAGATAAGTGAGATAAGTGATTTCTTCAAATTTCTCCCCCATTACTCTGGTTCTTTTTGGCTTCTTTTTGTTATCTTTGAAATGTAAGGATGCTGGGATTCTGTCTGTTATATAATGTTAATGGTTCTGGAAAAAAATTCTTGAGGCTATGGTGAGAGAGGGTTTAGAGACTTCTCTGGCTTTATCCTTCAAGTTGGATGTTTCCTGAAAGGCTTGCCCCATTAATCAGAAAGCCTTTATTCTATGTTTGATTCCTATTTACAAATATTTAACAGCCCCTTGGCAGCAGGAAGCAGGGTTAAGAGTTGTGTACTTGTAGCCTTTCCAGGGTAATGCTGCTGTTTTTCTAAAAATGGAAAAATTCATAAATTAACATCCAAACTATTTATGGTTTTACTCATTATATCTTTGTGTGAGCTGATGTCTCAAATGTTAACATGTATGGGGGAAGATATTTCTAAGAAACAAGAGAGGATACTTAATACAGCAATCATAATTTATTTTATGCATCTAGGAGCAAGCGGACATCACAATTTGAAGTCATTCATTCTTGATAGGCTTTCCAAAGAACTGTTAGTAGTTACTCTTGTTTGTTCACTAAGAGGGCATTTAGAAAAACAAACCATCCCTCTCTTAAAATTGGCTCTAATTACCAGGCTTTCTTCTTTTTTTTAACCAAACAAGTGAAGCTTTAATAATGTCAATTATTTTGGTTGGTAGCTAACTTGCCATTTGCAGTTAACAGATATTTTGTATGGAAAATTAATTGCTTTATTCAAGTAGCATTCTTCTCCATAGCCTGAAAATTTTTATTTTTTAATTTTTGGTTTTGGAGAACTATTCAGTGCACATTCTCTCCTAATCTTCTCATAATGTGTGTCAGCTGCTGGTTCCTATCCAAATGTGGAAATCATTTAACAAAGCACTGCCAGGGCCTTTTCTGTGGGATTCCCCCCTCCTTCCCATTTCTGGAGTCTTCTATTCCTCCTGAAATGCCACTGTCTGGGAAAGATTATCTTGGCAAAGAAAGGGGCATTGGGAAATAAGAGAGGGCAGCTCTTTGTTGCCAAGCAGAAGTGGTGCCTCACTTACTTCAGAGAAATGTGAGTGGGAGAAGCGGGAAACTCAGAGAGTCCCGCAGTTTTTAAGAAGTGTAAGTGATCTCATTCTTCTTCTTAAATGACTTCAATCCCGTAAAGCAAGAGGGGCGCCTGGGAGCTTGGCGTTCGAGCTCATCAGTCTTCATTTTACATAGCCATGGAAACCCTGATATGGGATCCAACAATAGTAATATATGCTTTGGGGCACCAAGATGATACTACTGAGCACTCAAAAATGAGTCATTCGCTGTATTTGTACGGTTTATGGGGCTTCAATACTATTGCGCATCACATGGCTGTCCTAACCAACAGGGTGGTCTTCAGATGGTATACCATGGGGGCCAACCTAGTGTTTAAAATACTGAGATGCTTCAGGGATCCTTTGGATTTTCCCTAGATCCTTTAACACAAGTGTTATTCATCTGCAGGAGAGGGCATCCAGGCCTCCTATCGCTGGTGACCTTCCTCATCTGTGAGTGCCTGGGTCATATCAACTGCTAACTATTTTGATGATCACTCCTAATAACCAATCTTCTTACCAGTGATTCGAATGGAGAGAACAATAAACATGAACACAAAGATATAAGGGAGACCATTTCAATAGTGATGGGTGCTATGAGGTGGAATCAAGCTAATGAGATA
The DNA here is from genome assembly GCF_000325575.1 of Pteropus alecto. Classification (NCBI taxonomy): domain Eukaryota; kingdom Metazoa; phylum Chordata; class Mammalia; order Chiroptera; family Pteropodidae; genus Pteropus; species Pteropus alecto. The sequence goes on along the minus strand of NW_006431915.1, from coordinate 5,442,432 downwards.
ATTGCCAAGGAGGTGTTTGCTGGGTGGAGAGGCCAAGAAAAGCCTCTCTGAGGGGCAGTGTTGGCTGAAACTTGAATGGGTGGTTCTTCCTGATGTCTGTAAGACTTGACAGCTGCCCGCTGGAGCTCTACTTTATATAGAACTCGATATGTCCAGAAGCCTAGCTCAGGCATATTTCTATGGTAATGGCAGAAGTGGAAGGGAGGGAACACATTTTTCCAGGTTCTGTCTGTATCACATTTGCTAGCATCATTGGCTAAAGGAAATCACCTGGACAAACCCAGCGACAAATAGGGAAGGTACCACAGCATTAAATAGTAAAGGATGTGGGTAAAGGGGAAAAATGGGATCATTAATGAAATCAAATTGACTTTACTCTTTTAATGAAAATATTAAAAATTTAACAACTTTATTGTATTCTTCTCCTTTTCTATAGCAACCTGTTCTTATAGTTCTGGATGCCGTATCTTCTCAAACTTCTCAGTATCTCCTAAAACTTCTCTGAGAATACTAATTCAGGTGTTTTTCTTAGCTCTTCTCTGTTCTATGAGGTTTCTTTTTCCTCAGGGGTTATTATTATTTTTTTTTGTAATTTGTTCATCTTGGTCCCCACCATTGGTCCCATGGTTTGTCTCAGATGTCTGGCGATGCTTGGCTCTCTGTTCCCTTTTGCAAAGGACTGGATTGATTAATATAATGTGTAGCTGTGAGCTTTTTCTATAGGTCTTTCCTCCGATGGGCCTCTCCCCTGGATAGGCATGGTATACTTGACAGACTTTAATTTAGAGAGTGAAAGTATGAGCAAGCAGGCAAATACCAAAATGAGGATTATTTTACTCTGAGGTGCCAGTATCCACATGGGCAACCGTGATTCCATCCGTATTGAGATATGGTTATTTTAGAAAATAGTCTCTAGTTTTTGTTGGGGGTTAAATGCTGGTGCTACCCATCACTCTGCATGGTCATGGGCCTGGGAAAGGAGTGAATGGCTGAGAGGAGCAGCTGTTCCATTGGCAGAAAAAGATTTCTCTGTTTTTTTTCTCTTTCCACTCTCTATACCTGCCTCTGCCTAGCCAAGATCCTCTCAAAGAGTTAGCCAAGAAGAATGGCTTCTACCTTCACTGAACTATTCTCCTATTTCCTGTGCTCTGTTATTTGTCACCATATTCCCATCTGCTTTCTATCTTCCAGAAATTTATCAAATCTGTAGTACATTGAAGCCCCAGATGGTGAGACAAACCCATGTGTTTCATCTTCTATCTTGAACTGTAAACTCATTTAAACATTTAAAGCCCCAAGATAAACCCCTCACAAATTAAGATTACCAAACATTAAATCTTCAAATTAAGGAATATTAGTAAATTTATTTATAGTAACACTGTTCATTTTATATAGCTTATAGCAGCTTTTCATTCAGTCTTTCTTTTCTTAAAAAAAAAAAAAGGGTATTAATTTTAAAGGGTTCCTTTCAAAAGGCACACATCCATAAGATCCACTCCTGGTTGCCTTTAATGCTACTTATTCCAGGAGCAAATTGCCCATAGCATTTACAGTTTTAAGCTAACTTTAACTAAACAGTTTTTCCCTTAAAATTGTTGTAATAGCTCTTAGATGCTTCCTTAGTCTATCTTGGAAAGACACATTTAAATACGAATGAGGATTGTTTTGAAATCTCTCTGCTGAAAAAAGAAACCAAACACTCAAATAAAGTAGATTTCTCTGCCACCCCCACCCCTGACCTGCCCCCAGCAGAGACATTTCCTGGAGACAAACTTTTCTCAAGCCAACAAATCTGCCCAAGAGATTCCAGGATCACAAATGCTTCAGGCAAGTTGCCCATTCTGCACCTCTGGTCAGCAGCCAGGGGTTGTCCAACAGCACAAAGCTCTGGCTTAGTTGACCCCATCTTTGAGGTTTAAGAATTAGGGAGGATGAACAGTTTTTTCATCCCTTTGCTTTGAAGTTTCCGTAGGAGGTTTCTCCTTTTGGCCTGGCTTGGAGAAATAAAAAGAAAATCTTGACTCTGTAGATGTAATGTCATTGCAAATGGTTCTAAGCACGTTCATAATAGCATGTCCTCTTTTCGGAACGCTGGAAAACTTATCTCTGGCTGGAATTTTGTGTGACCACTGAATCATGAAAGGTATATAATTATAATTCCTAGATCATAAGCAGAAAATGTCTTGGCTTGTTTTGGAATAAGAAAGAAAAGAACATATATTAAACAAATTAGGCTTTTATATGCACATTGTACTTGCAACGTTGTTATGGTTATACCCTAAATATCTCTCAACATTTGAACTATTTCCAATTAATTAATTGATTAATTTATTTATTTTTGGTCTAAATAGGTATGAAGTAGAAACTTTGGGATGGGGCCAAATGACTTGGACCATGGTCTCTGGTTGTACCCACCAGTGTGTAACCAGTCATGCATGCCTCGATGGGCACCAGTCTAGGAGTAACAAAGCTTATCTTTGTATCTGTAGGGACCAGCCAGGATCCAGGAACGCTGCATAAAATCCTGGATCTTCTTTTCTTGCTTTTATGAGGTCAGGTACTCCTTTCGCCACTTGCCCAGATCCCATCCTGAAGAAGGACAGAGGATGGGTAAATCCATCTGAAAGCTGTCAAATTTTATATGAGGTGACTGAGTTCTTAAGGAACTGTTTACATAATGTTATGGGGCCAAGTTTACTGGGTTAAACGAAACAGTAGTTTTCCTTTCTATGCAGCAGATGGGAACACTTGGGAGAGCAATAAAGAAGCTATGTTTTCTATATTTTCAATCTGCCCTGTGCTGTGAGTAAATCTGTGACTCTGATAGTATGTGTATTCCATTCCTCCAGCTTGGAATACCATGCATTCATAGTTCTTCTTTTTTTCAATTACTAATTCAAACACCCACAAATTCATCCTCTTGAGTTCTTTCTTCTTACGTCCTAAATTTTCCATGGACCCCAATCCAAAGGGGAACAGCTCTGCCTTAACATTTTGGAGGAGGCAGGGAATTGGCGGGCTTAATCAGCCTGTTGGTTTTACTTCCACCATTGCTGCTGTTGGAGATCTGTCCCGTTTGGCCTCTGGTACAGTGTGATGTTTTTGCTAGTCCAAATCCATCCTTGTGCTTCAGCAAGTGTCTAGACTAGCAAAACTAGCACAGGAATTCCTAGGCTAGTCTATATTAGTCCCCGGGCCCCTCACGTGTTATCACTTGTTTCTGCTATTTGAAATTTGTCCCCAGAATATAGGCACACATACAATGATTCTTTGGTAGTGTTATTTAAAATGATGCAAAGTGCGTACCAATTCAAATTTCCCACATGATTGTTTGTTGACATATTACTTTGTATTTTCTTTTCGTTGCTGGAAAACTTATCTGAGATATTACTATTTGAAATTATCTTGTTTATATATTCCTTTTCATGTTATTTTTTTATGCTCCACTAGAATGGAAACCACCACCGCCGAGACCCTGTCCATCTTGTTTCCCCAGCACCTATAACAGTGCCTAGCATTTACTAGCTAATCAGTGACTTCTGGTTAAATAAATGCATAAAAGATTAATGAATGGTTTGGAGGAAAAAAATAACAAAAAATATTTGTTATTAGGTGTGATAGTCAAAATATTTACTGATATGGCTTAGGCACTGACAGCGGAAAGATCACCATCCATAGGGCCTCAGTGCCCCCTTTTACCAGGTGATGACATTTTGGTTAGTGATGTAGGAAAATAATCTCTATTTAGCCTTTCAAGGGTATAGCCAAAAACAATGGTTTCTACCTCTGCTGAATCATTCTTTTATTTCCTATGTTTTGTCAGCACGATTCCCTCTATTTTCTATCTTCCAGAAATGTATAAAATCCATAGTCCACTGAGACCCCAGGTGATCAGCAAACACAAGCGGTCTCTCCCGTGTTGAACTGGAAGCCTTTCTAAACAGTTAAAATCCCACAATAAGTACAGTTAAGGTAATTACTAATTTGTTAGGGTTTAAGTCTGCCATTTTATTAGTTGCTTTCTGTTGGTTCTGTTTTTTATTATTCTGTTTACTTTTTCCTGCCTTCCTGTGGGTTACTTTAACATTTTTTAGAATTCTGTCTTAGAATTCCATTCAATACAGTTTTTAAGTATACCTCTTTGTATAGCTTTGTTATGGTCACTCTTTTTCTGTGTGTGTGTGTGTGTGTGTGTGTACACCCACACACACCCACACACATACACACACATACACACACACACCCACACACATACACACACGTACTTATGGTCTATTGATGCCAAAATTTTACCAGTTCAAACGAAATGTAGACACAGCCTCCCTTTTCATCTCTTCAGCCTCCCCTATTTATAATATAATTGCCTTAATTCTTCTACACACATTTAGAACCCAGCAAAAATGAAAGTCCTAGCTCCTGACTCAACTTAGACTTTTCTGATACCACTCGTGAAGGAGTCCAAGCACCTCTTTATGAAGAAGGGAGGGTGGAAGGGTAGGCCCCCATTTGGCCTTTGCTGGCCTGGGTGGGGCATGAGGTCAGTTTTTTCTGTGTCGCTGGGCTGGAGTGGAGCAATTACTGTCTAAAAGTTTTCTGTCTTGCTAAGCTGCCTTTTTCTTGGTCTTTTGACTAAAGAGAGCAGGCTTTCGTTAGAGATTTGGGGAGGTATAGGTCCATTGATGTTTCTGGGTTGCCAGCTTCTTCAGCTCCAAGACTGAGATATTGGAAGCAAAAGGAAAATACAGGAAACTCACCACTGTGTCATCCCTTGAATCTGTCTTCTTCCTCGCTGATCCATTTTCTTCTCTCTACATTTCATAGTCTCCTTATATTGCTTTTATATACGATGTTCAGGGGTTTGGGTTGTATTTAGTAGGAAGAATATGGCAAAGTACATCTACTATGTCTTTGTGGAAGTAGAAGTCTGATGAGTAGATTCATATACTCTTATTACCTATTAAAAATAATAAACGAAAATTAAAATAAATGAAAAATAAAAATATTAGAATGCAATGGAAATAGTAAAAAGTGGATTGGATCCTTTAGATAAGAGATGTAATAAATTAGAATATAAGATTAAGACATTTACTGTATCTCGGGGAAAATGATAAGAAGTTAATACAACGAAAGTAACATATGAAGGGCAGTCTAGCTTCAAAAGACTAGAACTGAACAAATGAAGGACAATTCAGTGGGAAAGAAACAGAACATACCTGATAATTCACAAAAAGACAAAAAAAAAAGTTGATAAAAATATGTGGAAAAAAATCTACAGTGTCTCTGGGAATAAAAATAAATCAAATTAAAGCTAGGAGATAAAGTTTCCCCATAATCAAACTGGCTAAAAATTAAAATTTGATGGCATTCTAAGCTAACCAGAGTATGAGAAACAAGTACTTTCATAAATTGCTATTGGTTGTATGAATTGTTGCAAGATTTCTAGAGGGTAATTTTGCAACATACATTAAAAGTCCTAAAAATGTCTACTGAAGTCTGGCCCAATAACTTCAGTTTTATTACTATATTCTTGCACATATCTTTTTACTGTTTCCTAAAGATATAGTAATACAGATGGCAGCTTTCTATATAATAGCAAAAATTAGACACAATTATATTAACAAAACCCTTGGTAGTATTTACAATGTATCAGGCATTTTCTTAAACATTGTCCACATATGAACCCATTTAAGCCTTCCAACAACCTATGAACTAGGATTTATTGTTGCTGTCATTTTACAAATGAGGAAAATTGAGGCATAGAGGGATTAAGTAAATTGCTGAGACTTTAGTCAGCACCTGAGTCCATGCCTTTCACCACTCTATCTGCTTGCTGCATGCCTGGAGGATACTTATGCAACATATGGTTTATTATTCAACCATTAAAATAATGTAAATGTTAATATTTAAATCATATTCCAAATTTATTGTTACTGAAAAACTAGCATACTAACTAGTTACTGAATAATACAAAGCAATCTTGGGGAAAAAAATCTAAGTGTAGATTTTTGAAGTGTAGAATCTAGGTATAAATTCTAGACACAAATTTTCCTTCAGAGCTGTGTGGTCTTGGAGTCATCCTGTTGATTGTACTGTAGACATAATGATCTATCTAATAATGGTGAATTCCGGGCAAGCGTCAGATAAATTCACATTTACTGCAATAAGAAAAGAGGTCTTTCATAAGGAAAACTGAATTTTCTCCACATTTCTCTAAAACTGGATGAGTAGGTACATACTTCTTTTCATAATTCTTAAGTGTTTAAAAAATTTTTAATTTAGTTTTCATAAAAGCTTTGCAAAACTGATCTCATAATTAGAAACTGGGTTTGTCAGCCATATAAACTGAGATAAATATGTTTTCTTGAAATTAATAAGAAGCTTATTATTAAAAATTATCTTTAAAATTGTGACTCTTCAGGCATTTCCTGGTTGTCTTTGCTGCCTTCTTTGAAATTAAATTTGCTTGTGTATCTTTGCTCTTTCAATGTAACTACTCTGTAGGTCTCTCTTCTTTGTTGTATTCCTCATTGCCTGTCACTTTTGAGAGTACTCTGGGGGAATGGACTGAAATCAAGGTGGTTCTTTCTTTAGGTCACCATAAACAAAGTGACCTGAGCAGAATGATGTGGGACAGAATGATTATGAGTCTCCTGAGAGGGTGATCTCTGAGTGGGAAGGTGACTTACATGAATGAAGGTACAATGAATACGTGACACTCAATGGACTTTCCTTAAATCCTTAAGTATAATACATCCTAATTAAAAAAAAAAAAGAGATAAAATGGAGTTGACGGTCAATTATATGTTTAGTCCATAGTCAAATAAAGCATCAGTTGAAACACGGAGCATAATGCTAACCACCCTGGTATGAACATTGCTAAAAAAGAAAGTCAGAAAGCAGCATCACACCAACACTTCTAATTTTAATCACAGCTCTAAATAGTTAAGAGCACACCCAGAAAATGATGGTGTATATCTAAGCCTGGTGGCTTTTGTGGTTAACATCTCTTGGACATAACCTCAGTGCAGGTGGTTTCTCCTCTTATGGGCAAAATTCTAATTATGGCGTATACTTTCCAGAGGCTGTGGTTTGAAAGGGGAGTCATGATGGCTACTTGTGTAATTACAGGTATGATGACGAACCTTATAAGAAAAAACATCCCTTTAGAATCTCTTAAAAGCTTTTAATTAAGAGGGGTCCAGTAAGGAAGTCATGTAAAGGTTTAGAAGTCATGTAATTTTTTCCCTTTCTCTTTATATAATTAAAACTGGACTGGCAAAGACTTTTGTTTTTTAATCAGACCCTCACGCTTCTGAGTCTTGCTTACTGATGTAGTGTCTGAGCCTTTGATACATGTAATGACTCACAGCACTGAAAGTTACTCCATGAGAGGTGCTATTGTTTCTATGGTGATTTGTACCAAAGCAAAGACTTACAAGTGCATGTATCTTGATGACTGCGCTACTAAAAAAGACCTGAAAAAAGTAGAAGGATGGTGACCTGAAATAGGTTTGTTGTAAAGATCTGAATCCACAAGGACAGAGTAACATCCTCCCCACAATAAGGAAGACTTTGGTTAAACTGGAGGAATGAACACAGCATCAAGTTCTCCCCTCCCAATAAGTGGGCACTCATATTGAAGAGGCTCTGAGACTCCTCCTTGGCATGAAAGGCAATGCCGAGCTATGAAGCAGTTTTCAGCTTTGCTCCTGGATCATGCATAGAAATAGAGCAGAGAGTCTGGCTTGGGGGAGGAGATTTTGAAGTTTCATCTATATGAAGTAGAAATAGGAATATGAGGCTGGGAAGAAAGGTTTTAGCTGAAGATAAAAGTTTCAGCACACAGGTGGTATTTATAGCTCTACAACTGGATGAGATCACTCAAGGAGAGTATAGATGAAAGAGAGATGCTGCTCACGGATTGAACTGTGTGTGGTGTGTTCCAATATTAAGAGGCTGGGAGAAAGGAGGAGGAAAGAAAGAATCAAAAAAGGTTAAGGATGAGTGAGCAGATAATTCCTAAGCTATTTCAGCTATTCTAGAGAGACTTCTTGATCAAAATTCCTTTCCTCCCAGGATTTCACTGATGTGACAGTAAATGTATGTGAATATGAATAAATCTATATACATGCTGGAAACAGCCTAAGTGCCATGACTCTGACAAATATCAGGAAAGCAGAAATTATCTTAATGTGCTTATTCATGAATAATGCAGGACAGAGGAAATATAAACTGCTGCCTGCAGTACACATAAACTAGCTTTCAGGGGGAAATGGGAAGAGATTTCACATGATTGAAGACTCCAAGCTCTGAGTCAGCAGACAGAAGGAATGTGCTGTGTGTTGTCAGTCAGGGTGGTCAATGAGAGGCTTGTATATAGAACAGGTGGACCAAAAGGCTTTGCCACCAGCTGTGGCTCTGCAAAATGTTCTTTGATAGATTGGAAGATTCTCCTGGGAAGGTCCCTTGCTAGGAGTGTTACATCGACGTAGAGAGGCAGAGTAGAATAAGGGGAGAATGTTAGACTCTCACTGGGGCTAGAAAGGGTGAAGAAATAACAACTCTCTCCAGGAATGAAATATACCAAAGTATTATATCCTAGGTAGAGTTTTCATCACTTTGACAATTTTAGGTGTTCTAACTTAACTGTACTCTCACTGGGGCTAGAAAGGGTGAAGAAATAACAGCTCTCTCCAGGAATACCAAAGTATTATATCCTAGGTAGAATTTTCATCACTTTGACAATTTTAGGTGTTTTAACTTAACTGCATATACCTTCCCCTCAAGCCACATATGCAAAGCTCACAGGGTGCTATCCCATTGAAGAGAGGTCCTGATGCATAAACATTGCAACAGAATTGCAAAAGAACCCCACTCCAATAAGAATCAATATGAATCAAATATGAATATACTAATATGAAGCAAAACAACTCTTCATTTGTAATTATAGATGGTAAATCAAAGATCACTGGACATTTATGGAAAACAAAAACATGAAAGAGGAGAGGCAGAAGAGGAAGAAAAAATAACAAAAAACAGGAGAGCATAAAATTCTGTGATAGTTTGAATGATATTTTTCATCCGTGAAATAGAGGAAATAAAAAATTAATAGATTAAAATACATTTATTAAAATAATTGAATACCATTATTTATTTGGCAATGCATACATATTTACATGATCACATGATTGTAGGCATTTTGTCTTTTTTCATAATTAGAGTCAACCTATAATCAATACCTAAATCTTAAATTTTGCAAAAAATGCAAATATAGACCCTGCCAACATAGAAACAAGTGTGTAGCTGACTGATATAGAGTGCAGGGGGAAGGGAAAAAGTTATAAAAGGAAATGTCAGAACTCTAATTGTATTTTACCTGGCCCAGACCAATGAGTAACCTTTGTTTAAGTATATATTTTTTTAAAGTTACAATGATAAACAATATAACTGACAGTAATAACTAATATATCTCAGGAAATGGAAAGGGGATTGGAGTGAAAGTGTTCGGAACTGCCTGTCTTTTACGAAGGAAGATATTACATACCTTTTTAAATCGATCACTCCAGAAAGAGATGTAAGTATATTTTTCAGAAGCGAAGTGAAGTAATCACCAGAAGAACTGAAACCAAAAATAAGTACAGTGATTTGCCCTTGGGCTGAGACTAGAGATGAATAGGAAGAGGAGAACTTTTATTTTTTATTTGTACCCTTCTTAGGAGTATTAAAAAAAAAAACAAAACCATATATGTGTATTGCTTTTTTACAAATAAATAACACTTATTTAAAAAGAAACTAATCACGATCACAGAAAAACTTAGAAGTTTTTGAAACTATCATAATGCTGACACCAAACTAACAAAGAAGAAATGATAAACTTGCATTTATCATTATAAATTCATGAATTTATAAATATTGATGTAAATGTTAATAAAACAGATTTAGTAGTAATTAAAATATTAATGTGACACATCCAAAGGGGGATCATTTTCAGAACATAAAGCTATTTCAACATTAGAAAATCAATTCATACATTTCTATATATTAACGGATTGATTAAAGCAAAAGCTATAGTCATCTCAACAAACTGAAAATTCAGCATTTTTTCCCGGTTAATAAAATCTTATAGTAAAGACAAATAGAATTGTACATTTTTAACATGATAAAAGTAGGTAAAACCTGTATGACAAAATTTCACTCCTTATATATAAAGTGCTTTTACGAAGGAACAACAACAAAAAGACACAATCAATAGTAAAATAGCAGTAGGAGGCAAATCACAGAGTAAATCAATTGTCCTCAAAATGTTAAAACATGTTCGACCTTATCTTATTTAAAGAAATGTAAGCATAAGCTACAAAATAAAAAATTTAAGCTATTATATCAGCAATGATTAAAATGCTAATGCTCAGTATTGGTGAAGTTGAAAGAACTGACTCATTTGAATGAAAGATGTATACATTGATAAAATAATTCAGGGAGGTAATTTCTCAATAAATTAAAAAGCATTAAAAGTGTATATACCCTTTGATTTAGAAATTCCATTTCTAGGAGTTATATCTAAAGAACTCACCAATTAAGATAGATGCTCATGAAACTTAGCAACAAGATTAATTACCAAAACATTATATTTTATAATGAAAAATGGAAATAACCCAAATGTCCAACAATGGAATAATAGTTAAGTAAATTGATGAGCCCATATAAAAAATACTATTCAGCCATCAAAAGTGATATGTATGAATACTTGATATGGAAGATGTTTATGAGACATTCAGTGATAAAAGCAAAGCTTGAAACAATATAACGGTATAATCTTGTTTTTAAAATTATCTATCTATCTCTATCTATCTATCATCTATATCTGAAAAAGGCTGAAAGAATATACTGATGTTAATGTTAGATACTACTGATTGGCGTTTTTTCATATTCTTTAGTATACCATGTATATATTGTATATTATTGCTTATTAATTTACCTTTTCAAAAAATAAACAACTATTGCTTTTGCAATAAAAAAATACAGTTGACCCTTGAACAACATGGAGTTAGGAGTGCCAACCCCCCCACACAGTTAAAAATTCACATATAACTTTTGATTTCCCAAAAACTTAAGTTGTTCCTCAATATTCAAGGTGAGATCGCTTCCAGGATCCCCTGTGGATGCCAAACTGCGCTGATGCTCAAACCCATGTACAAAATGGTGTAGATCAACACATACAGTCCACATTCTGCATCTGCAGACTCCCAACCACTGATCAAAAACAGTATAGGTATTTCTTGAAAAACATCCATGTATAAGTGGACCCATAGAGTTCAAACCTATATTGTTCAAGGGTCAACTGTAAATGTTATTTTAAAGTAAAAGTATGTATATAGTTTCTCCTTTGTGTAAAGTATGACAAAAGTTTGATATCTTTTTGTAAAATAAGTCTTATAATAAATTAGAAAATGAACAACACAATAGAAAAATAGGCTGTAGGTGATTACCAAAATAAAAACTATAAATGACCTAGGTACAAGAAAAATTTAACCTCACTAGTAATTTAAAAAATAAAATGAAAATGAGATAATCTTTTTCTATGATCAGATAGACAAAAGGCTTCTTAAAAATAGAGAATTAATTCTCTATAAGCAAATGATTAGGGCTATGAGGTCTCCTGTAAATGTGGAGATGAGAACACTATTTCTAGAGAACATGGCAATGCATAACAAAAGCCTTAACATTGTACGTTCCATTTGGCCTAGACATTCTATTTCTCAGAATGTCCATAAATAAATAATTATGGGTAAGTGGAAATAAGGATGATCATTATAGTATCCTTTATAATAGTGAAAATTAGAAAGAAAACTCAAATGTTAAAAAATAAGAGATTAACTAAGTTATTATTGTATAGCCATAAAATGAAATATCATTCAGAAATCAAATTGAACTTTTTGAAGAATATTTTATGACATGGAAGAGGTTCATAATATACTGCAGAGTGAAGGGAAGTGTTCTTTTTATGCTTCATTGCTATGTGCTATACTCTGGTATTCTTGCTGTGCTTGATATTTTACCACTTAAGATGACTTGTTGGTGTCTCACTGTTGTCTGTCCTGACAATTGTTAATAGTGGCACTGTGAGTGTCTCTCTCTTGTCTCTCTTTTCGAATTTATACAGTGATTTTACAATAAAAGAAATCTTTATTTAAAAAAGAATACAATACCAGTAAAAAATGGGTCCATATTCCTGAACATGAAGCCTTGGGATGAGTAGTAAGGAAATAAGAGTGATCTTGACATAAATAGAAAAATGCATTTAGTTAGCTAACAAAAGAAATAAACATGCATTCTATTTGACTTTCTGATTATACTGACATTCTATTTGACTTTCTGATTATACTGACAATATACTGACTTTTTTGCTGTTCAATAAAAAGACTTGGATAGGAAATGCACAGTATAAGGGGTATAGTGTGTGCTCTGAAACTACATGCAAATTACAAGTCACCTCCACACAGGCATGGAGGTTCAGTTGTTCCCTCTCTAACGAACTGAAGCATCACAGGATGATGGTCGAGAGCTCAGTCTCTTTTGGTCTGTCGCTTTGTATGCTTGGGCCAGTTACGCAATCTCTCTGTGCCTGTTTGCTCACCTAAAACATGGGCATAATGTCAGTACCAAGACACAGGGATCTTATGTGGTATAAGTTATTATATCTGGAGTCCTTAGAATATACAGGGTAAGCATTCAATAAATGCTATCTGGTGGTATTATTTATATTACAACTATTACTATAATGAGAGTTCTACTTGTTATTTTAGTTGTCAATTACTTTAAATGTTTAATAAGGCTGAATGGTTACATGATATTTACTTGTTTTACTTGCCCACTCACTCACTGTATTTATCTACATTTCTTTGATTTTTTTTACTTTGGGATCTTGAATACCAGAGCCTAAAACACGCAGAGCAAGAATCCGTGAGGCTGTGGAAGCCACGAGGAAGAGACAGGAAAGGCAGGGCAGTGATTCGGCAGTGCGGGGCGGGGAAGCAGGGACTAGCTCCAAGTGGCAGATGATAGAACTGGGCCAGCGAGACCTGGTTTTGGGGGGTGGGGGGCAATGCAATACCTGCAGCACAAGCCACATGGTAGATACCTGAGTAACTGTTCCGACCCGCTTTTCCATGGGTTAGCTTTTTGGATTAGCCTGACTTCTATTTCCTTCTCTTATAATAAAACTCTATTAGCTGAGGAAACCTGAGGACATCTCTGAAGTTTGCAGAGCATATGTGAAAAATGTAGATGAACCATTTATAATACGCCATGGACACCTTCACGAAAGTTTTAGACTTGCTGGTGGCCCTCTCCAATTTCTCTGCTTTGCTGGCCTCACGGCCTTCTGTTTTGGGCTTATGCTGCAACCTTATTCTTCATGTAGTGCTTTGGATGACTCTCTTAGTTTGGATTTAGGTCTCTATCCTAACTTCCTAATTCCCTATTTATGAATCAGAACTGTGAATAAGTACGTCCTTACATTGTCCTAGCCCGTGGAATATGCTCTGGCCTGAAAAGGGAAAAAGATTAGATGAAGGTAGGTAAATACTAATAAAGCTTGAGTAATGGGCAGGCAGGTTTAAGCGAGGGGATGTGAGTAGGAGGATTTTAGAAAGTAAAATCTATAGACAATCAGGGGTGATGGAGAGGGCAAAGTCTTGGGTAATTTCTATTTTTGTCTTGGTTGCCTGGAGTGACTATGAATGAGAAATGGAAGGTTTTCCAGAAAAGATGACAAGTCGTTATATGAAGATAGATTTGAAGATTTCAGGTGGAGCCTTCTGGCAGACAGTTGAAAATTTCCTTTCAAGCAGTCAGATGATTTCTCCATTGCCTAACTACCAATTAGTTTGAATTAAAGTAAATGGGTAGACTGCTGTTTTCTTTCCCCTGTTTATTTGCTTTCCAGGAGAATTTGGAAAAAGGACAGAAAGTTCTCATAAGAAGAAGGAATAAAGATTAAAGCAAAAAAAAATATACCAATAAAAATTTCAAAGAAAAAATAAAATTTAGGACACAAAAACATTTTTCAGAAAAACTGTAAGAATAAAATAAGCAGATTAAAGATTAAATTCATGACAAGCGCATACAAAAGAAAATCTTCTGAAGGAGAAGCACAAAGACAGAAAAGGGAAAAATTACAGTAAGAATAGAGCCTTGCTGACTTGTCATTTTATTCCTTACAAATCCCCTATCAACAAAGTAAACCACAACTCTGTAGATTATAGATAAATACAAAAGTATGCATTAAATGCAAGAAAGACAATACAAAATTAACACCCATCTTTGGGTGTGTAGACAATAAATGGTTTTTCTTTTTAGTTTTCTGTGCATTACTTAAAGATCTTACATGAAGCTATGCTACTACTTTCATAATGAACAAGAATTAACTCTATTAAAAATGAAGCTCTGTATCACATTTCATATGAAAATTTAATACAGCAGACTCTTACTCTGCTGTCAGCTAATTCAGGAACTGAACAGATGATGTTCTTTCCTGTACAATATGTAATACAAACTTTCCCCCGAGGAAGAGTCATTATCTCTGGTTATCTGACATATTTCCTAGCTTGCATTTCCAATCATCAACTTTCAACAGATCAGTCTACTCTATGAGTTTTAGTTTTTCCCGAGAAACAAACAGCACTCTATTCAGTGCCTACTATTATTCTTTTCTATTTGGGTCTTGTTGGGCCTCTGGCCTTGGCTTCCTCGGGCTCACAGAGCCTGAGAGGAGGTGGCAGTGTCTGATTTGCACATCCTCGACCTTAGACACTCACAGTTCCCTCTGCCCTCTCACACATACGTTCCAGAATTCGGTGAATACTGGCGAAGCTGGGTCTGTCCGCAGGCAGCTGGCTCCAACAGAGCCGCATCAGATTGTACAGCTCTAGGGGGCAATTCTCAGGGCAGGAGAGGATGTTGCCATCTCGCACGTAGTAAATGACCTCCTCATGGGCCATCCCATAGTAGGGCTGCAGGCCATAGGAGAAGATCTCCCACAGGAGCACACCGTAGGCCCATACGTCGGACTCTGTGGTGTAGCGGTTATAGAAAATGGACTCAGGAGGCATCCAGCGAATAGGGATAGCATCATTTTCATTAGCTTTGTAGTAATCCGCTGAGTAGATGTTCCTAGAGAGGCCAAAGTCGGCAATTTTCACCACCATGTTCTCACCCACCAGGCAGTTCCTGGTGGCTAAATCCCGGTGGACAAACTTGCGCTCTGAGAGGTAAGCCATGCCAGCTGCTACCTGCCTGGCGATGCAGAGCTGCTCAGCACAGGAGAGGGGTGGGGGTCCAGGGCTGGACACCTGAGCCCTCGTGGACAAGTCGCTGTGGCTGAGGCTGCACACAGTGTGAGGAGACATGCTGCGAAGAAACTCGTTGAGGTCGCCATAGGCCATGTACTCAAAGAGCAGGCACATGGGTTTCCCCACAGCACACACCCCTGGAACCAAAACGACATCCTCGGTTAGGTTGGATTTCTAAGGCGACACACTGCAAAGAGCATTCTAAAAGCAAATGACCAGATCAGAAAATATGGAGTCCTGGTTTTTTTGTTGGTAGCATCATAGTCGAATACAGACCCCATCTCTTTGTGTACACGTTTTCTATTTTCCTTTTAAGATGCAGCTTATTTATCACTCCTTTCAGAGTACCTTAGCTCCCAACCCTTCCAGTATCAGATTTTCCTTCTGTCATCCTTTAACATACACCTACTATCTATCCTATGTTATAATTGTCCATTTATTTTAAGTTCCCCCTCGCCCCCGCCAACATTTATATACTTTAAAGGTAGAGATCATGTCTTCTTCTTCTTAAAATTCTGCAAATCTATCAAGTGTCTGGTGAGCAAGTGCTCAGTGTTTGCTGAGTGAATTTATGAATAGATGTTTGCTTTGAGTATATAGCATAATTCCTCTGTGTTTCTGCTACTTCTCCGAAGTGGGTTAATAAGGAAGGTGTCGTATGAAATTTGGAAAGAATAACAAAAACACTGCAAGATCTTAGATGAAGTTTTCAGGTTGCTGCAATAAAACATTCTGATATTTAGGTTTTACAATGTTCATTCTAAAAAGGAAAAAAATGTTAATATAAATAGAGTCTTAAGTTTCGTGTCAGGAGGACATTTGCAAATCTTAAATCTTGCTACATTTGAGAGGGAAAATGGGCAACTTGTAATATTAGATTATTTGGGCACAATTTTACATCACCGTAAAACAGATTATTAGATCTATTATTTTTTTCAGGCTATAATTACAAGTCTTTGTTCAAAAGGAAAGAGAAATAAGGAACACTATTATCTTGGCTTATTTATTTTAGGATTAGTTTTTAATTCTGGGAACTTTAGCAATTGTTATATTTACATGTACTAGAGAGAATATTAAAGAAAGGACAACATATTTCTCTGAGAAATTTTCAAAAAGCCAACTTTTTTGAACTGAGGTGATTTAACGAAATGTTCCACTCCTTGATACAGAAAATATTATATGGAAAGGAACAGAGACATCTATCTCTCTGAGGAAGGATTGAAGGAAAAAAGCATAAAGTATGAAAACCTCGGAAAGACTCCGTTTGCTGATATGATAAATTTCTTCACTTATATTTTCATACCTAAGAGTTTCACAATGTTAGGATTATCAAATTCTGCCATGAGGGCTGCCTCCCTCTGAAAGTCTGCTTGCATGTCTGCTGAAGCTTCTTCTTTGAGCATCTTCACTGCCACCATAGTGAAAGGTTCAGAGGGAAGTAAGCCTGGAGCCCTGAAAGAAACATTTAGAAAGAAATGTGAGATCAGGAATATTATACATAGTCACGGTATATCTACCCACATTCATATACATCCCCTCTCCCACCGCATTTATGCAGCCTTTCCCAGAGTCACAGAATCAAAAAAAGATGCCAGCAGTAGACAGTACTTAAAATTCTTTGACTCCAATTAATAAAAATAACCGATGCTATTTTCCGTAGACTAATGCATCATTTATAAATTACAGAAAAATGCATCATTTATAAATTACAGGAATTCGAAAGTGCACAGACCCAGAGGGATTATCATTACCATCCTAACTCCTTAATCTCTGGTCAGAATCTAAATTCCTGGAAGGCAGGGGCCATGACTTATTCATCTCTATATCCCCAAAGCACCTAAAATGATACCTTGCATTTTTTTTGGTTTTCAGTAAGTATTTGTGAGAAATTTTCGTTAATCATGTAAACATACCAGGGCCATAAAAGTTGACATAAAGTTGTGTCCTGATCAAGAGCACCAGGCCAAAGCGGTACTTGGGTCCACGTTCTGTGGTCCAGCTGTGTGTCTATGGAGCTACATCCATGCAGAGAGGGTATTTTATTCCAATTTACACAAAGAGCTAGTGTTGGCCCTAATACATGCTTGTTTCTTGAGCTCATTGTTTTCTGACATTTTTGCATAATTTTTTGCATAATTTTTTGCATAATTTTTTCCTCTTCCATTTTGCCATTCTATGAACACCTGTTTAATATCTACACACATCAGGCTCTGAATCCTTATACTGAAACACTAGTTCAAAGTAAACTTTAAATGAAGTAGAGAATATAGCTTTAGGAAATGGAAGAGAAGTAAATTTGAGAATTACTTACTAAGAACAATGCAAGGGAGTATGATTAAAAATGTATAAGTTCTTTTCTGAAAAGGAAAGTTGATTAAACTTTGCTAAGTGCTTGTAGTTTGAATATTATACAAAGATTCTCTCCATATACGCAACCCTATTTTTCCAGCAGAGAGGGAAATTATTTAGGTTCAAAGTATAATACTTAATATGAATAAGTTTAATGACACGAAGAATTAACTAATTTGATAATAACTAATATACATATTATATCAACATCAAGGTAATGGTCTGGTAACTTTTCAGGCATAGCGTATTTCAGTGGAGAGAATTTTTATAAGGGTGACTTTACCTTGCTTGAAAGACCCTTCCGAACGCTCCCTCACCGATATCTCTCACATATTCAATGTTATTCCTTGGATACTCCAGGCTGAGCAATTTGGGATTCAGAAGGAGTGGCATCCTCTGGTACATGGGATTGGGATGAAGTCTGTCTAGCAAGAGCTCAGAAGGAAGAGTAGTGAGGGTTACTGCTGCTGATTCTCTGCAGGTTAAGACAGGTAAGATCAGGAATGAGGTCAGTATCAGGTGAGATCTTTGCGATCAGACTGAGGTTCCAAAGAGATATTGTGTTTGGAAGGAAACAAAATAAATTATACTAAGCAGCCGAAGAACCTTCAGTTTTAGAGCAATGAAGTATTTTTGTTGTTTTGTTCTGGAAGCAAAAGTCACATTTTCTCAGGAATTTTGTTACTATCCAATCTAGCAGTGGCAGTGGAGATGAGGGGGAAGATGAGAATAGCTGTATTCTTCCAAATTACTGTGGAGCTTCTATCTGCTGTGAAAAATTAACCTTAGGACGTGTGATCCTCTGCAAAAAGTATCAATATTTTTAAAGATCATGATGGGAGTGTTCAATTTTAAAGCAATGCGGTGGATGTCATAAAGAGACTGGCAGAGTTATATGTATTCCGCCTCCTGTCCCCAATTCCCATAATAAATATGTACATTTTAGAACATTACTACGGGTGATTAGCTTAACTAGAATCTTACCTTTTTTTATTTTTCCACTGTTTCCGTCTTCGGCAGCAATAAAGAGTAGTTATGGTAAGAAGCACAAATACTGCAAAGCTGGACATGATGGAGATTATCACAGTCATGGAGTATGTAGGTGAGACAGAGAAGGAGGAGGAGGAGGAGGAAGGCAAATTTGGAATGTCCACACTTGGCTTTGAGGACGTCACTGGTGGGAATGCTGAAAGTAAACAATAATTCTTTTCATTCATTCTTAAACTTTTAAGATGCAATTTTTTGTATTCAAGCATCCAGTGAACTAAATTTAATTTTAAGAGTATGTTTTAATGTATCAGATTCTCCTTGGTTATACATCTATAAAGTCCAATTGTGAGAATCCAGTGAGGTCCAGTTGTGAGTAAACCCAGCTTATAGAAATAGTAGAAATTTTTTTTTTTTTCTGCAATACATGCAGATCTTGGGCTAGTGCTCATTACACTGCATTGTATCGCTTATGACTTGACAACAATCATGGAAATTAAGTTATTAAATAAAATATTTTTATGAAATTAAATAGCAAAGTCAAGATGGTCTAAAGGTGAATTTTATACACATTCACTGTTTATTTACAAACAGAATAAAATTAATGGAGAAAATGAAAAATGAAAATGCTGGGACACAAATGAACAGAATTTAGTTCATCTAAAAATTGGACTTCTGTCAAACTCCTATTAAAAGGTCAATGCAATATAAAAACAAGGTAAAATCTACATTACTGCTGGAAACCAAAAGATGCCATACTCATATCACTCTGTAGAGTGCAAAGTCCATTGTGTATCTATTAAAACAACCATATTAATTACTTTTAAATCCTTTTAATTGATTGAGTAAAGAAAAAACATGGATACAGAGTATTTTAATAATATAATCGACAAGGATGTTTTAATAATAAAGTATGAACTTTGTTCCCTAAAAAGAGAAAGTAAACCCGATTTTCAAATATTTGTGGAATACTGACAGACATGACTTTTTGTCAGGCCACATAGGTAAATCTTTATAAAATTCAAAAGCAGAAATTATGCAGATCTATTCTTTGACTAAAATGCAATTAACAACAGATTAAATAAAATCCAACAAGATAAAAAAAAATTCAATATCTTTTCAAAGAGTAAAAAGTAACCATAGTTACAGATTAGAAAATAACTTCCTCATAGTGTGTATGGAATTTAGACAAAGCTGTGCTGAATGATAAACTCATAGTGTTATCTCTTTCCAATAGATTAAAAAAAAGTGAAGGTACTGAATGTTTGATTCAAGACTCTGGAAAGGAAACAAAAACTACAGAAAACAAAGGAAAATAGATGATAAAGTAACAGTCATGGACAAGTGGAAATTAATAAGTTAGAATACACATACCACAAATAATAGAATTAAAAAATAAGTCAACAGTTGGTCTTAATAAATATTATTAAGTGGTCTAGTCAGAGGAATTTTAATTTTAAATACATGAGAAGGGCACAAACATAAATTAGGAATGATGAAATTATGACAATAAATTCAAATGTCAATAAAAATAAAATAATGTATAATTATGCAATTACATTTTAAAATCTTAAGAAAAATGATATCAAATTTGAAGAATTAGAAAATCTGAATATAGCTACAACTAGGAAATTTAAAGGTCATTATAGAATTATGGATATAGTCTTTCTGTCTTGGAAGAGATAACGTTTTCATATTTTCTAATGTTCCAGTAGGAGAAAAATCTTTCAAATTATTTTAGAAAGTTATTATACTAGTATCACAACCGAACAATGTTAGCACAATAGAAAAGCACATTCATAGATTATTGAACATCGATTTAAAAGATCCTAAATGAAACATTAGCCATGGGCAATATTAGCAGTATGGTAAGAGAATAATAATTTAATGTAAGGAAATATATTAATATAAAACATTACAAAGTCAAAAGAAAACTTTTACTGCAATAGGTGCCTAAAGCCATCTGAAACAGGACACTGTAAAAACAGGGATTACAAGGGGTGCCCTCGTATGACTCCTTAGCCTGGGAGTGGGTGGACACAGTGATTATGTCCCGAGCACCCACAGTTAAGCAAGCCCTTTTGAAGCCCATGGAGACCAAGTCTGGCCATCGCTGTGACTCAGACGGGCACCTGGACCTGGAAGAACGTCAGCACAGCAGTAAAACATCCGTGCAGTACCAACGACAGCACTTCCCGTCTAGCATCACAGAAATGGTGGACTTAACAAACTTCCCTGGTTCGTCTATGATTGATTTGAAAGCCGATATGATTTTCTTTGGACTGAGTCATCGAAGGTTTTTAAAATCAATCTAAGGTGGGTGAGAAAGGGGGCTTAAGTTGGACAGTGAAATCTGCTGCTAATAATAAAGTAGGGACAATTGTGGAAAGACAGGAAGAAATGACTATTTTATATCTGGATTTTACAGAGCAGTTCATACCATATTTAACATGTAATGTAATTCATAAATGGTAGTATAATCTTATTAGTAAGTATAAGGGCAATTTTTCTGAAAAATATCAGAAAATAGAATTCAATGGCATAGTAAAATAATAATCTATGATGATTTAGTAAGATTTATTTTCAAAATGCAAGATTTGGCATAAGTTTGAACAATAGTTTTGCTTCATGGATTTAATTACTTCTTCCTCTCAGGAGAATTTTGTTTTTCCTTGATTATATTTTCCGATCTATTTGCTCTGGTATTTTTTAGAGTGACATTAGTTATATCTTTGCATTCAAATGATCGGTTTGGATCTCCAGTTTCTTTCCTTTTAACTTTTTCTTCTCATCAATTTTACCTCTTTATCCTTCTCCTGTGAACATCAGGGGAATTTCATTAACCCACTCAGCCATACATTAATGTATTCATTAAATTAATATTGATTATTAGGTATTAAGAATCCTGTGGTGGACATGACAAGTGTTTGTGTTGAAGTGTTTAACTGGGGAACAATTAGTAAACAGATAAATGCAGTAAAATGTAAAAAGTGTCATAAGAACAGTAAGAACAGGATGCTTGTGAGCATCCAAGGGCAGCCCAGCTCCAGGTCTAGGCATACTGGATAAGTTTTCTAATGTAACTAATTTAAGTATACAGGTGAGTAGGCAATGACCAGTTGAAGGTGTATGTGTGTGTGTGGAGAGGGGGAAGGATTTGGGTGGAGTCAGGGTAGGAAGATAGTATTCTATAAAGAAGGAATAACACGAACCAGGGCCCTAGCCAAGAAGTTGTGATGCCTTTCTAAAAGTGCACGTAAAAGTTTCATTGTTGAGTTGAGGAGTGTCTACGAGTAAGGCTGCAGATGTCGGGTCTTGGTCATTAAAGGCCTTGCATACCAAGTTAAGTTTAATCTGGCCTTTGCCCTGTAGTCAATGGAGAGAATTACTGGGGGGTTTTAAATAGTAGAGCAGCATCACCAACTTTTGACTTAGAAGAATCACCCAGCTGCAACCTGACTTGCATGGTATAAATACTTCCATCACGACTGATTTCAAGCTGTCAATATGAAGTCCTGAATATGGAGTTGGAAAGAGATGTTCAGTAACACACCATTATATAGGATTTCCACCTTATAGATAACAAGGAGAAAGAAAATTTATGTTTCTATGTAGATAGAAAGAACAAGTTACTTAAAGGAAAAAGTAACCAGATTCAGATAATTCATTTTCAAAACTAGAAGCTAGAAAAGAGTGGAATCATATATTTAGACTACTGAGAGATAAGAAATGTCACTCAAGAATTCTATATCTGGCTAATATAGCTTTCGACTATCCATGTAAAAGAAAGATATCCTGAAAATATGCAAGAATTCAAAGGCTCTAATCACCCAAATCTGAGGAAATACATAAATTATGTGCAGCCCCAGAGAATCCAGGAATAGTGAAATGCCTGCTAAGTAGACAAATAGTGAGAATAATATAAAGGCATTAGATGCTTAAAAAGATATTTCACTTATGCAAAAGAAGTTATAAAATAAAAACTCCTAAAATTCTAGTCTATGTGTTCAAGCAAGAAGGAATAATGCAAAAGATAAACTAATGATTTTTACAAAAATCTTCCATCACCCTTCAAAGTGAACTAGTAAGATCCTTTTGAGTTTACTCAGAAATCAAGAAACTCTTCAAAAAATGTTTGAGGGCTTCACACACTCCCATAGAATATGGGGCATTACCTAATATAGATGACCTATCTGAAGAGATAAAGCCAATTTCTTTAATAAGAATTGCATTTAACTTGGGGAGAACACTTTTAAACATTCCTCATCGCATGTTCAGAAGAAATGATCATTTGGAGTTCATGTTCTTACCTATACAAAATATTTCAGAAAACTGCATTTTATGAATAGGAAATGAGTTTATTGTAGCTAATGTATAATTCTATCCTTATGATAGGTGTAAAAGGCAGAAATATGGATGCTTTTCCGTGCGGGTTGTTCCTGTCTAATCTAGGATTAAAAGTCAGCTCGTTCTATAAAGGAAACCTTCAATGGACACTTGAATGGATGAATGAGTAAACAATCAAAAGATAACAAAGACCACAGTCATCAATTAAATGTCCAATCAAAGTAAAGTTTGGCTGCTTGTATGGCAAAGAACAATAGAGGTTGTTGTTTTTTTCCATAACTATGCTTTTTTACTAACTCTGAGCCATGATTCATTTGCAACCAGTAGCATTCTTTCTTTTAATGCTTTAAATCTTAGTTCTTTAAGTACGCTGGTAAAATCAAGTCCTGGCACTTAGCCAAGTGCAGAGGCTATTAGGCTGGACTATGTGTCACAGGAAGCAAGTATGATTTAAGCCTTAGAACAGTCAAGTAGAGGGAAGTAAACTGACATGAAAAACTTTTCTAATATCATTCTGAGAATTACTGCATTCTGCTAGGTTAAGGCACTCTCTGATACAAGTTAGTTTCTGGGACATCCCTTTTCGAGCAAATTTCTTGAATTCTTTCTTAGGAATTTTGAGACTACACATTTAAAACCACTTGATTGTCCCTGTAAACTTTAACTGTTTTTAAAAAATCTCCTATCTTCCAAAAGAAGGATCTGCTGTCACAAATGAAGATTGTGAATTGGCTTAATGAAGAAAGAGATATTTGTTTTCACTCTATAGACGATATAAAAAATCATGAATGCAATATCGAAAGGTGACATTTTCAGTTTGGCTCATTTTATAGCTATATAAGGAATCAAGTAAGCTAATAACCTTGAGGTAGGAGATATTGTTTGTATCATTCATTATGTCTCCATAGCCTAATTAGAAGCTATAAACTGAGATTTCTAATAATCACGCTTCACGTTCTACCCTGCGCGTTGATGGTAGCAAGCCTTTGAGAGGAGTTGTATATTCTGTTCTGAACATTATCAAGTATGAGTATAAATATGCATGCATGAATCCATTTACATACACATAAGATTTCACGGTCACAAACAAAATTACTTACTTGTTAGGTTTTCTTTTTTATAATCTGAGGGGGAAAGGATAAAAATTTGTTTTAAATGAGCATCCAGATATCTCATATATTCTGTGAGAGAGTGCTAAGAACTGCAACTTCTCTTTCAGCTCTTTAATATGCAATTGGAAAACGTTCTTTGCATTCGAATGTGAAAGGATTGCGTCTTTGAAATTAAACCAGCTGTTAGAGTTCCTTACAAACAAAGTTCATTAAAGCAACATGCAGCGATTCAGCTTTGTTTTGTGAGGTCGGCATTTTCAAACATGTGGCTAATTTTTGCATGCTTAAAAGTCTGCTGCATTGGCTAAGAAAAATTTATTTCTTTATTCCATTCCTCTGACAAAGTATGAGAAGTTTCTTAGCCATCCTCTGAACATTCCAGAAAATGTTGCAAGCTCTCGTAAGATCTCCTTATGAAATAAGGCAACATCTCAAGCAGCAGTTAAAAGTGATCTATAATTTCTTTTAGAACAAATGAAGTAAATCCTTATGCTCACCTGTGCAATTCGGATAGCACTAGGATTCTGTTATTAGGTATCCGAGGGAGGCAAAACTCAAAAAAATATTAGAAATGCCTTGAAATATTAGGAGACTTACGTTCACTCACACTTTAGTTTGTTCAAAAATGATACATTTCTCTTAACCTCCAAAGTGTTCAGAGAACTTTGTTACCTAAATACGGCAGTCTGGAACAGGCCACGGGGTCCCAGTGCATGCTGGGGAGCTTGCTGCATTCTGGCATGGAGGACAGATGTGTCCCAGATCTGTGGGGTCTTCTGTGGTTCTTTTCTTCCATTGCCAGCCACTCTTTTGCACAGAAGAGTTCCTTTACTGCCAGGCAATACTCTCTAAAATATTTTATGGAGAAAAAAACGTGATGATGAATCATGGCATGTTAAAGCCGAATTTGTGGCAGAAACTAAATTCTTTATTTTCAAAACATCATCATAGTACATTGTTCTTGTGAAAGGGCTTTTGAAAGGACTGTCTTATTGTAAATAATGTGAGACTTTATGAAATATCCTATGTTATTCTGTGAGATAAAATGCTACCTTGTTTTGTTTTTAAAAGACAATGCTACTTAAAAAAAATAAAATTACATGTAAAGTATTTCTTTCTTGGGGAAAAATAAAGAACTTTTAAATTCAAAAGGTATTAGATTAGGAATCAATAATCTATTTTACTCCAACCTTATATTAAAATAACTATAAAGTTACAGAAACGAGGTACACAGTTTTAAAAACATACATACTTAAAGTCACGGATCATTGTCAGTCAATTTCCAGCCTGGGAGATTTTCCTATAATCTTGGGGATAATAGGCAGGGCCTGAGAAACAGTCCTCATCACAGCATGCTGTGTCTTCCAAAACAGAAAAGCTCTACCTTCCCGGCAGGTTTTAGGAGAGCATGTAGGTCCTTACCTAGCCCTGGCTTAGGGGAAACTGAATCCTGCCCCACTGCTGTGTGTGCTTCCGTGTGAGAAAGCCAGAGTAATATTTATTTGAATGTGTATCTGTCATGTTCATCCCCTACCTTTGGCGTTTCTGATCTTCCTTACCCTGGTGTTCATTTTTTCTTTTTATTTATGACATTTTATAACTTCTAAGGTAATAATAGAAGTTATTAATATATTATTTCTCTCGCTCATTGTCTTCTGCTAGAATGTAAACCCCATGGACAAATACCCTAGAATAGCACTTGGAGCCCAGTAGGACCTCCATTAATTATCTGTTGAATAAGTGAAACTTCTTGTCATTCATGGAAAGAGGCACAAATTATATAGAATGACTGTTTACGATTAGAAAACCAGGAGCAACAGTACACTTTAAAAAATTTCTAGGAAGAGCAGGTGCTGTAGGCATAAAAAATAAAAAATAAGGGATTGTAACTGGCAAGGTCCTTGCAATCCGTGAGGTCAACTAAGGGTTGCCTCTCTTAAAAAAATAAAAAATAAATAAATAAATAAATAAATAAATAAATAATTTCACAAATAACTAGAAATAGGATGTAAAATGGCTGAAGACTTTGGATCCACTTTGAAGAATAAAGGCAAACAAAACTAAAGACATAACAAAAAAGTAAGGAAGCATAAAATATGAAGAATAACCTTACTAGTTATTAACAATAATTGTTAACAATAAGCCCAATTTTAGTTCAAATGTTATTGGTGCAAAAAGCTAACGTTGCCAGGATTGTAAGAAAACATTCTTAGCAAAAACGATTGCTGTGAAAATGTTCACTATTGAACTATTGAATCAAATAGACAAAACTTACTTAAGAGCAGAAAGCATTCGACAATTTGATTATTGGTACTAATATATACATACTATATATTAATTTTGTACCTTAAAAGCAGAGACTCTTTTTTCAAATATCTAATTTTTTTAACAATTATTAATTATATATCAGAGAAAAGAAAAAACTCAATAAAATATAAAAACGTGAAAATTTTTAGACTATATTTTCTGACCCCAATTTTAATAAAATGTTTAACTACAAGGATTTTCAAAAGTAGAGACAATTTTCAGATAAAAAATACTTATCTAAATAACAATTGGAATTAGGAAAAAAAATTTTATCAAGTATACTATACATGACTTACCTATTAAGAAAGTAATTAACTATGCTATAAATTTGAAAGCTCAATGAAAGGGATTTTTTCTAAAAACACAAAAACAGTAAATTACTTTCAATTTTAAAAAGAACATCTGTGGCCCATGCATGTAAACTGATCTAGGATATAAATAATGGAAAGTTACACAATTTATTTTGTGCTAGCATACAATAATACAATTTAATTTTAACTCTGGTTGTCTCTTGAGAGATACTTAGATGTCATGCTTGATGAAAATACAATCTTAAGTGAAGAAATAAAAAATTATATTACTCTTACAATGTCTCCAAACCCTCAAAATCTGTGGTAAGTAGAGGCACAGAGCACTCTATTTTAATGATCTCACTGTAATTCTCTATGCTAAATAGAGTGCCCTGAAATGATTTCAGCATTTAAATAGTTCCAGGATCATCAAAACAGAGGTGGAAATGGACTGTGTTGGTAGTTTTTATGTGTTTTCCTCAAAAGAAAACAATATCTATCCCTTTTCTGATATAAACCATGAATGCAATTTATCCCTTAATCCTCTCAATTCTGTTTTGGAAATGAGGAAAGTGAAGATTAGCCAAGAGCACATACATCTACAAAGTGGTAAAAAAAAGTATTTGAACTTTGTTCTATTTGGCTCAAGAGCCAGATTGATTCCTATCTTTTCTACATAAGAAGTAAATAGAGGCAAAGATAATTCTATGGAATATGTATTTATGAATTTCAGTTTAAAGAGTATGGTGGGTTTTAAAGAAGTAGCTATTTATAACCTACGTCTCTCCCCCTTCTCTCATATGAGACAAGAGTGGCAGTACTTAAATTAGAATATTGGGTGGAATGTATTTTAAAGTAATATATATATGTAATATAAAATAATATTCTAAAATGCTCACTATAACCTCATATTTGTTGGAAAATAATGCTGAAACACTTGAAATGTAGTTTTATTTTCTCTTCTCTATCTTGGCTTACTAACGAGTTCCAAAAATTTAAAAGTTTTTAAAAAATTTTTAAAAATTTTTTGTAGAAAGCAGGGATATTTATGAATATGAAAATGTGAACAATAATAAGGACAATAGAATATTACACCTGTTATGATGTTTTCTATAAGCCCAGAGTCCTTGTATCATAAGATATCATCCGTGATTTGCATGGTAGGAATTTTACACAATAATTACTTTCTATTTGGACAAAAGCTAGTTTTTTGCCCTTATTATTGCACATGACAACTTCCTCTTTTAAAAACTCTTCTTGTTTGCAGACAGAAAATAAATTTTCTCAATTACTTATTTATTTTTCATTTTACCTGCAGATGGGTATAGGAGTAGGTACTACTCCAGGGTTGCATTCTTGGAAGACGTGGTTACAGAGCAAAGCCTCAGCAGCCGGCCTGCAGAGTGGGCTCGCTGCTTTCAGTTCATTCCAGGCGGTGTAGACCAGTAGTTCTTGGGCCTCCTCAGGGTCTGCGTAGGAGTTGTTGAAGAAAACAAGAGCATCTTTTGCCAGGACAGCATTGCACACCTCCCCTCTGTACTGGCCACAGTAGCCTTTGTTATCTTTCTGTGGTTTGCTGAAAGAGGAAATGAACAATGTTCTCAGTCACATGCTATTTCTTAGCATTCCGTCTGCCTTTTTTTTTAGTTTCCACATCCATATCACAGAAATCGGAGAAAATTCACAAGCGAATTGGTTGAAATGCTCCATCTGAATAGTGTCTTCATTTCTACCTGCACTTATACCATCTCCAGCTACCCCAGAGCTATTATGAGGATCACATGTGATAATGAATGTGGAAAGCTTTGCAAACTATTGGTTTCCATTATTATTTACATTATAAATAGAATTTGACTGCTCTTAGTTAAATAGCCTCACATGCTTCTTACAAATAAGCTGACGTAAGCAAATAAATACATAAAAATATATATTTATCATGATGATTAACAAGTGAGCATAATAATTGCTCTGATCCCCAAATCTTGTAGCTTTACAAAAAAAGTTTGTATTAGGATAGTTAAGTACCTGAATTTTGTAGCACACATACTTCTCTGTGATGCCTTCTGTATACAGATTCTCTCAGAGCATTCCATTAAAGAACAAAAAGAAAGCCCCGTAGGGGTGAAAGCATAGGACACTGCTCTCAGAGGAGCGAAGTAGCACCTTTAGCTTTGCTACTTTCTCATTACATGTCTTGGAAAAAAACCATATGGTCACTCAAAGCTCTAATGTCCTAATCTGTAAAGTGATGTAAGTAAGTATTCTGAACTAAGATTATTGTGTGTTAAAGGATAATATATGTAAAGAAAAACTGTAAAATCTATAAGGCTAGCACAAAAAATAAAATTAAAAACTTATCCATTATAATAATTAAAGAGGACAATAAGGAAATGAAAAACACTGCTGGTACTTTTTTCACATATCCAATGCTTCCTTAAGGGAATGCTGGGAATTATAATAATTCCTATACTCACCTGACAAATATTTACTGAGCACTTATTATGTGTAAGCAATGTGATGGTATCAATAAATTTTTATGCCTCTTATCAGATCTCTCTCTTTAATAATGACAGAAACTCTTGTTGTATTCTTATTTAATTTGTACAACTGTTGGGGTTTAGCATTTTATTATATTTATATAAAGGATTTTAAGGTAAGAAAATTAAACAAATTGAAATTTGTGAAAAATTTTAAATTATTAAGAAATCTCATTTGAATTTGAAAAATTGATACTTAGAAACCATTATTGGCTAGTCTTTAAAGCAAATCTATTAAATGAAGTACAACTCAGATTAAACAATGAACTTCCAAGAAATGATATACTTTAAGATAATGTTTTGTAACAGAGAAATTTCCTGTAATTCATTTTTGGCTTTTACTAATAAGCCAACATGAATTTGACTGCATTTTGTAGTTTGTTGGGGATTTTTAAAAAGAAGACCTTAAATAAGGTAACAAAACTTTCATGAAAACTTTGGCCAGATAAGGTTGGGAAAACACCCAGAAAAACACTCAGCTATGACCAAACCTCTTAGAAAACCCACTCTATGATAACACTAAGGAAGTTCTAGAGCAGCAAGAACGCTATGCTTTAAGAAACTAAATAATAATATTTAATAACCAAATGTATCTCAAACTAGTTTGTAAAATGGTTTCACATATTAATATAATATCTTGGTAAAAAGGCAAGTATGACTCTTTTCACTTAACAGAAAAAAAATGTATCATGTATAGGTTAAATATTTCCCCCAGTGTATCAGAGCTGAGAATATTCATCCAGGTTCTGCTGTTATGTGTTAACTATTGAATGACTCTGGTCTTTATTTTTCTGTAGTTTTAAAATTAAAAACATAATTTTTTCTTTCATTACACAAACAAAAATCATTTTTTTAGAAAATATTGGAAACTAAAAAGAAGCACATAAAAGAAAAATTAATAAAAATAGCCTCAGAAATAGAGACTATGAATAATCAATTAATAATCACTCTCTATCTCCCTGCATTTCTGCTGCTTCTCTTAATAAAAGCTCAAACAAAATCTTTGAAGAATCTCAGTTGGCATAAGAATATTGAGCCCTCATTTATTTTTGAGCATTAGCTATGTAATATAAAAAATAAATAGAAATCAAAAGAGAAAAGGAGAATAAGTTTTGAATAGAAATGAGATCTTAGTTATAGTTTTGGTTTTTCTACCAGTTTGATGATAACTAGCCAGTGAAAGCCCTTTGCATGCTGGGAAAAATCATAAAATACAAAGTATATGGTTCTTATTAACTTTCTAAGTCTTTGTAATGTTTCTGGGAGCTTTAAAGACTTAGCTTTGGTACCATATCTATACTAGGATTAGCTCCACAAGGTAAGAAATATATAGGACCAAATATATACATGTATTATATGTACATATATTATACATATACATTATATATGTATATATGTGTGTATATATACGTGTGTGTGTGTGTGTGTGTGTGTATAGAGAGAGACTACCCCGTCATAGTTTCAGAGTTGAAACTACTTCTTTTTCCTTTTTCTCTCTTCTTTTGCAGACTTGTAAACCTCAAGTTTTATGCAGTGATCAAATTTTAGAGGCAAAACATGGAGGCAAATTGGGCCATTTCGTCTCTCAACCTCCTAACCATATCACTTAAATTAAATTTCAAAGAAGCTCACAGCAAAAACTGGGGAATGAGATAAATGCAATAAATTTCCAGTGGTGTCTTCTTCTGTCTTTTGCCAAGTGATGAGATCCCTCCCAGTCCAACTGAAGTCACTTTTCTCTGCAGGCAGTTTTGGGGACTGCCGATGGAGCAATACCAGAAGCAGCTGGTTTATTGTTCACTGGTCTGTTGAGCAGTGGGGCAGAGGTCACAGGGATCCGTTCATAGAATGCTGGTTATTTTGGAATGATCTGCTAAACTATCTCCAAAAATGTTAGTAACTGCACATGCAGCCAAGTCCCTCTCTCTCCTGACAAACTAAACCTGGCTGATCTTCCTTTCTGTGAATTTTCTCTTTTTTTAAAGGCAGCAGTGGATATTTGATCTCAAGTCCTTGTTTTCATTTGCTTTATAACAGACAAGTTCCCTTGGTTAAATGGATATTTAAAGGATTCTCACTATACCTTTTATTTCTCTTTGCTTTAACATGCATAATCCCGCTTTTAAACACGGTCTTGCAGTTTCTGTGAGGGAAAACTCTACTCCCTTGGAACACATAATGTTTTGTCCAAAGGTCCCATGCAGATGACCAGCTGTGGTTTGTTTGAGTGAAGGCGACGCCATCACCCCAGTGGAAATGCCACACCTTCCCTACCCTCCCAAGGGGTGGCACACCTGTACCTCTCCTCTGCTGTAGACAAATCTTTCCTTATCTACCAACTGGCTGGTCTCCCACTATACTTTCCCAACCAATAAGTGTGATGAACAGGGTTCTACGCCACTTCCAATCCCCAAAGCAAACTGGAATTGTTTTCATTCTTTCACACCTAGTGTCATTTTATATGGTTCATTCTTTAAGGCAGGATCAGCAAATACAACCCACAGGTCAATTTCAGCCAGCTGCCTCTTTTTATACCATCTGTGAGCCAAGAATGATGTTTACATTTTTAAATGGTTGAAAGAAATCAAAAGAAGAAGTGAAAATTATATGAATTTCAAATTTCGGTGTCTATATATAAAGTTTTATCAGAGCAAAGCCATGTTCAACCATTTATGAATTGTCTACGCTGTTTTGGCCCTGCAACAGCAGAGTTGAGCAGTGGCAACAGAGACAGTATGGCCCACAAAGCCAAATATATTTAATATCTAGCCCTTTACAGAAAACGTTTGCCAACCTCTGCTCTGAGACATGGATCACATGTCATTTTTCTGAAATGTCAAACCCAAACCCAATGTCCTCAAGTGGAAGGACATGGCCTTCTCTGAAAAACAGCTCTTGTGTTTCTTCTGACTAAAATTACTACCTAGTTATTGTGTAAAATGAAGAGTGTTGTAAAGACAATTTGAAATTTAAAAATTTTTGAAAATTTATTATATTAGCCAAATATATAAACTTTATATATTTTATATGTTCGTACATATATCAGTTATAATCAGTATATACATAAATACAATAGATAATTATATATACTACATGTAGTATATATACATAGTACATAATTATATTTATAGAATATAAATATACAGAATAAAAATATATAGAACATAAATACATTTACAGAGTAATTAGAATTATTCTGTAAATTTATCTTTGTATCTGTATTTTTACTTAGCATGATATTATAAACATTGTCCTATGCCACTATATTTTTCAAGAACATTGTCCTAAGATCACATATTTACTTTATTGGTAAATATTGACATTGCTCATATATTTCACTTATAAATGTAGGACTGTTTTAAATTTCATTGTTCATACACTTATTATTTACTTAACATAGATTATTAAATGTGGATTTATCCGATTAATAGATACAATCATTTTAAGGTTCTTAATAAAAATTGCCAAATGCTCTCTACAAAGGTTATAGCAATTTTGTCTCTACCAGCAGAGTCTGAGAGTGCTTGTGTTATCACAAGTAAAAAATAGGATGGAATTTGTATTTAATTAGCATTTATTTGAATACTAATGAATTTAAACTTCTTCATTTGCATTTACATGCACGTGAACAATCTATTTCTATTCTTGCATCGTTGGAATTTGTATATGCTCCCATTATTATGTTGTCTTGTAATTAGTCTGTGTGTGTGTGTGTGTGTGTGTGTGTGTGTGTGTGTGTATGCATGCCTGTGTGTCAACTAGTAAAATGTAAATTCCTTGGGGGGAGGGAATATGTAAAATTTGGTGTGTTTTTTTTTTTCTCTACTGTATAATACAGTGCCAGGAATAGAGTGAGTGGTTTAAAAATGTACAGAGAGGACAGGTGTGCTGAATGGTGTGTGAATGAAAGATAGCATCTCTTCTGTCGGTGGCATGCATTTTAATTTAATTTTTACTACGTTTGTATTGTATGTCACTTCAGAAGATACTCAGCCATCCTGTAGAGCCCTTAAGGATCATGACTCTGTCTCTTAGAACTGTGACAAGTAAATAAATGCATCAAAGCTATATGAGTTGGGACAAGATCGAGAACTAACAAAATTTTTGCATGCAATGAGTCATTTCATTCCATAGAACTGGAAGCAGTGCTGGGGTTTTAGGTCCTGCTCAGTTACTATGTTATCTAGGTTAGTGGTTACCAATCGAAGTTCTTGAGTCTGTCTACCTAAGCTCAGATTGAGACTTTGCATTTTTCTATGTGGTTGGGGCAACTCTTGGTGCATCAGGTTCCTCATATGAAAAAATAGAAATAGTTCTTGTCCCCAAAAAGTTACTGAAATGTTAATATGAGAGAAGTAGTAATCATATGTAGCCCAAAACTTAACTACTATTATCATTATTACTATTATAAATTAATCATTCTGAATCTTGGTTTCATCATTTGTAAAATCAGATAAAAATAGTTATAATTTCATAGAGTTTCTATGAAAGTCAATTTTACTGCAAATAACACACTGTGAGTTGCAAAGTGTTATATTCTAAGAAGACATTTCCTTATCTACAGGACAAAACAATGAAGGAGAGTTTGGTTCTGGGTTTCCCTTCCGAGCCTATAATTTACTAGCTATGTAAGTTCAGAGAAACTCTCTTAGTTTCTCTTTTGTACAATAGGAATAACAACAGAACCTATTTCATAGGGACTTCCTGAGGATAACTTTAAATAATACATGTAAAACCCTTAAAACAGTACCTGATACATCCTAAGTATTCAATAGATGTTACTTATCTTCATCATCATCTTGTAAGAGTATTAAAAAGAAGAGGAATTAGAAAGTTTCTGAAAGATTGCAGTGCTCAGCACATAGACAATAAATGGCATGTCAAACAAAAATTAAAACACAACAAAACAAAACATTGATATAAGAACAATATCTTACCTCCATTCTATTGACAGGAAAGGAAGTTCCCACGCAATCAAATTAGAGGGGAAAAGAAACAAAGGTTAGTACATTTTCATCTTATGGTTTGCAAGAGATAGCTTTGATACCTCTAAGCTTCTGAGAAGTTCTCGACTTCTGCCAGAAGGCCAGACACCGCCTTACCAGGCAGATTTGGAGAAGGAGATTAAGAAAATATTGAGTGTCTCCAGGAACTGAATTCTTTTCAAGTTGAAGCAACCATAGGGCCCATGGGCCCAGGCAGTTTCAGAGCTCTGAATTTCCCTCTGTGAGCCTCCCAGGGACTTTGCACTAAAAAAGCAAGATGTGGAAGTTAAGGGGATAGAGGTAAGAGGGGAGGGATGGAAAAGAGATGAGAGAGCTGTCATTCGCACAGACCCGCTGGCTTCACGGCCTCGTGATCTGTGCAGCCACACAGGGCCCTGTGCTTAGAAGGGCCACATGCTTAGCTTAATGCGCTGTTGTCACCATCCTGAAATACTTGATTTTTTA
Organism: Pteropus alecto; assembly: GCF_000325575.1. NCBI lineage: Eukaryota > Metazoa > Chordata > Mammalia > Chiroptera > Pteropodidae > Pteropus > Pteropus alecto. The sequence continues at coordinate 5,407,703 of NW_006431915.1, read as the reverse complement.
ACAAGAGACTTTGCATTTTCATTTTGTACTGGGCTCCATAAATTATGCCCACAGAGTGAGAGCTCAGGGCACTGAGGGAACTGCCATCCCCTTGGGTCAGTTATGGAGCTCCCAGCACGAATGACCCCAACTTGGATCTTGCAAGGCATGAGGACCCTTGCAAGAAATTCTGTGACCAGAATTTCTGAGTGATTCCAACTCTTTTTGCATAGGAAATGTAAAACTTCACACTCTTTACCCAGCACTTTGTGATTTACTCCCTCCTGTTTCCCAACTCCCATTATAAAAGTAGTAATAAAATATATGTTTTGTCTAAAACCAATTTGCTTTCATAGAATTTCTTCTAATGTCCAGGTCTAACTCCTTTTGAAGATTTTAGGTCTGTTTGGGTGTTTTTTCTTTTGCTATTTTTAAGGATTCTGAAGTGAATTCCTCCGAGAAGTCAATCTTCTTGAAAAACCTCTTAAATTCAGAGTTTATCTTTCTAATCATTCCTTTATGCATTTGTGAGGATTGAAGACTATGAGGTTTCTGTAACCTTGAGTCTGGGACTCTTGTCTTTATGGTCTTTTTATTAAATGAGTCTGATGGTGGGGCTCAGAAACTAACCTACATGAGGCACCTATAGGACCCAAATCTCATGACAATTCTGCTACTGTGCAGCTAGAACATTTGGATGGAGACATTGGGAAATGCTTTCAGAAAAAATGGTACATAATTTGGAGAGGTAAAGGCAAATTCTAAGAGAAGCTGAGCAGGGAAACCTGTTGAAACACAAGGATATGTATGTCATGCTATCAATTTAAGATAAATGGATTCAGTACCATAGAGACAAACCAATGTGGAAGAGAATCCAGGCATAGTATTCAGGAAGAGATAATAAGCTTACATAGGCTTATTCAAAGACGAGGAAGAAAAGAAAAAATGAAATTAATTTAAGGGCACTTGGTTGTCTCATGAATATTAAGAGAATCAGATGATGCTCTCATTCATTGGGATTTATATGTTCCTTATAGAAAGTTCTCCAGTCACATTTTATTTATTTATTTACTTTTGGAGTAGGCAAGGAGCAGGGAAGGGGTCCAAGAAACCTGTAATCATAGGTAAGTGCTTTTATCTCAAAACTAGATTTTTAAAAACTCCAGAAATTTTTCAACAGTCATCGGTATTTGTAGCAGCTTTTAAATTATCTGGAGAAGTCAGTAAATGTTTGGCTCTTTTCTAAAACATACAGTGACTCTAACATACAAAAGCTGTCTAATTGTAAAACGAATGCTGAACTCGTATGCCTAACTGCAGAACAGCTGGTAGCAATTTAGTGTGGCTACTGGCCGTTACTCATTTATTCTTTTCCTTTTTATTAAAAACAAAAACAAAATACCTTTAATCAATATGAAACCAGATAAAGGCACCATGAAATGCCAGGGGATGGTGTCTGTTTTGTCGACAGGGATGCTTTCTACTTATTGTGGCTAAAACAGAGAGTGGTAAAGGGGATCATGTGCTCCTGCTACATCACCACATGTCTCATAATTGAGGAGAATGTTGGGGTTACGAGAGAGTCTGACTATCGGACATGAGAGCGTGAAACATGGTAGTACATTCAATCAGCTATATTGATGATAAAATATCACTCAAAGTTCTATTGATTTGCTATAATAGTGTGACACATCAACTCCTTTTAAAATATGGAAAATAAAACTACACTAGTCCCCCTTTGTCCACAGTTTCACTTTCTGCGGTTTCAGTTACCTGCAGTCAACTGTGATCTGAAAACATTCAATGGAAAATTCCAGAAATAAACAATTCACGAGTTTTAAATTATGTGCCATTCTAAGTGGTGTGGTAAAATCTCATGACATTCAGCTCCGTGGGGCCTGGGACATAAATCATCTCTTTGTTCAGTGTCTCCACGCTGTAAATGTTTCCTGCCCATTATTGCTGAGAAGCCGGTTGGGTTATCAGACTGATTGTAGTGGTATCATAGTGCTTTGTTCAAGTCACCCTTATTTTATTTAATAATGGCCTAAAAGCAGAAGAGTGGCAGTAAATGTTTCCTGCCCATTATTGCTGAGAAGCCGGCTAGGTTATCAGACTGACTGTAGAGGTATCATAGTGCTTTTGTTCAAGTCACTCTTATTTTATTTAATAATGGCCCAAAAGCAGAAGAGTGGCGATCTGAAGATACCAAAGAGAAATCTTAAAGTGCTTCCTTTAAGAAAAAGGTGAAAGTTCTTGACTTAGATAGGAAAGAAAAAAATCGTATGCTGAGGTTGTCAATAGTAGCCTAATGCTACGTCACAATGCCTATGTCATTCACCTCACTTCTTATCATTGCGTAGGAATTGTAGCAACTCATATCACCACAGGAAGGGTGAGTACAGTCCCATAAGATATTTTGTGACCGCATTCACATGACTTTTATTACAGTATATTATAATTGTTCTATTTTATTATTAGTTATTGTTAATCTCTTACTGTGCCTAACTTATAAATTAAACTTTATTAAAGGCATGTATGTCTAGGAAAAAACGTAGTATGTATAGGGTTAGGTATTTTCTCTGGGTTAAAGCATCCACTGGGGGTCTCAGAACATATTCCCCATGGATAAAAGGGGACCCCTGTATGTGGTCCATTTGGGGAGCTAGGGACTCCAATAGTACCACATCTTATACTTCTCTCTACTGCCCATTTTTGGTTATGCTACATATAGTCATTTGAGTTTTAAATTTAGTAACCAAAAGCTCCAGACCTTGATATCAGTTCAAAAAAGAAGCATTGAAGAAGGTGGGAGTGTTGGTAGAATGGGAAATGGCTCATGTTAGAGGAGGGATGTGACACACTCATTCCTGTGCCCTGAGACTGGATAAGCACAGACCTTTGGACATCGCTCTCTCATGAAGGCCCTATTAATGCCGTGAATGGGAAATACAAAAACGTATTTTCCTCTATTGAATCTATGTCTATTTTCTCCCAGTTTAATTGAGATATAAATGACGTAACATTGTATAAGTTTAAGGTGTACAATTTGTTGATTTGGTACACTTAAATGCTACAAAATATTGACCACCATAGCATTAGCTAACACCTTCATCACATTACATAATTACCATTTCTTTCTTTCTTTCTTTTTTTGGTGAGAACATTTAAGATCTACTCTCTTAGCTATTTTCAAGTATATAAAACAATATTATTAACTATAATCACCATGCTCTACATTAGATTCCTGAAACTTACTCATCTTATACCTGGAATTTTATATCCTTTGATCAACATTTTTAATCCAAAGATCTCATTTCCTCCAATCATCACCCTGTCCCCTGCCCCCAACACCTGGTAACCACTACTGTACTCTGTGTTTCTATGAGTTAGGCTTTTTTAGATTCCACATGTAAATAAGATCACACAGTATCTATCATTCTCTATTTGACTTATTTCACTTAGCATAGTTTCATCCATATATTGTCATGAATGGCAAGATATCATTCTTTAGATGGCTGACTAATACATTACATCTTCTTTATCCATTTCTCCATTGTCAGACACTTGGGTTATTTCCACATCCTGCCTTTTATGAATAATGCTGCAATGCACATAAGAGTGCACATATCTCTTCAGTATCCTGTTTTCATTTCCTTTGGGTATAAATCCAGATGGAACTGCTGGATCATTTGGTAGTTTATTTTTAATTCCTTGAGGAAACTCTATTCTGTTTTCCATAGTGGCTGAACAAATTTTCATTTCCACAATGGATCTCAAGAAGTCCTTTTTCTCCACATTCTTGCCAACACTTGTTAACTCTTGTCTTTTTGGTGATAAAAGGTATGAGGTGATCTCATTGTGGTTTTGATTTGCATTTCCCTGGTGATTGATGATGTCTAGCACTTTTTTCTGTACCTCTTGCCATTTGTATGTCTTCTTTGGAAAAATATCTTTTCAGATCCTCTGCCCATTTTTTAATTATGTTTTTGCTGTTGAGTTTTATGAATTTTTAAATATATTTTTGGATAGTAATTCCTTAAAACCAGATATATGATTTATATAGTAAAACCAGATATGTGATTTGCAAATGTTCCTCCCATTCCATAGGTTACCTTTCCATTTTGCTGATCTTTGCTGTATAAAAGCTTTTTAGTTTGATGTCATACTTTTTTTTTTTTTTGGCTTTTGTTGCTAGTGTTTTTTTGGTGTTATATTCCCTCCCCCTCTCCCTCCCACTTTCTTCTAGGAGTTTTACGGTTTCAGATCTTACGTGTAAGTCTTTTCTCCATATCAAGTTACTTTTTGTGAGTGGTGTAAGATAAGGGTCCGTTCTGCATGTGGTTATTCAGTTTTCCCAGTACCATTTATTGACGAGACTGTCCTTTCCCCATTGTATATTCTTGGTTCCTTTGTCATAAACTAATTGACCATAAATGTGTGGGTTTATTTCTGAGCTCTCTATTTAATTCCATTTAGTCTGTGTGTCTGTTTTTATGCCAATTCTGTACTGTTTTGATTATATAGTTTGTTTTGTCATATAGTTTGAAATCATGAAGTGTGACATTTCTAGAGCTGTTCTCTCTCGATTGCTTTGGCTTTTTAGAATCTTTTGTGCTTCCATACAAATTTTAGGATTTTTTTTTCTATTTCTGTGAAATATGCCATTGGATTTTGCTAAATATTGCACTGAATCTGTAGGTTATTTTAAGTAGTATGGACATTTTAACAATGTCAATTTTTCTGACCATGAACACAGAATATCTTTCTATTTATTTGTGTCTTCAATTTTTTTTTTCAACGTCTTAGAATTTTCAATGTATAGATCTTTCACCTCCTTGGTTAAATTGATTCCTACTTTAATGTTTCGATGTTATCCTAAATGTGATAACTTTCTTTTTTCAAATATTTTGTTTTTAATGTATAGAAACACAACTGATTTCTGTATGTTGATTTTGTGTGCTGCAAATTTACTGAATTTGTTTATTAGTTCTGGCAGTTTTTTGGTGGAGTGATTAGGATTTTTTATATATAAGATTATCTGCAAACAAAGACAGTTCTACTTCTTCCTTTTCTATCTGAATGCCTCTTATTTCTTTTTATGACCTGATCACTCTGGCTAGGGCTTCCAGTACTATGCTGAATAGGAGTGGTGAGAGTGGTACCCTTGTCTTGTTCCTGATCTTAGAGTGAAATATTTCAACCTTTCACTGTTGAGTATGATGTTGATTTGGGGTTTCTCATAGATGGCCCATTCTTTGTTGAGGTATGTTCCTTCTATACCCAATTTGTTGAGCATTTTTATCATGAAAGGATATTGTATTTTGTCAAATGCTTTTTCTGCATTTATTGATATATTCATATAATTTTTATCTTTCATTCTCTTAATGTGGCATATCGCATTTTGCATATGTTGAACCATCCTTGCATCCTTTGGGATAAATTACACTTGATCATGGTGTATACTCCTTTTAACGTGCTGTTAAATTTGGTTTACTAATATTTTACTCAGAATTTTTGCATCTGTATTCATCAGGGATAGTGATCTGTAGTTTTTGGGGTTTTTTTTTTTTTCCTTGCAGTGTCCTTATCTGACTTTGGTTTCAGGATAATGATGGCCATAGTAACATAAATTTGGGAGTGTTCCCTCTTGTTCAATTTTTTGGAAGGGTTTGAGAAAGATTGGTGTTAGTTCTTCTATAAATGTTTGGTAGAATTAATATCTGTATCTATTTTGATGGCCTCTGGCTCTTGTAGGAATATGTCTCTATTCCTACAAGAATGGCCCAGTCTCTGGTGCCTTGCTGGTCTCTACCACAGGGCTGAGGATTCTGATGACAAAGAGAAAGAATCTTGCCAACTATCCGGTGTCCTGGTGAGTTTAAATTGCAACTTGAATCTTTTGGGGTTGTTACTGAAGGGGAAATGTAACTTCCTGGTTCATAGAGAGAGGTTCCAAAAGTTTTTCTGACTCCTTTTGATGGGCTAGCAGCAAATGTAAATGAGTCAGAAAGAAGTATATCACATTTCTCAAACAATGCATAAAGATTTGGGCATACACATGGAAGAGTTTTGGGAAAATAAAGGCTGAGCTTTATTTTTTCCTGCCTTCAACACTAGAAGTATCATTAGACTTAATCCTAAGCACTAGACCAGATTTTTCCATTTCTAGGTTTCCCTGCTGGGATGAATAAATAAACAGATGGAGTAAAAGCTTCAAAGTGAGACAAGAAGAATGTGGCAAAGGGGACTCTTGACTACAGAAGACTAGGGAAGAATGGGGTTGACTGAAATGGGAGAAAGGAGAGTTTGGGGTAAGAAAGCATTGCCAGAATGTCAAAGGGAGGCACCATATCTGACTCAAGGCTCTGGATCTCTGGCCAGCCCCATCAGAGACCAAAGGAGAGAGGAGCCAAAAGCAGAAGTAGAGAAAGCAGATGCCACACCAAGACTCTGGAAGATTTGGGGAGCATAAGAGCATGCTTTTTGAAATTAGAGTGGCTCAACTAGAGTGACTCAATGGATTCCTTTTTCACCAGAGTGGCCTCCCTTCTCTAGAATACTGGTCCAGAGAGCACTCCAGAGTTAGAAGGTAGTTTCCTCAGTGATGGCAGAGGAACATTCATAAGGCATTTAGCAGGTTTAATTGAAAATTGAAAAGTACAGGTCAAAGAGATGAAGAGAACATGGCAGATGTCTGTTGGGGTTCAGAGGTCTTATTCCATTACATCCGCAAGACACCCTCTTTAGATCTATCTGGGGAAATTTTGGGAAAAGCAGGGGAGCTTCAAGTCTTCTCAGTGAGACTGAATATGAAAAACAAGTCAGAGGCTGAACAAAGGGTCTTGTAGCTTTTTATGAATTAGCAACTTGAGGGAGTTCCTCTTTACTCATCTTAGTAACATTTTTTTTTCCCCATGCACAGAAGGAGTCACATTTATTAGTTCAAATACAGTACTCAACCCTTGCTAAACATGCAGTTCCAGGCCCGCTGACTAGTCAAGTCATTGCTGGTTCCAATGTACGTGATTATTAGCCCTATAATTTTAGTGCTTCTCATCTGTATTCAATCAGCTCCTACAGCAGATTTCAAGCTCTCTCTGCTGCTCCATGCCAATCCATGCATTCCCTTTCCCCATGCGAATTCTGTTGCTATTTCTCTGGGCTGCTGTTGCTGATTCCCCCCATCCTCTCTCTGGTCTGTTCTCAACATCAATCACTCTGCCCTGAACTCTGGGACATTGCCTTTCTAAGTTGCCTGTCCACACCTGAAGGCTCTTTCTACCATCAGAAAACACCATTACTTGAGAGGAGGGAGTGGTTTATAGTTTCCTCTGTTGGTGTATTATACTTATCAACAGAGTTGAATCAAGTTCTCATTTGGACTAGGACAGGAATGCAGGGGCGATGTTGCTGTAAATGATATGGTGACAATCGTGCTTTGTAGTCCTTCCACCACTAGGAAATTGTGTCCATATGATGAATCTGCCTTTGTAGGGTAAGTATATCCATTTTTTTAGGTTCTCCTCCTTATTGATTATACCATTTTCTTCTTTGTACTTATGATGGGTAAGCTCTGAAGGTTACTACACTACAGGGGTGTCCCTGACCAGTCCCTCCAGCTCCCTATGTTGTGGAAAGGAAGAAGGTAAGAGAATTAAGAATTCAATACACATTTTATAGATTCTTTTCTCTGGACCAAAATCCTAGAAAAGAGGTATATTAATACTTTTTTTAAAAAGCCAAAAGCATAGGGAATTTTTCCTACTTTTTATTGGGGACTCTGGAAGAAGAAAATCTTATAGGGATCTCTTATTCTGACAAGGGATGGCCACATTAGTGTAAAAATGGTGGCATGACATGATTGGGTAGTTAGCAGAGCTGAGTGGGTAGGTCTGAATTGCTCTTGGATTTTATATAACTTATAAGTGATTCAGAAGTTGCTTCAGGCCCCATGAGGGACAAGAGGGTTGAGTTGGAATTCATCGGGCCTTCCATAGTGGAGAGAGACAGGATGACCTAGCTTCAGAGCCTCTAGAGAGGGGTTTGACGAAGGATTTCACTGAGAGGCAGAAGGAGCCTCAAAGGGGCTGAGCCAGCCGGGGAGTTCCTCTGGGTTCTAACCAAGCCCAGAGATGAGATCATAAGTGCTGCAGCTATAGATTTCACTAGAGAAAGGGAGTTCCAGAGGATACCACTGCATAAATTCAGGTTCCCTTCTACCCTGCCATCTAGGAAAGGGGTGGAAGGAGGAACGGCAGGAAGAACCCTGACAGGAATTGATCTCCGAACGACTAATAATTACCTTAAATGAGACTCTCTTAAGATTAGCAATATTATTTTTTCTTCTTTTGTACAGAGGAGGTATAAATTAAACTAGATTAGATAAGTGTATTTTCTTGGATTTGAGTATTCATATGTAAATATTTTTCTCTCTATCTCTCTCTCCACACACACAAATAGAGAGATCATACACACATGCACACACACATACACACACATACACACAGATATAATTTATATATATTAATTTAACATTGGGTCTTGATCAAATATCAAATAAAACACAAGATAATGAAACTAGAATAATTCCAAGTAATTAAAAGGCATCAACATTTAGTTATTTTATCTCCTGAACTTTCTCATGTTATGTTTTATTTTGTTTTATCGATTATTATTTGTCCTAGACACCATCCTCAAACTCTCAGACACACCTTAACTCATTCTCCTGCTGTCCTGTCACATTCAAGCTCTTTCAGATATTATCATTTCTATCCCGGTAGGTCTCATACATCTATTCTAGTCTCTACACTAATTGCTGCTATTCTTTTCAGACCTTGATGACTTTTCTAGACTCCTGGAATTGCCTCCTAACTTCTTGCCATGTCTCTTAAATTTTTGACACCCAACATCTATTAATTTGATAAAGGATGTATCTGACCATAATCCCCTCTAAAGAAATTAAATGACTTCCCATTGATTGAAGAACATATTCAACCCGTTCAGGCTCTTCACTAGAGCCCACATTTCAAACCTTTCTTTTCACTCTCTACCTCATTCCCAGTCTCCATCATGCTCTAGTCTTGACAACTGACTTGCTGTTTTCTGAACACACTTCAACCTTTCCATCTCATTCTCATGTCTCCTGCTCCATTCCCTTAAAATCTTCCCCTCTTGTTTTCCTGTTTACTTTGTTTATGCTTCTGCCATAGAACATAGTCTGTGCCATAATATATATTGCTGATTGACTTTTTTTTCTGGATTGAAAATCCCTGGAAGGCAAGGACTACATAGTTAATTATCCCATTTGTTAATTAAATTTGCATCCTTTACCTAACACAATATCCTGAATCCAATACATAAATGCGTATAAGAGTTCTTTATAAACAAACAACAAAGTGTTATGTAGCTAGTAATCATTTTACAATTGTTAAACTGAGTTGAATTTACTTTTAAGATTCTCACCCATATTCTCTGGGGGAAATGATTTCCCATCAGTGGAAATTCTAGAATAACTGATATAATATCTCAAGACAATATAGGCAGATATTTCCCTGGAGAAGGCAGAAGGAACCTTGGTTTTGGAATCCTCTTTTTCCTTCACAGGCATGCCTCAGAAGGCCAGCCTTGTCCAACGCTTCCTTTATATCTCTCTGTGGTCTCTGTTCACCTCATATTAAAAATCACAAACATTACTAGAAATTTCCCTATCAGAGAAAATCAAAGAAGTGGCACTGTAATAAGAAATCACCAGGCTCTGGGAAGCTGGTCTTGGGCACAGGTTCTACCAGTGCTCGGCCTACGACCTGTGTGTGAGAACAAGCATCTCTCTTCTTACCTTTGGGCTGTAGGCATGCTGTGAATATAACATGACAGGCATTTCCTGCTACAGGGATTATTTTCATCTCTAGGATGAAATGTTCTCAAGCCTTTGGAACATTTAAATTTTAAAAATAAACCTTTATTACTCAACCCAAATATCCTAGAAATCCATGTGTCAGCTCTTTTTCTTGAAAACACCTGTAAGTCCTGCTATCACTTACAGGAAACAGGAAAATGAAAGACCACAAGGGAGAGAAGTATTCCTCAATAAAAATGCCCTCAAGAAATAGCCATAAAGAAATTGGCACGACCATTTTAAATACTTACCAGCTTACTCTGGAGAGTCGTGGGAAGTTTGATTAACCCAGAGAAAGAGAGAGAAAGAAGGGAAAAATTTGAGAGAGAAGAGGGAAAGAAGAGAAAAAGAAAGAAAAGAGGGAACAAAGGAAAGGAAGAAAGAAGGGAAAAAGGGAGGATGAAAGGAAGAAGAAAGGGAGGAAAAGAAGAGAAAGAAAAAGAGATAGAAATGGACTCCTGTAAGCTGTTACCCATCACTTGAGCAGGTATTTGAGAATTTAGTTTTTTGAGGAAACAAATCAGCAAAATCAATTATCTGGTCAACTTCTGGAGTGTCCCCATGGAGGAAGAAATAGCCCAAAGGGGACAAGACTGAGAGAAAAAAGAAAAAATGATTTCCCCCAATATGAGATGTTTTGGAATAGTGCCAACTCTTCTCTTCTGGAGCAATGAAATTATGAAAATCCATCCTACCTGCTATACTGATAGTGGCTGCGGCCTTTGCAGTACTGAATTTCTCTCCATGCTTATTAGTAGCTATGCATGTGTAGAGTCCTGGCTTGGTGATAAACAGCTGCAGTCTTGAGTCAATCACTCGGTCTTTCACACTTTCTTGAATGGACCCAGAAGAAACCTGGTGGAATAGGGAAGGGTGGGGGATGGGGGGGAAGATAGATTAGGTCAAAGATTTTATAATTTTCTGTGTGACTAGACTTGAAAGAAAAAGGATTAGGATGATGATCAAAAAACATGTGGTAGATTGCAAAATAGCCAAAAACTTCCCTCTGTATGCCCATAACCTTGACCTTGCAATGTTACCTTGTAGCTCTTACCTCAAGAAGTAGCATCTTTCTTCATGCTTTGAATCTAGATCGGCTTTGTGATATTATTTAGAAAGACAAAGAGACTTGTAAAGTTCTTGCATACCGTGGCTTGCTTTCTTGTTGCTCTTAGAACCTGTGACCTTCTGTGAACAAGCCAGAGCTAGCCTACTAGATGATGAGGCATAAATGGCCCAGTTGACCCACAGATTTGTGAGCATTTATGAATGGTTATTGTTTTAAGCCACCAACCTTTGGGATGGTTGTGATACAGCAATAGATAACTAACACAATATAGAAAAGGTATACTATATGGATCCTCCAAGATGTATTCTCTATGTTTTGAAGATAGAGACAGTCGAGAATGAGAGGTTGTATACTTTAGGACTTAATATTCATAACTCCTGTTCAGTTACTTACAAATGCACATCAGATAGACAGATGGTTATCAAGAAAAATGCCTGTAAAGCCAACTCTATTTCTGAGGTATAGCATACATCATGCCATACTGCTTAAATCAGAAAATCCAATGTCCTTGAGGCTATCAATGCAATATTAGCACACAATTAGCAGGTTAATATATGTAAGTTCTTATTTATTAGTCTTCATTCCAACTCTGTGGGAAAGACAGCTGCCAAGCACATTTTGTCATATTGCAGAGTTAGAATTTGTACCCCAGTTTGTCTGATCCCAAAGTCTGTGCTTTTAATCATCGTTCTAGTGCCTTCCCTAGTCCTACAAATGAGAATAAATGAAGAGTCATTAGAAAACAAGAACAGTAACAACAACCTCAACAAATCAGCCAACCAGGAACAAAACGAATGTCTGACTTCAGTGTCATTGTTATGGTGGTGGCATTTTAAAAATGCTGATTTGCTCTTTTATTCAGTACTATGCCCTCTTTCTAATAATTATTCTTTAATTATCATTGCTTATATGAGGGGGAAATGCCAGTTTGAGGACAATTTGAGTGGAATGACAACTAAGGAATCAGCCTTTGGTTTGCCTTACATTATCTCAAAGTAGTGGAGATGGGTTCATTGGTGACCTGGACAGAGGTCTCTCTGTCCAGTCAAAGGGAATGAGGCTGGGAATGAGAAATTTAGAGCTAGTTATTTTACTGTCTTGCCTGAAGGAGAATTTTCACAGTTAGACTAGCAAGAGGGAGGGAAGCCCTAGGATGAGATCAGTTTTCTTCCTTTTGCTGCCATGTGGCCGGCTGGCTGTGGAACCAAGTACTTCCTGGAACAATCAGGCAGTGAAACTGTGTCCAATTAGCTTCTTTGTCTCTTTATTCTCTACCTGCATTACTAATGTCCATCCTTGTGATAAAAACTGGCTTACCTGAACATCAATTTATCTTCATTGGGCAAACTTCCCAGGTCAGATCAAGTATTGTGGCATTTTCCCTAGATAAGGAGCCTGAACTCTATGAGAAATTGGTGAGGCAGAGAGAAAAATGTCTTTAAGAGACACATACTCAGTTGAGAATTCAAATAAAATTCATTACTATCATATTTATAGGAAGTACAACTTTTTATGAATTTGAGTGTCCAAGTTAGATCAAAAGGAAGGAGCAATTTGGAATACAATTTTGGACTCCTCCTGAATTTTAATACAAATCAACACTGAGGAAAAAAAGCTAAGGACCTCAAACTTCTATGTTCAGTTGCCATGCTGTATACCATAAAGATATTTTGTTTACAGATATCCCTTTCTAATTTGTAGAAGTGCAATCTGTACAACAGTTACCTTCCTCCTTTGCAAAATTAGTTCCCTCCCTCAAGAAGTATGCCTTGGAATCGACTCAGAAACAAGTAATCCCCCAGTGCTGAGCTAAACTCCCACTATTTTTATGTTTACACCTAAGAAAGTCATTCCTAAACACTTCCTCAAGGTCACTGAAAACATTCTTGGTAGGAAAGAGAAATGATTTTTAAACTGCCTGACCTTTCTCCTCCTGTACTTCACCCAGGGGTTGAAATAGTTCAGTGACTAGACCAACAAGTTACGAGGCTCATTGCTTGATTATGATGTGGCTCCTAAATGCTTTTCCTCCTGTTTCCAGAGGCCTTGCTCCATCTACTTTGTGACTCATGCACAGCAGGCCTTGTTAGTCATAGTTTGAATTTGTTTTTCTTCCTTCATGGATCATCCTGACCCAACAGTTTCGTATTTTTGGTGACCTAAAAATAAAAACAACCTTTTGCCCTCCATTTTGATCATTTCGTCTTTCAGGTTTAAATGATCAAAGAGATGAGTTCAGATTATTGCTGTGAGCTTTGACCAAGGTATGCATAGGTAAACTCTGCACTTAATTGGGGTGACTATATCTGGTATTTATAGTACTACGTTATTTTCTCCAAGTCCCCAGGCATACTGACCTGAAGGAGCTGGATAAACAGCTCACTGCTCTGTGTGTGGTGTTCTTTCTGAGATAGTGACCTCAAAAAGAGGCAAACAGGAAGGTCTATTAAATAGGTATAATAGTTCATATCTGAGATAACATGTGAAAACTTTTTGAAGGTGGCAAAGCAGTATAGACCTGTGGGATATTTTTTTATTTATCATTAATACATTAACAATGTTGTTTTGAGACAATCTACTCTGATGTATGGATATTCTTGTAACTTCATCTCGATTTAACCTTAGCATAGGAAGATCTTTGAAAGGTATTTGGGCCTCAATGGCCTTGTCTTGCAAATAGTTCCAGCAGGCTGGGTATACATCATAGAACTGTTAAAGTATGGCCCGGTAGGGTCCATATTCAGGGAGTTGTAATATTGTCTGTCTATGCATCATAGAAAAAGGGATACTAGACAGAAAATTTTCCATTGTTTCTGATCAGCATAACCATAAATATTGGCCTCTTTTGATCTGACCGCTAAAATATTCCACATAAAAATTGATATTCATAATTATTTTGCTTTATACAACTAGTTAGATGAGATGAATCCAAAGCTTATATACTTTAAACCTAAAATACTGCCTCTTAAAATTATGTGTAAAATATAGGTGAGCCTCCCTTTATGAAGATTCGAAAACACAATTCAAAAGAGATGATTTGGCTATTTATTTTATAAAATTCTTCTAACAAATTAAATGATTCAACTTATAAAATATTTTAGGAACTTTATTTATTGAACAAAGCAAGACAGCATGCAATTTTTCTACATTTTTAATTGAATGCCCCAAAATAGAGATATTATAGATATAACTCTAAATAAATCTGGTTAACAAAATACAAAGATATTTTCTTGTGGGAAAGCAAGCTCTGCTCTCTCCACCTCAAACTATTATTCCCAATGTTGCAAAACAAGAGGAATATTACTGCTCACACTGAAGTTCATCTAAGACTACAAATTTCATGAAAAATAAATGAAATTTCCCCAGGAAGAAAGCAGAACAATTCTTGATCACTTTGGGACACGTTGCTTGCCCTTCTCTCGTCCTCTGGCTCTAACTGTTTAGGGTGCAATTTATTGGTGTACTCACAGAGAGGAAGAAAAGGAGCGTCCGTATCATTTAGAGCAGCAGTCCCTGAAGCTTTTGGACCAGGGACCCATGCTCCTATGAGAATCTAATGCCTGATGATCTGAGGTGGAGCTGAGGCAGTGATGCTAGCGCTGGGGAGTGGCTGCAAATACAGATGAAGCTTTGCTGGCTCACTGCTCATCTCCTACTGTGCTACCTGGTTCCTGACAGGCCACAGACAGATACCTGTCTGTGGTCCAGTGGTTGGGAACCCCTGTTTTAGAGTGCCTGTTTTACTTGGTGCGTTAGTGAAGTTAGTTCATTGACTTGTAGTTAGTGAGGAGCCACAGTTCAAACTCTGTTTTATTCTGTGCCAAAGAGCATCCAGGTCCACATTCATCTTTGTCCAGGCCACCCAAAATGATATCAAGGCTGTGGGCTCTTTTCCATCCCCTTAAGAGACTTTCTGTTTTGCCACTTATACACCATGAAATGCCTGAAATTGTCTCCATTTCCTGTGATTTGCATGCGTCAGCATGGGCAAGTCATCTTAATTTTCGTTTGGACTTGGAGAATATCACTAACGCCAACACTTGGCTATAAGAGCAACACACTCTCTCTGACCCTAAGAACGACAGAGATACTTTTGCTTTCACTATTATTTTGTTGTATTCCTGTTTAGAATCTGAGGCAATGCATCTATTCTGCCTTCTGCTTTTTCTGAGCCACATCTTGAATGATTGAATTGGGGTCTCAATAAGACCAAAACTAACTCAAATCATCTGACTTTTTTATGGCTACTCCTCAACTCCGACAAAGAATAATCATGCATTGTCCAGTTCTAATCTCAAAGAGCCTTTGGAAAACACTGAATTCTTTGAAAAGCATATACTTTTTCTATATTACTGTTTTCACAGAGTAAGACAAATTAGTAAAGTCATATCATCAGCCCCCAGTTTTCTTAGGGCATAACTTTACACTATCTTGAAAGGCTTAGAACAACTACAACAGCTTCTGTGGAAGAGCCACTAACCATATTGCCCAATAAGACTCAAATTTCAAATGACGCTTCAGATTTAATTAAAGAGCTGAAGAAGAACAGGAACTGTGAGTTACTTTTTGTAACTCAACAAAATTAGAAAACTTTAGCTCTGATGTCATTTTGGAGGTCATCTTCTCCAGCGACCTGACATCTCTGTCATTGGAAATAAGAAAAAGTCGATGTCCGAGAGGTAAATGGACTCCCCTAAAATTACAATAGCTGAAGAGAGCATTTACAATTTAAGTCTTCTAGCTCCCCCACCTAATTCTTATTCTACCATCCTTGAAGTTACAAGCTTATAAAGTGACATTCATTAATTTATTTACTTTATTTTGAAGAGATGGATGGTAGACAATTAGACAAGATGAACCAATTTTAATAACAAATTATAAGAAAAGTAATGTTTCAAATATCGGAAAAGAAAAAGAACCCCTTCAGCAAAAACAAAAGAGAGCTATTGCAAGATGACAGTCTTCATTAGATGGGTGGCCTTAAAATTTGGCATCCTTCTCTTGGTTTACAACATCCATTCAAATTTCACATCCCGACACACTTTGTTTTACACGCCCTTCTCTCCCTTCCCCTTCTCCTATGTCTAGTGTCCTAGTTTCCCTTTTTCCCTTTCCTCTCCTTTTTCTCTCTTTCTTTTTTTCCCCTCATTTGGAACACTCCTTTGACTTTAAAAACGTCATCATTACTGTATTGTAATATGATAATATATGGACTCTACAGCCAAGATACCAGAAAGTTGCAGAGAGACTATGCTGGAAAACATGAAAAATACAAATATCTGACTAACCAAGGTTTGAGCTATTGAGCTATATTGAGAGCCATCCTCACTCCACACAAAGGACTGGTTTGAACATGCACTCCATCTCCTTAAGGCATGAAATAGGATGACTTAGAGAGTTGATATATGCCCTCTTCTGTGTATTAAAGGGTTCACTCAGTGGGCTTCAGATACTCAAACCCTGCACATTCAAAAGAAAGAACTGGCCCCTGACAGATAACCTCTTATTCTTTAGAATATCCTGCTTAATAAGCATATCTTTGTATACCTGAGACTTTGGGCCATTCCAAATAGTTTTTATTAACAATGTAAATTGTGATGAATATCTTTTTTGTTCACCAGGGACCCTGAGCCATGCTATATCAATTTGACCTTTGGAGGGCTGGAGACTAGCTAAAGTTAGGTGAGCCCTCAATGCCTATGTAATTGACCTCAGTAAAAACTCTGGACAATAAGGCTTGGGTGAGCTTCCCCGGTACACTAGTTTGTACCTATTGTCAAACATTGTTGCTGGGAGAATTAAGTGCTCTCCATGCATCTCCAATGGGAGAGGACAACTGATTACCCTTTACTGATTTTAGCCTGTACCTTTCATTGTAATAAACTATAATCACAAATATAACAGCTTTTCTGAGTTCTGTGGGTCTTTCTAGTAAATTATCGAACTTGAATGTGATCTTGTGGACCCTGACACTCCTGCAATTTGTTGAGACAGCAGACAAGTAATTCCCACCTGTAAAATATCCAGGTTACTTAGCAGCTTGAATAGAAGGAATAAAAAGCTCTGTTCAGTGGTCTGGATCCAAGAATTTGTAGATATAAAGGTTTTATAGATGATCTGAATTGGAGTCATCTTCAGTCCTTCCAAAAGGACCTTCAGAAAGACTTCCTATTGATTAACAAACTAGGAGATAAGAGGGAAATGGCTATCCTGACGAATATGCATCGTCTTAAACATTTCCTGATTTCTGAAGCATTATGAATGTGTCTGTGATCGAAAGAGTCAGTTTTAATTACTTGTCAGGCACAGGGTCATAATGTCAACTTATAGGAGTGTCAGTTAAATTAGAACTTTTCCACTCTAATTACTACTCCTCCCTTCTTCCTACCCCAAACCTGTAGGAGTCATAAGTAGCAGTTAGGAAGTGAGGGTAAGAATGAATGAGTTTGCGCTAAGGGGACAATCACAGAACTTCTATGGAAGGGCAGGTAGCACACCTGCAAGAGTCCTGGGAGTGGGAGCAAAGGAAAGGTCTCATCTGTGAATGCATGTGGAGGCTTTGGGTATTACTTAGGATTAAATGCTTGAAATGACTAAATTGGGACAGTGTTAGTGGTTTTAAATTACCTAAAAGTAACCAGAAAAATCACAAGGCCTGTTTGAGGCAGGCTTCAATGGTGGAAAAAGAATTTACCCTGCCGAATAATCTTAAAAGGGCAAAGAAAGTATTTAATAAGGTTGTATTATATGAAAATCATGCTTATTCAACATCTGAGTTAGAATAATAATCTTAGTCTACATGTTAAACTCTCCTTTTTCCATCTGAAATTCAAAAAGAAAAAAATCTAAAAGTATATATAATAAATCTGTAGAAAGATGGAAAGCAAATATAAAGGGCTAGAAAATTTCAGCAACTTTTGGAAGATACAAAAAGATGGTATTGATAGAGAAATGAATATCAACTAAGTAGCTAAAATCTAATACAAAATAAGAGGTTTACTGAGAGGAGAATGGATAAATTTTCCTTAGAGTCATGGAAAATTTCAAAGTTCAGATCACAGGGCTATAAGTAGGAATAGACTTTGAGAGATTCAATAGAGTTGTTGGAGAATTTGGGAGCTATAATATATGCATATAGCATGAGGCTGAGGCATCTGTCCATGGGCTCAAGCTTTAGTGGATTCCTGTGGTGCGCATTGGAGCTTGAGAAAAAGTCAACAGATTAAGTAGGGTTCCCTCTATTCCTCCACACAAATATGCAGAGCATAATGGTCAGATATTGTAATTTTAAAATGAATTCATTTAATAGAAATCAAAGTAGAAAGAATGTAGAGAGAAGAGAAGCAATAATTAAAGATACAGTAGACAAAAATGTCTTCGTATTTAAGAGACATTTGATCTCAAGTTCTTCACTTACAGTTCTATATCAAAGGAAAATATGTAAACTTGCCAACTGATTCTATAGGGCTGGCATAATGTTGTTAACAAAACCCAATCATGATAACCCACTAAAGGAATAGATCATTATTGAAAATAGATGCTATAATCCTAAATAAAACCACAGCAAGAAACAACACAATTAAACTTAAAAAGCAATGTATTCTAGAATGAAAGAATGGCTTAACATTAGGGAAATTTAGCAATTTAAAGTGAAAAGCTACATGTTCATCAAAAAATTTAAATCATTAATGACAGGGTATTTTATTGACTTTAAAATAGATTTATATTAAAAACACTTATTAAATTATGATTAAAAATAAATACTCTTGACCTCATGAAGAGTATCAGAAACTAGAAACTGAGTACAAACCAAACATAAATAGACAAGTAGTTAAAGTCTATAAAATAACATTGTAATAATAATTCATTATAGGTTTCTATTTCAGAATTTGGTAAGCTAAGTTATTCAGACCAACTCCCACACTAAAAAAAATTAAAGTTCTGGGAAAATATTTTTAACAGACAAAACAAAGTTAGAAGCTTTTATTTCCCCTTAGGTAATTTTTCAACCCCAGAAAATATTACCTTTTTTCCGACAGCTACATGAAGCAGGAGGATAGAGATCAAAAGTCAGGTTCTATAAAGGTGAGGAGTCTAATAAAAGATACAATAAACTGATATCTCAAAGAACTAGATATGAGGGAGATATCAGTGTGAACTACAAATGAAATAGCCCTCATAACGAATTGCAGACTGGATTAACATTATCTGAGATGTCCAAGAGGTTTCAAACCTTGAATTTTGTTTGAGGTTGTCTGAGATTAGTAGTAACTGCTGATCTCTAGCAGAAACAAACAAAAATTCTCTCTGGCGTAAAGTACCTTCACCTAGACCTCAAATTAATCTCTGACTTTTGTTTTTGTTTTTGTTTTTGTTTGGTTTTTTTTGGTACTAAACAACAAACAGTAGATAGTCAA